>NW_025335641.1:16556966-16616781 GCF_004798865.1 Varanus komodoensis | reverse complement strand
TGCCCTTCTCTGGGAACCCTCTGTGAATGATATTAGGAGGGTGAGTACCCAGAGGAGGGCTTTCTCTGCAGTGGCGCCCCATCTATGGAATGCGCTCCCCAGAGAGGTCTGCCTGGCGCCGTCGTTATTTGTTTTTCGGCGCCAGGCTAAGACCTTTTTATTTAAAACTTATTTTAAGTGTTAATTTATTGGTTATTTATAGGATTTTAAATCTTTTGAGCCGAGATGCACCAGGTTTTAATATTTTTATTGTATAATTTGTTATATTTGTATATTTTGTCTTGTTGTGAGCCGCCCCAAGGCTTTGTTGCGATGGGGGCAGCATAAAAATGTTTAAAATAAATTAAATAATGCAACACTTGCCACATCCATCTTACCATTTCTAGGCGTAGTCCTTAAAATGTAATGTGGGAACAGAGGCTCACAATACAAAAGGCACAGGCATCCTTGAAATCCTTTTCCTCTGAAATCAAAACAAAAGAAAATGTAGCAACATACAATTTCAAGTGGGCAAAAAGTAATTAGACTTGCATGCCTAGATAAGACTTCAGCTACCTCCTGCTTCTCACATTATGGTCATCTGGTCATTTTCTGCTTTTTTCAGTGCCTATTGTACGAGGCTGTAATAAGAAAGCTGACAAAATGTCATTACATACTTTTGTGGATCAGAAAATAGCAGAGTGATTTCAGTGCTTTTCTAGATGATCAGAAATCATCATCTAGGCATCATCACAAACTATCAGCACCAAACTATCACCGACCTTTGCAGAATCTAAGCTAAGGTCAAATGGGCATCCTTTGTTCTGCCTGAGAAAAGTTCTTTCTTTCTAGTCTTCCCTTCTCACTCATTGAGAAAGAAGCCCTCATCAAAAGTGTAGCATATATGAACCTTGACTATCTAAAGAGGAATTGAAATACTGGAATGTTTCCTTGCCCACCAACCATCTGAAAAAGTTGGAGGTGAAGAACAGCAGTTCTGTGACTGTGTGCTAAATCCGTTCATGCTTTCCTGCTTGAAAGAAAATAGACCACAAAAGGAATTTGGAATTGTCAGAAAACTCCAGTATACTCTGGCTTCCCTAGAGGAGCAATATCATTAAAGAAATATCCTTTGGTGTCACTATTAATACAACTCTCCACTAAAGTTTTCTTTGTTAGAAGAAACCATCATATTGCTCTCCCAAGGAGAATTAAACAGCCTGAATGAAGTTTCAAGTTGCTGGGAGGTGTCTTAGACAAGCAACTTCCAGAACCAGAATGAAAAAGTGCCTTATATTGGTCCATCTACTTCAATACTCTCTGTTTTGATAGTCAAATGTTCTCCAAATGTTCACTCTGGTAAGATCTGGCACGCCAGTGGCAACTTCAGAATAGGCAGAAGAAAGAGGTTTCGGCAAGGGGCGGCATAGAAATGTTATAATAATAATAATAATAATAATAATAATAATAATAATAATAATAATAAGAAGAAGAAGAAGAAGAAGAAGAAGAAGAAGAAGAAGAAGAAGAAGATCAGCAAAATAGAGAACTAACCATGTACTTGTCTGTACGAATTTGTATGTATAGATACAAATTAAGATATTTATTATTAGAATTTAGAATATATTACTTTTTGCCATAGCATGGAAAACCATGACCAGGTGACATATATGCCTGACTGTTCCATCTACTGCATAGGTGTTAACCGTTAATGGGGAACCATGTACAGCATATGCACAGGCAGACAATGTGCAATTATCTTTCAGACTGTGCATTCTTCTGACTTCTTTGGTACAGTCCTCAGTTCAAAAACATGTACAAAATACATACAATGAAACTGGGAATTCTCCTGCATTTTTAAATAAATTCCTCAAAACTGATCTGTCCATCCTTAGGAAAACATCTAAGGAACTGTGATGGAACCTAGAAATATCTTGGTAAGACCAATACCATTTCTCAAGGTAGTGCTATACATCTATGAAAGTGCTATTTTTTTGAGCACACAGTGGGATTTGCCCTGCCATCAAAATGGGATACTCATTAATAGTGAAATTAGTTAAGCATAGGCTGCAAGGCAAGGACAGAAACAAATCGCAAGAAGCCTTCAGTGTAAGGGCTAGAAACCAGAAGCTGCAGCTGGAAACTGAAAGCTGGGGTGGAAAACACCACAATCAATTCGGTTCAAATATTTATCCATGTGCTGTGACCCAAAAAACTCTGTGAAGGAAATACCATTTGCACCAGCACACTCATGGATACCAACTCTCCTTCCCAGGAGTGATTAACACAAGTACAGGAGAAAATGTGGCAGTGCATTCATGTATCTCAGGATGAGGAGACAGTGACTGTGCCCATGAACAGAAACAAACAGGCGTTGCTTCCTCTCTGTGACTGTGGTTCTGTGAGGAGAGGGGTTCAGAACCTCAGGCTTATCGGCCAAATAGGGCCCATGTGGAGCTTCCATCTGACCAGTCATGTTTCTCCAGTTGGCTCTGCCCCTTCCCTTGGTGACACCCCATTTCTCCAAAGGAGAGTTTGCATATTTTTCTCCATTATGGAAGAGCAAAATGTCCTAAGGTCTAATTACCCACAATACCCTAATTTAGTCTAGTATTTTTAGTATCCCTGCCCTTTTGTCCTTATCCCATTTTGCTCTGGACTCGACCCACCACTAGAAAGTGGCCTCTAAGAGCATCTCTGAAATGGTATTTGGCCTTCAGAAGTTCAACACCCTTCATAAAATCATTGATAAAAATCTGTGCTCAGTCTTAGGGCATTGCAATTCCACTGAGCAATTCAGTCTCACTTGGAGGGAGGCATGTAAGCCCGTGAATCCAGTGAAATCCATGGAACTTTGGCTGAACTAAGCCTGTAAGATGGCATGGGATTTTCATGTCAGTTTGTACACCTGTAGTAGCCAGGTGTAGTAGCCAGCCAGCTATTGGACTTTGCTCTGTCCAATAAGTAGCAATTGGGCTAAGAACTCCCTTCTCCAAAACAACGTATAGGTACTATTGAGAAAGGAGCTTCAGGAATCTAGAGAATTACTCACACAGAATGTCTGTGTGCCCAGAATGCCCCAGCCAACTAGGAAGGCACTCCCAGAAGCCTTGCTTCCACATGGAAATGGACCTTAGCTGGATCAGGGCACACAAGCTGAGCACCCACCCTTGCTTGGAGTGTTTTCACTGGGTGCTGAGCATCCTAAGAACCACACGGCCATTCACTGGGTTCCATTTAGCATTTCTGATCATCGCTATATCTTGAGAAATTGACTCTATTGAAGCCATCCGTTTGCATAAATAACGTGCCTATCTTCATGCCATATCCAATCTAAACCCACTGTAATAATGTGAAACCTTGTTTATTTCAGGATCACAATATTTACCAATGCAAACCATACCCAAATGGTAGCTTGAAATTTCCTTACCATTTCTTTTTTTCCTCCTCCTCCTCCTCCCTTTTTTTCAGACAGGCTTCTCTGTTAGAAAGATATATTCACATATAATTCAATGTGGCTTGTTTAAAACTTTACAGTTGGTAGCTTCATATATATTTTTTGTATTTTGAGTACAAAGGCTATATTCTGCTTTTGTTGGCATCCTTGCGAGTCTGCATGCCAGCGGCATAATTTTCTTCTCTGCAATATGTCAGGCTCTGAGTGCCGAGGGCTCAACAGGTGGCGGTTGGATAAAGTTCTGGCAAATCAAATAGGTAATGTGGTTATTTCTTTTGTCAAATTATAATTAAAAGCAGAGCAGAGTCAAATGAAACTCATATTTTTTGCTGGTCCAAAACAGAGTGTGAAATTAAATACAATCAGTTTCTATGACACAGGGCACATCACGGTGGAAGTTTGTTCCTTGTACAAACATACACCACCTCCACTTTGATCTGGAGTTATACTAATACTTGTAAAATTTTCATCCTGAAAAGATATCACTGTCAACGTGAGAGGAGCTTTAAAAAGATGTGGCTTTCCTGATGGTGTCATCTCCAGCATGACTTCAACCTCCTTCCCTTTCCTTGTCGCTGTACATCTTGTGGGCCTTTTTTATCCTTTATTTTGGATTGCACATCTCCTTCTCATCTCTGTGAGGCTTGTTGTGAAGATGAGAGGGATTCTTCTATCACAAATTGTCCCACTGCACAAATGGCACTGCGCCTTCTCCACCCATGACTTCCACACACATATAGACACACTCTCCAACTTTCCCCGCTTACCCCAGGCTCACCTGTGCTTCTCCTGACCATAGGACCATCAAATACTAGAGCTGGAAGGGGCCAAGTAGGCCATCATATCCAATTGCCTGCTCAGTGCAGGACTCCAACTTAAACCATCCCTCTCAGAGGGCTGTCCAGCAGATTTCTTGACAGCCCCAGCAATAATACACCACTGATCCCACATTTAAAAGGCTTGTGGGAATATGGTGTCCAAAGTCAGATAGTAAATGTGTGCCAGGAAGTCCTTATATGCAATACTTAGTCCATGATAGATCCTTAATGTAAGGGTGTAGGCAAACATCTCTCAAGCAAACCAAGAGCTCTCCTTCTCCAAAATGTTTCCTGAAAGAATCCTCTGCCTCCACTTTATCTGCACAGGCTAACTGTTGTTAGCAACTGTTGTGGGACCATCTTTTAAAAAAGAGGATTCTTATGTGATCCAGCCCTTCAAGGATCATATTGTTCTTGCTCAGATTTGGGAATGAAAGCTGAGAATAAAAAAAGCTAGACAATGTGCCTGTCAAAACCCAAAATGACAGAGAAGGGGAAGGGGAAGGGGAAGGGGAAGGGGAAGGCTTCTGTGCCATAAATTGTTCTGTGGGAAGTAGATTTTGTTGGGAACAGATGCTTTACTTATCACATTGCTCCAAGACTCAAGTATGTGCAAAATATTCTTTGCTCAACCACACTTGGATTCTATTTATCTGAGAGTAAGGAAGAAGGACACTGAGACAGACAGACAGACAGACAGACAGACAGATTCCACAACTCATTTTAAAAAGTGAGACAAAGAGATTCCAACATCAGGTACTAAGACAACAGGAGATGAGACTAATATGGGATAGAGCACAGAAGAGGGGAGGATCTGAGAAGACTGGAGCAATCTAAGAACCAGAAAAATAGGGCAGCAGAATTTTGTGGTTCAAAATAGGTGTTTGGGCAGGCTGGGGGTGGGGGGTTGTATTTATGCATAGGTCTTCAGAATAAAAGGGAGTTAGGGAGTGGGTAATTATGGAAGAAAGAATATGTCTCCTGGAATTATTTTATTTTATATTGTTATTTATTTTATATTGTTCTTTTTGTATTTTACTTCATGTTGTGAGCCGCCTCGAGGCTTCGGTGAATGGGGCAGCATAGAAATGTTTTAATAAATAAATAAATGCAGTGCAACAATTCTGGGACTTTGGGGACAGATTGGAAGGAAGCCTGGAAGATGAGTTGGCTCAACACAAACAGGGCCTGTTTCTCAATTAGCCCTCTTTGCCCTGCATTCATCAGCACTCAGCCTTTGCTGTGAATCAAGATCCCTCAGTAGCATCTATAATAGAGTTCTGATTGCTGCTTTTGCAGGCACATAATGATGCATGGCTTAATGGTTCATCTCCATTCAGCAACAGCCAGAACGCTGGCTTCATTCCCTCCCATAAGAGTGAGCAGTTACTGACAGTCTTTTCGCACAGCATCCTCCCCCTCCAGAACCTCTTGAATTCTTTGCAACCATTTCGTGGCTTTGTTTTTAATTGAGAAAATCCTGATATTATTTGTGAATGGTGGCATGAACGGCGTGTGTATTTGTGGAATCCTGTTCTACCACATCGCCACCTAGTGTTGTGTAGTGAAATTTACAGAAAGGCAGCAGATGGAAAACTCAGGAGAAAAAGACAGGTAGAAGAACCAATTTTATGCTCACAAAGGATCTAGAAGCAAAAGTGGCGGGTTAAGAGGCCTTGATATATTAATTCATTGACACATGCATGCATACTGCACCTACTAGAATAAGTAGCTTACAAAATGTGAAAGCAAATATATATATATATATAATCATTAAAGCAGAAATATCAAAGTCACAAAATGCAAAATAACAGAAAATGGCACTGTTAAAAAATCTCCTTGAATCCTGCCAGCATATCCAAAGTGAAACTGATCAGAAAAGACATAAATAAATGGTTTTGAAAATGTGCTTTAAACCTGGTTTGAAACCTGCTTACTGAATTTCCCTAGGGAGAGAGTTCCTGAGTTTGGGTGCCACAACAGGAAAGGCCCTGTCTGTCATACTCACCAAACAGGTTTAATTCAGTGAGAACACAACAAGCCATTGAGAATCTTAAACCCGTGTGAACTCATATGGAGGAAGGTAGTCCTTCCAATAACTGAGTCCCAGGCTATTTAGGAAAGTGTTGGGTAATTTCAGGCCTGGGCAGCAAATCTGGCCTTCCTAAAGCCTTAATCTGGCCTTCAGGTGTTCCTCGATTAATGATGCCCCTTCCCCTGGCTCACCCCTTTCCACATCCATCAATCATCTGGTAGCTTCCCAGTTTTTGTGCAGTTCTCTCCCACCTACATCCTAAAAGAAGAGCCTCTACTAAGGCTTCAGCTATTGGACAATACAGAAACATAATTAATGAATGATAAATCAATAAAGGGCAATAAGTGTTTTAAGCTTCAATAATGTGGGCATTGGGGTATGTTAGTTCTACTCTATTTGCCCTTGGCCTTGCCACCATCAGAATGCAATTTCCAAGAGTTTCTTCAAAAGTGAATCCAGCCCTTGGCCTGCAGGAAGTTCCTCCACCCAGATTATATCAGTCTTTCAAGTCCCAAACCAGCACCTTTAACTGTGGCCAGGAAAAAAAAAATCGGTAGCCAACTGGAATGGTGTGGGGAAGGTGTTACCTGATTTAAGTGTTATGCAGCTATCAACATTCTCAATCAGCCAAGGTTTCTGAAATGTAAAGGCAGCACCATGTCAAGAGCATTGCTGTGATGCATTTTGGGTGTCAACAATTCATAGGGTACCATCCTGGAATTTATCCTGTTCCCATGTTTTTTTAGCATCTACATAAAGTCATTGGATGAAGTTACCAGTTTGTAATGATGATCAGCAATACCTCATATTTCTACCAAATAATCCTTGCCTATTTCAGCAAGGCAAGAGGGGGAAAAGAGCTCTTCCTTCTCTAGAAATGCCTTCCCTCTCCACTCTATTCCAGTGAAGATGGTAGTCACAGGGGTTCTGTTTCAGCCTTCCTGGAACCAAAGCACTCTTATTAAGGACCTGCCCTATATTCCTGCCCTGACAGACTCAGATGAAACTCAGCCTGTCCTCAATGACAAAAAGCCCAGGATCCTTCACTAAGCATCAGAGGAAATGCATACTGGGAGCACTGGCAAACCAACCCTCCACTGTTCACAAGAGTGACTGCATTACTCCACGGATTATAGCAAGCTGCTATATAACACACCAAGGGCCAATCCCCCTCCTAGAAACCAGGAGTGGAGATCACATGATCCTCCAGATGTTCTTGGACTGTCACTCCATTCAGCCCTAGTTTGCATAGCTCTTGGTGAGAGAGGAAAACTGTTATCGGCCAAAACATCAGTCAGGTTCTCCATCCTGGATTGAAGGCAAACCTTGGTTTGGTATCTGGACAGAAATTTTTGCATGTGTGTTATATGGAAGAGGAGAAGGAAGAGGATCCTTTTGCAGAAACAAATTGAGGGTGCGAGTCCTTTGGTAAGAAGAGCAGGGAAGAATCAGTGAACATGAATGGTGGTAGAAGCCTCCATATGTTCTGCAAAAGAATCTTCAATTCACCTGCATTCACTCAACCAACCATATGTCCAACTCTTCAATTCACTGCTTGGGATGCTTCTGAAAAATGGTTTCCAGGCAACTAAGTCTATGATGTACCTCAGAACCAAGCTTCAGTACTTCCTTGCTGAAAGCCAGTGAATCCTGAGCCCATTATCCTGAGCATAGGTAGCATTTTATGCACCAAAGTGAAATCATCCTGCCGCTTCGATCCCATGCTGGATTGTACACAGGAGCACAAGTGCCTGGACACCCTCATTTCCATGTACATGCCATACGGGTCCTTTGATGAAATAAAAGGTTGACTCTGGGGGAACAAAAAGTCCACACATGTGTATGGGGCTTTGAACCCAAGCTGGAGAAGTTACACTACCACGTGCATAACATGTGATCCACTGGGCTGGAAGCCCAGTCCTCAAGCCTCTTGTTGTGGCTTGCAAACTATAACTACCCAATGGTAAGCTTGGAAAGACAGGAGACAGAAGGTAACAGTGTCTGACTGGCAGACTCAGGACTGCCTATTTTGTGCCTGGAGAGGAAGGACAAGATGACAAACCCAGTTCTACATACAGATGCTGACTTGACCAGCAGTTGACTCTTACTTCGGCACTATTAATAAGACAGGTGTACTCCACCTGAGGGTAGTAAACTAGCTTGGATAGTGCCAGACAGCTTGCAAAGCTTCCATCACTCCACGCTCTGACATCTCACCACAGATTATTCAACACTCCACCTCAAGAGAATGAGAACAGGATGAAGGCTCAGAGACAACACCTTCCTCTTCTGTGGTCACCCTCAAACATCGGATGCATGGAACACCCATCTCAGTCTGGCTCATAAAGAAAAGATTGTTTTCCCAGTTAGTTTAAACCAAGTAAAAATCCTGATAATTTAGGAAAGAATGGCAAATTCATCACAGATCAGTAGTATGCCACTACAATTTATAAAACAATGTTAACACTTTACCACAAACGATACAAACACTGGTAAATTGGTAAAACCAGTTTTGGAATTCATGACAATATACAAAATGTGCTGAAATCAGATAACGCATATTCTAGCTCTGTCACACATTTTAATCCCATATTACAGTGGCAATTGATTGAAGAGAATATTGGATTTTTGGTTTGTTTCTTTCTTTGCTTGTTTATGAAGTTTTAACTCTGTTTTCCACATTATTTTAATGGTTTAATACTAATATCCTGAGTATTCTTAGGTCTTTCCTGACTTCTCGTTTTAATTCAGCCTGCCTATTGGTAGGACTGGCCCAGCCTTCTGCTTTGAGCTGGGTTGCCCCACAGAGATGCCTGTGATAGGCTCACTCCTGCCCTCCTTATAACATTCACTACTTCTGACTTTCTAGAGCTCCAACAGCATCTGGAAGCATCCGGCCAAGCAATGTCGGATTAAGAAAGTTTGACCATGTATGCAAAGTTATTTATTTAAACATCAGTTCCCAATGATTCAGTGAACGGCTCAATAGAGTTTTGATCCAATCCAGAAGGCTCAAGTTCAAATGCACATGCTGCTCATAAAATGATGGCTGCACTCCATTCAGTAAGAGCTCCTAAGCAATTCAGTAGAAGGTTGAGAGATCACCATAAATAAGCATCTTTTGGACATATCTCAGAAATGAGCAGAACATGTTCCAGCTCTTAGTGTATGTATTCTAGGTTACATTATGGTCATACTAAACCCTAAACTAGACTAGTTAACATTCTGCCTCCCCTTAAATACATCCCAACCATTAAAATAATCAGAGAAGACCTTGCTGGTTTTCCAAAAATTATCTTATTTCCATGTAATGTCTCAATGGAAGATCTCAGTAGCAGTGCCCAATTTATGAGAAAAACTCCCTTGTAGGGTTTAGGAGAGAGAAAATCTGGCAATTTTCTTATGTCTCCTAAAAATGCATCTTTTCACCTACATTTTTTTCCTGACTGGTAATTAAATTCACCATGCTGATCTATTTTCCTACTCCTGCGGTGCTCTCTTCATTATTATTATGCATAATTATTGTAACTGAATTATTTTTAAAATTGTGATTTCTGTTGTGATTTTAATTTACAAGGGAACCAGCTTAGGGATTTTTAATACTTGACAGTACAGAAATAGTACAAATAAATGCATGCATAAGACACACTTGCCTAGCTTTTTGTTCTGTCCAGATACTTACCCAGACTCTGTTCATCTTCAGTGAAGGAACAATTGCATCTAGCGCTGTGCTGAAAATTCCTTCCACATTTCTTTCCATCCCTTCCTGAGTCTTTGCTACTGGCAGTAAGAACTTGAAGCTGAAATATGCTGATGGTTTTGTTATTTTGGCACCATCCCATTTGCCTCTGAAATGCCGTCTCAGAGAACTTCCTTGGCATCAGTTTCTGTCCTTGGGCTAACAAGAATTCCACAGTCCTGATGCAGAGACTGCCACTTGCTGGGCAAGTGTCTTAATGGGCTTCTTTTGATTTCTCCCAAATACCAAGGAAATTTCTTGCTGGGAGAGCCCCTTCTCCAAAGAACTACAGTTCCCTGGGTTCTTTGTGGAAGCAAAATGCTATTACCCTGTTCAACCCTGTAGTAATGGATATAACTTGGAAAGCCTCCATTTGCCTATGAGAAATAAGTTTTGTTAATATCAGACTGCTTTTAGATTGGCACATGTACAGAATGCATCTGTCTTTGCCATAACTCACCCATAAATGCTAGAAGCAAGCTGTGTAAAGCATCATTTTAAAGTAGGTTTATGTATTACATTTCTAGACTGCCCAATAGCCAAAGTTTTCTAGGCAACCAGTTTTGTGTTTCCTAGCACAAAGTACAACAAAAGGTACACTATTCTTGTTTAAAAGTACTGTATAAAATTGAAGGAAAAAACAAAGTGGAAAACCAGACCAGGAACTAGGGTTGCAGTGATCCTCTTGGGATCTGACCCTCTTCTGTTCTGTTTGTTGGGCGTATTCTCACCCCTGGCCCTGTCTTAGGGTTAGGGGCCAGAGTCTGGGCAGCTTTGCTCAGGGAACCCAACCAGATTCCAACCCCCAAAGTGGAGTCCTTACCCAGCCCTATGAGGAGCCATGCTGCCCTTTCTTTCATGTGAGTTTTACGATGCACATGGCGTGGCTTCCTGTTCTCCAAGCTCGTGGCTGACCAAGTCAACACTACCAGCACGTTGCACAATCTTTCTCCTCCAGGAAGAGAAAGGGTTGGAAGTTGCTGCCACCACACCTCCAGGTTCAAATTCTAATCAGCCCCATTAAAATGGGTGAAGACATGAAACATGATCAAATTCCTGCTTTAAAAAATGGCGGGGGGTGCAGGCTAGGCTAAGAAGCAGTTAGAATTAATGAATGTTGGGCAAAAAAAAGTACACTAATGTCAGCATATTCTGCTGACCTTCCTCTGGAACCATCTGTCTGCTTGTAGTGCTCCCCCCTGCTCTCACTCCCACGGGACCGGGTGAAGAGTTCAGCTCCGGCGCTGAGCACCCCTCCCCTACAGCTGTCAAAACCATTGTATTTGGGCTCTGGCATATGTATCATTAAATTCCACACCACCGAGAGAAGACGAGGGAAGCAATATGAAATGTGTGTGATTTTGTATCAATCAACAATGTACAATACTGCGAAGTTTCCTCCTTGATCTCATATAGACAGAGAGGATGGACAGATAGACGAAAGAAAGAAAGAAAGAAAGAAAGAAAGAAAGAAAGAAAGAAAGAAAGAAAAGAGGGAGGGGGATGGATGGATGGATGGATGGATGGATGGATGGATGGATGGATGGAAGGCAGGCAGGCAGGCAGGCAGGCAGGCAGGCAGGCAGGCAGGCCCCTTTGTGTGGAGC
The DNA here is from genome assembly GCF_004798865.1 of Varanus komodoensis. Taxonomy (NCBI): domain Eukaryota; kingdom Metazoa; phylum Chordata; class Lepidosauria; order Squamata; family Varanidae; genus Varanus; species Varanus komodoensis. The sequence goes on along the minus strand of NW_025335641.1, from coordinate 16,605,146 downwards.
TGAGCTTTCAGCAAACACTTGAGCGCTGATTAGCAAAGAGGTCAGACTGCCTAATACTGCATTTACGGAGACCTGGTCATAGACCTTAAATTTGTACCTAAGCTGCTATGTTCCAGTCTCAAGATACGCCCTGTGTTTAATAACCAAGCACACCTCCTATGTGCCTGCGGTACAAGTGAATTTCTGTTTCTGCACACATGGCTTGTAGGGTTTGTGCGCTTCATGCACTTTGCCCAAGGAAGGGGTCCAGTGGCATTTGTGAGTGTTTGCAGACTTGATCTGTACATGGCTTGCTTCCTAGAAAGGAAGCCCAGCAAGTATAAGAGAAAGTTCTAGCTGTATCTTCACATCTTCACGAGCTGTATCTCCACATCCATCACAACAATGTATAGGCTGCTTTTTTCCCCATGGTATATATGCCAAAGTGTGCTCAGCTTGTGGCATTTTTCTGGAACTAGGAGGAGGGGGTTCAGTGGATGGTGGATGAAATGAGAGGGAAACTGCGCAACTGAGTGTCCCATTGGGCTCGTTTAAAAACAAAATCAAAAAACACATTGCTTCAAGTTGGACCCAACAGCCTTCATGGCCCCTTCCAACTCTGCTATTCTATTCTATGAAGTGCTGGGCAAGGAGCAGCTAGCTGAAAATGCTGCCAGATACCCAGAAAAAAATCATTTTGCAAAAATTGGCATATGGGTTATTTTGGCTTTAGGGAAGGAACTATGAATTACCTTTAAAAAAACCTCCTTTTGTTCACATTAGCACACTTGCACATAATGGCTCTTTTAAAAAGTAAATAAACTTAAAGGGTCATTCATCTCCATATATCCCCTTTCCAACCCCTCTTACTGCATCCTCGGTTGCACATGTGTGTGACATAAAATTACTTTCTCCACACAGTGGAAACTGTGCTGTATTCATTAGCATGTGCCCCAAAAGATGAAAATGTGATTTGAATCCTTTGACAGGCGCTCCCTGATAAACAGAATATGCTAGTATGGGGCGATATTGGGAACTGGTAAGCCAGGAAGTAAGGAGTTAGATTCACACACTGGACATGAGTGCTCTTTTTCCCAGTCAACCGTTTCCCCCAGAGCCAATGGAGGGTGGAGATGGGGAAATAGAAGAGGCGTATGGGCATGCGTCTACAGTAAGCTTGGTATGTTTGTATATAAGTGCATAAAATCACATTTGATTCTTACCTCCCCCATACATTATGAATGAAATGAACTGATTATGTAGCCAACTGGGTTCCTCCCTCGATGGCTTAAGCTTGATCTGTGCCAAATTGGTTTGTGCCCTGTTTCTGTCCTCAAGTCTTTGTGCATCTCAACATTTTTTTTCCTTCAGCATCTCTAACTCTGGTGAGGTTTGAGGGGGAAACCTTCAGAGATTTGCTGGTAATTGACCTGTTTGGATTGCACATGACTAGCATCTGCGGAAAGATAATGCAGGCCTGCATTTCTGCTGTTAAGTGCTGGTCACGTTATTAACTTGTGGCCAAACCAGAAGAAAAGACTCTTGAGACATCACTTTCTCTTCGACAGCTTCATTTTCTTCTTACCGTAATCTCCATTATAAATGAAGCACTTTGGTTTCAGTTTAAAGAGTTATAAATCCTAAAGCTTGTCTAGTAATGAATCCACTGATTTCCCTGTTCATTATTACAGGAGTTAATGTGCTATAAGGTTATCGGTAAAGTCAGATGATTTAACCTGCTACTGCCACTGCTTTAACCACTAAAGTGTCCTGGAAACCATGAAATTGGCCTGAGTGCCTCAAGAAAATGAGGTTTTGTCAGAAAAACTGGACTAGCAAATAAAATAAGGTCCAATAGAAATGTTCTGCTATTGATCCTTAGCTTACATATGAAGAATTCCTGCATGTACAATGGCCCTATTGCAGCAGCTGCATGGGCTGGGAGGATGTGGTCTTCAAAGGCCAACTGCTCTACCAAGGACCAATTATCTGGAGATCCCATATTTTCTCTTCCCAGCACCACATCACCACCAAAATGAAAGAAACAATAAAAGAAGTAAGAAGTAAGAAGGGGAGGGGAGGAGAGGGGAGGAGAGGGACACCCCACTTACACATTATTTTCCAAATGCTGCAATGTAGAAAGTATGAATCAGTTGGGCTAAGCTGGGATAGAGATGGACTGTCATGGCCTAGCTGTGAATAGTGGCTTGTATTGTACACTTCCCCAGAGGTATTAGTGGTGGCCGCAAGACCTTTCCTAGTGCTGCTTCCATCAGTGTTAGACTGAGAGAAGACCTGTCATTTTCCTGCTTGTGCCAGTACAAACCAAGGGGTCTTGTGTAGTGTTGCAATACCAGGCAGGCACCTAAATGTCCAGGCGTGATTCACCTAGGCTTTTTTTTAACACCTATGTGGTTGAGGACTGGGATGCCCAAAGGATCTCATCTCTCAACATCTAAACCCTCAGTGTCAGGCGTCGATGACGATGAAATGGTTTTCAGAGACCCTGCTCTGGGTGCTGCCACCATCTGACCAGGCAGGTGGCAAGAAGAGAGCAGTTCTTCTTGGGGTGCTGGCGCTTGATGCTTCCTGCTGTACAATCGTCTCCCCAGGCAGCCCTGCCTGGCACCAACACCACTGGCATTATGATTCAGGTGTCGGGCAACCCCTTTTATTGTTTCACTGCCTTTTCATCCATTCTTAATCTATGGGGCTGCAGGTTATTCTGCTCTTACCTCTGCTTTGTTCTTTTTGTTGCATTGCACCTGTTCCCCCCCCCCCCCCCGATTAAAAAAAAAAGAAATAGTGGGGTTTGGGGTTCAAGCAACAACAGAGTTATGAAGCACATTTCAGTTAAGGAATCTGCAATGGTCAAAGAGCCTCAGAAATTTTAAGTGCCTCCTTCCTTAGCAGGTTCCCTGAAAGACTCTGGAGTGTCAGCTTCAAGGCAGAAGCACAGGCAAGTGAGCAGAAGCAGTGCCCGGAAGAGTGCAGCTCGATCCTCTGCCCCACACCTAAGCCTTGCAGCTGGGTCTCTCTTCTCTTTCCCAGGAGCAAGGTGCAAAGAGCAGCAAGGGCAGGGAACTGTCAGCCTTTATATAGTTCTCCTGGAAGACCCCAGAAAAGTGCTTTTGAAGGGCAGGATTAAATTTAAAAAAAAACCTCCTTGACTTAAAATAAAATAGAGAGAGAGATGACTAAGGGGAGCTTATTGCATTTCACAATCCTGTCATTTATAATGATATAAATTGTAAATAACAATAATATCGGCTTTCTGCTTGCTGCTGTATGTCTTCCAAAAGGCCATCTTGCCATGGTACCACAGCATTCCTCCTCCCCCTCCCCCTCCCTCTTCCTTCCTTCCTTCCTTCCTTCCTTCCTTCCTTCCTTCCTTCCTTCCTTCCTTCCTAAATGTATTTAGGAACAAGATGATCCTCTTCCTGTATTCAGCCACATTTCTGATGGAAACATAAGCAAGTCTAATGATCTTAAGCCTTTTATATGCTTTACATTTGTTGCACTTCAGAACAATGCTTGGATATCTGAATCACATGGAACAAAAGCAATGAGCTTTTTAACTGCATAAGACACTTTAGCCTTACCCCTAAAGGCTGACATGAGCAGCGAGCTTTCAGATCCAGCCTTAATCCAAGGAGATGTTATGTCATGCATATAGTGTAAACATACGCCAAAGAGTTCCTTTTGTTCAGCATCTTCTCCCCTTTCTTATTTCCCAAGGAAATGCCCACATCTTGTGTGCTTATGAACCATATGTAGAATAAGCAGCTTCTTCGACTGCTGATCTCCTCTATGTATTTACCTATTCAATGAGAAATATCTTCCAGTGGGAAGAAAGCTACACACTGTAGTCACATAGTCTAGTTTTACTGCTGAACCTGTGGCTGACTTGCAGTGAAGTTGGTCCTGATTGTCTATTGGGATTTTGGATTTCCCATCCATATGGTAGTGGAAAACTCATCAAGAAAGCAACAGCTGAGGTATTTCTTGACCACAAGGAAGCAAAACCAAAACCAAAATGGACAATTCAGCTAAGTGCTAGCCCCAAGTTTCACAGAGCTGTCAGGACTTTACCTTGACTTGAAGAGTGTTTTCAAGTCTTTGACCTGAGGAGTGTCAAGCTGAGATCCAGCCTATGTGCCACCAACTAAAACATTCATTAGGATGGCAGAACAAGTCCACTGATACCTCCTGACCTTTACAGAAGCTTCTGGCTTGTGCTCAGTGGTCTGAGCCATTAGGAAATATTAGTGGAGGCCAAAAATTGCCTGAACCCTAATGATTCTGTGCTTCGGTCTCAACCCAATGTCATCCACACAAGAATGGAATCTGATAGGGAGACAGTTTGAATTGCACTTGGAGAATCTGGAGGTCTCCTTTACCTCTGTGCATTTATTCTGTCACTTGCAAAAGAGTGTGGTGCTGTTGCATTCGATATGTGCTGTCCGCTGCACCAGCATTCGCTCCGTTGGCCTTCTTGTTGTCCCTTGTGCAACCACAGCACCGACGGCCTCACAGTTGCTCCTTTCAATGACTTAGGCAGGTCTGCTTGAATATATTACCTTATGGCAAGTTCACAGATGACTTTCTCTTTGTTTGTCAGACGTAACTACTTCCCCATAACTGTAGTAACCTCTTTAGCATTTGGAGAAGATTAAACTAAATACATCTTGCCAACGGCAAACAGTCAAAGGGTAACTTTCATTTTAATTACTGCAGACATGAAAAAAGAAGCTCTCTGAGAAGTCTGTCAATTTGGAGCTATATATAACTCTTTGAGGAATTCCTTAGTGATTTCCCTGCTTAAACAGATTTCCGTTAAAATACATTTGTTTTCTGTGCAGGCTGGAATTATTGTAAAATCAAATGCTCGTTTTTCAAAAGTCTCCTCTGAATTAGAAATGCTGGCACAGTATGTAGCATGCACACATCCTCTCGTACCGCTCAAGCTTTATTGAATTGCATTGAGGAGAGAAAAAGGATAGGTTTAAACAAAAGATTGACTTTGCATTATAGAGCTAATGCTCTTTCTCCCACTGTAAAAGCTCATTAGTGCAAAGTATAGTCAATAGCAACCTAGGCACAATGTCTAGGTCCATTCCAAAGGGTGTAAAGCAGGGGTCCCCAACCTTTTTGGGTCAGTGGGCACATTTGAAAGAGTTCTGTAGGTGCTTTCACAAAATGGCTACCATGGAGGAGGTGCTTGCCCATTCATAAAATGGCTGCCACGGGTGCAGGGATAAGCTGGTCACAAACAGTCATTCCCAGAAGGAAAACTGATGAGACTAAAAGAAAACTAATTCACTCAAGAGCCTAGGTACTAGGCAGAGTTGAGGGTTAGGGTTAGAGCTCTGAACCAAAATCCATTCTTTTGATTTCAAAGAAGGATGGCACAGATAGCAGGGGGTCCTTTGCAGAATGCTGGCCTCCCAGGCTGTGTGTGCATTTGTGTGTGTGTATTAAGGCTTAAGAAACACACAAACACAGGAGTGTGCCTGGAAACCCAGAGGGAGATTAAGAATACTGCATGGTTAGATGAAGAATCCATCTAGTCTTGCATTCTTTTTCCAGCAGTGGCCTACCTGATATTTCCAAACAGTAGGACACAAAGCTGTTATCCCTCCCACATAACCTGTTCCCTAAGAACAGCTATATTGATTTTAGTGAGGAGGAGCAAATGCCTTCTTGGTCTACTGCTCCCTAATGGGATGTCTGGTAGGCTGTGCTTGGATACTATTGCAAGCAGGATGCTACACTAGATAGAGAAGAGGTAAGGAACTAGATCAGTGGCCCTCCAGATGCTGTTGCACTCGGCCTTCCATTAGCCCCAGGCGGCCTTGCCAATGGTCCAGCTATACCTTCAGGACAGGGTTCCAGAGCCCTGAGACAGACCCTTGGTCAGATTCTGAAGGGTTTTCTCCTATTCCGTAACCCATAGCACCGAGAGGCCTGCCTTCTATTAGACAAATTCAAATTACACAGAACCTACTTTACCATTCTACTTTACCAGTGGCTCTACCAAATTTGCCAAGTGGATTTGATCCTGCAAACCACTCTGGGCATTCAGAGTAACTGAGTGCTTCAAGGGCTCCCTGTGCATGCCTTGAGGCCTCCCCCACCTGCTCATCCAAGCTGTGAGTTCTCTCTAAGGTCATCCAGCTTTAAAGATTGGAATACCAAGATTTCAAATTGAGCTTAAATTTAGCTTGAATTTGCTGTCAATGCTATAAAAAAGGTTCAAGCCTTTAGATAAATCTTATTTTTGATTGAAAGTATTAACAAGACCTGATCTAAAACTTAAATTAGCCTTCATTGTCTACTGAATAGACAGCAAATACTTAAGCAGAATAATCTTTATTGTCTTTAATGAACTTTCTGAAAATCACTCAGGCCAAGTTGCTGAACTAATTCTGACCAAATGCAACCAGAGTGTAAACATCAGATTTCTAAAATCATTGAGGGCAGAACTATACCCATTACTGAGAATCTCTAGATGTCTCTAGATGTTCCAAAAGTTCCCACACCTGAACAAATAAGTGTATAAATTCTTACTGGAGTGCAGTCAGTGGTTCTCAATGGAAGTTCGAGTTAGGACGCACTTGGAAGTCCATGGAAGACCCAGAGGTGATTCCTGGTGAGGGATGAAGATTGTTCCTCAAGGTTATGGGGTGAGATGTGTTGAGCAAAAACAGAATGTCCATAATAGGGATCAGGCTAAGGAACAGTATAGCTCCAAAACAACGAGCAAAGGATTCTGTGGCATTGATTGGACTTCACATGTTCATAAGATGGATTGTACCTGTGGTACCTGAACAGGTACCAGTTAACAGAACGTAAATGTTTCCCAGTTGTCCCCAAAGGAGTTGTGTGTGTCAAAAGAAACACAAGCCAAAGTGTACAACTGGAGGGAAGCATATGTGCCCCGGAATGGCTGCTGTGCTGTTACGATAGTTGTTGTAGACCTATCTGCACACATGTGACACTTCAGCAGACCTGAAGCCGGAGTTCAGAGGACATGCAGTGATGGTCATGATGGTTTTTGCCTTCCCACAAAACCGTCGCCTGGTTTCTGCCACCCACCGTCCAGTCCACTTGCTGCTGCTGCACCACCCATGCCCTCTGCTCGCCAACCACTACTGCCACATCTGCAGTCTGCTGCCAAATGCCTGGTCCCGGAGGTCCTTTCTCAAAGTCAGGAGCAGTGTTCCATGAGATGGTACAGGTACCACAGGGAACATTCTTCTCCAGACCTCCAGCACCTCTGCTGCATGTTTAGCTCTGAGTAACGAGGATTTGGGCAGCCTGTCCAGAGGACAGGTGGCTGCCTCTGAGTGGAGGACTGTATCACAGGCAATCTCCTGGGAGACTCATCCAATCTACAGAATACAGAATACGAGGTTCTGAGGGGAAACATTAAGAGCCAACTCTCTGAAGAGCTGTGACTGCCATTTTCTCCTGCCAATGTGGCTCTCCAGAGGAGGGGTGATTGACATCAGTGGAGGGTTGGCTGAGATGGCCTCTGTAGAATCCATGGGCCCTCCTGAACCTGGGGGTTTTCAGCTGCTGCCCAGGCTTGCCCATCCCTAACGCTGAGTTTGCCCATCACACAGTGGCCTAAACAAAAGATGACAGCTCCATATCCTAAGAAGCTTGCAATGTAAAACTCCAATTTGACAAGTAGCACTCAGCTCATGATACTTTAACTGCTGCTATTTGCAATTGGTTTGGGTTGCAATACAGCAGGAATGGAACTTAACTTACGAAGTCTTTCAATATCAGCCATACCAGAACTTGGACACCATGGCAGAGTTTGGCTTTCTCTCCAAAGAAGGGAATCTTGGTTTATATTTCTGACTTCTTTCCAAGTTCTCATATCCTTCAACAACTTTAGTGAAGTATAGTTATTAACCTTGAAGCACTTAAGCATTTAATCCTGTAAATAGTTACTGACTCAATGTGGATTTATTGAAGATGACGTATTAATATCACGGTACGCTATATCAACTCCAGAGACCAGCTTATGAAATTTTATGATGGACTGGATTACTGTTAGGACACTCCCCCTATCCTGGAAAATGACAGTGCTGAGCCAAATTCATTGTCATGTTCTTGGGTAATATAAAGTTGGAAATTAGTATGGAAGTATCAAGGAACTTCATGGAGAATAAGGTAGTACAAATTCATATCCTGGAAGAGGTAGAATGACAGTGAATCACTCTGAAACATTAACAAGATCATTCATCGATAAAATACGATGTATCATTTGTACTTTCTCTTTTGGTTATTTCCATATCCTGAGAAGATCTCTAGATATTTAATCCTCAAAAACAAACTTCATATTCTTGGTCTACAGATGTTGTACACACATATTTACACTGCCTGAAATTTCACATACGGCATAAAAAGTAAATGGTATGTTTCAAATTTAGTTCCATCAAGATATTCTCTGTTAGGAGGAACTTTATGATTACTGATTCCTTCCATCTTCTGCTTGGTCTCTTGTCACTGGCAACACTATTATAATGGACTTACCAGGTCCTAACCAGCTTAAACCTCAATATTCAAAGGCACTCCCCTCCCCTCATGCATCAGCTCTTGTATTTTAAAATGACTGAAGAGTATATATTGTGTCCTCCCTTTGGTGCTGTATATGACTGAAGTAACATCATGGATGTTCACTGTAGTGGTTTGCCACTACCACCTCTGGAATCCAGGAGAAACACCTTTGACAAGCTCTCTACAACAATTCCACCAGCATTGCACAGGTAAAAATAGTGAGATACTTCTTACACCCCTAGTCTTATATTAAGGATTGCTCTGGGAGACCTACCACCTCCTTATAAACCCTACCACTATTGCACATTGGCTAAAATCTGACATATGCCCGAGTAGACCTCCTAAAATGAATGGGGCTAACTTGAGCTCCATTCATATTAGTGGGTCTGCTTTAACTAGGATTTATGTTGAATTATTTCTGTAAGTTATGTCCAACAGTCTAACTTAAGTCTGATTTATGTCAGTGAGATTACTCTTATTATAACATATGTTGGATTTTACCCATTGGGTTGTATCCAGTGTTATTCTAACAAGTCCCATTCATTTTGATAGAACATGGTTACATAGAACTAACACTGAATACAACCCAGCACTGATGATCATTCACCACCACCTCTGTACTCTGTTCTCTTAATGAGTGCCCAGGAGACAAGATTCATTTGGACTTCAGTGTAACTGTCTGGTTGCCAGCAAGCTTCAGTTTCCACTGGGCCTTCTTCCCACAACACTCGCCAACTCCTGGCAGCTCACTGTGGGATGGATGGCAATTGCCAAAATGAGGATTAGCAAGGAAGGTTGGAGAGGACAGTGCTACTTCCAGCCTGCCATCAATAAAGTATCTTTCATGCACCAGGGAGGGAGGAGAGAGATGGAAAGGAAGAAGCCCAAGAGGCAACCCCAGGAAGGCTTGGAAGGCAGGCTTGGAGACCAGTTAAAGTATCATGAGCTGAGTGCTCCTTGGCAAATTGGAGTTTTACATTGCAAGCTTCTTAGGATATGGAGCTGTCATCTTTTGTTTAGGCCACTGTGTGATGGGCAAACTCAGCGTTAGGGATGGGCAAGCCTGGGCAGCAGCTGAAAACCCCCAGGTTCAGGAGGGCCCATGGATTCTACAGAGGCCATCTCAGCCAACCCTCCACTGATGTCAATCACCCCTCCTCTGGGGTTACGAAGAAGAAGAAGCTGGCAAAAATTCTCCAGTTGTCAGCAAAGCCCCAGCAACGCTGCTAGCTATCTCATCCCAAGGAACTGCTGTTGAATGGTACTATAGAAAGACAGGAGAAAACCCCCAGAAGCAACCAGTCCTAGGCCCTTCTTGTTTGCTGACATGCTTTCACATGCATAGAACAGTGGCGCATGTGCCTCAGTGTCTTCATTTGGCATTTCCCAGTCTGTTTTAACCTTGGTATAGGTGCCAGACAAGATGATCAGCATCCCAGCAAGATGGGGTTCTGAAGTTCTCCACGCGAACCTGGCTGCCCTCCTTCCAACACGGTCCTTCCAGGGGCCCCCAGCACATGTCCAATAGCGCTGGGTATCACCTCTGGACTCATACAGGCCCACGTGTTCAGCTGTCATGCTTTCCATGTGTGGAAATGTTGGGGTGTGTGGAATACCTCAATCCATGATTATACAGAAGAAAAACATTTTGGGCTACAAATGTGATAGTTTCAAGATCACAGCCGCACCACACAAGTGTCACTTATGAGAGGCATCTGTTCAGAAGGGAAGTTCCATTTGTGGCAGTTTTGAAATGAAAAGCCAGTTCTGCAAATATGGAGCATTAGCAGATTCTTCTATAAAAGGCCCAGTGAATTGGGGATGCCATATTAAACCATGTAGTGGGTCTGCAATCCTAAAAATACTTATTTGGAAGTAAACCTCAAGGATTTGCATACTTGTTTGGGAGTAAGTCACAAACACGGGCAAAGGGAATCTACATAGTCCATATGGTAGGAAAACATGCAAATTCCACATCAAAAATGGCTGTACTATTAAGGAAGCAACAAGAGAGACGGGGGGCGGGGGGGAGAGCACACCATTAAGGGTGCAAAAGGATGCCAAAGATACAACAACACACATGCGTAGAAAACATGCTAAACATTTGGACAAAGTGTAGAACACAGTTCATTGTACCAAAACAGGCGAACAAAGGAGGAAAATGCACCTGATGGCTAAAGAAAACAACATGGCACGTGAAGAAGAGCCAGATTTAGGGAGGAAAGTACACATCAAAGGGCTGGATAATCCAACTAGCAAACAGCACAAGTATAGCATTGTTATGCACAGCACAAGTACAGCACAAGACAAACAAGGCAACACAGACAAATGTAGCACCAGAAACAGAAATGGAAAGTTGTAGTGAGGAACAATGGAAGAATCCCCAAAGCTGTAACCTTATAGCCAGGACACTGGGGCATAGTTTTGAATGGAAACATATAGGATTATGTGGTAAAATGTTTCAAGAGAGGAATGGTGCTAGTTTGAGGAGGATGCACATTGGTCCTTGAAAGTTGAATAGCAGTTTGGCAAGACTGATAGCCCTCAAAGTGAAGGATCACCGAAGCCGGTAAGGATGTGTCGACAGGTGATGATGTCTCCCCATTCTCGCCCATCCATGTGGTAAAGCACATCACTGCAGCCTCTCAGGTGTGCCCTAAGCAGTGGTAAATGAGCAGAGCCTCTTCCAGGCCTGGATGGACCCATGTGTGGTTCAGTGCAGCTATTCAGCACTGTAGCAAAAAGGTGCTCACCTAAATGTGCAAGGGCTTAAAGGGGGTCAGGATTAGGGCTGTGCTCTCGTCCCACCTCACACCATGCCTTGGACTGGGCCCAGGCTTGCATGACTGTGAACACTGTACAAATAGAGGAGAACAGGGCCAGGATGCATGGCACCGTCTTGCTGCTCACCTTTAGCTCTCTTGCAAAGGCCTCCTTCAGCTTTGGTATGGCTTGTACCCTTAGTCTTGCTCATTGCTCATGCCCCCTGCCTCATTCTGCAGTCCTGCCTTTAGGACTTCCCCACCCACCAATGATTTTTCTTTGATCTGGTTCCCCAGGTCCTACCTCTTGACTCACTCCAGACTGGCACCCTATTAATTAGCTCTGATAGTAACATTCAAAGCACAGTTGGAGAAAACCAAATTTTTATCTTATGCTTTCTCTCTACTCTGCAAGAAACTCACAGGAGCTTCCATTAAAGACCTTATTAGGGGAAGGCTTCATCAAACCTTCCCCTGAGCCTAGCATGAGATTTTAGCAGGGCTGCTGGAAGAAAAATTGTATGATGAAAGCTGGACAGACAGTCTGTCTTTGACCACTTCATAACCAAGGCAATTCCTATGAAATTGTCTTCTCCTTGAAAGCTATTTCTTTTCTATCCAATTCAATGAGAAAAGTTAAAAAAAAGGCAGACCAATTTTTTTTTGACCCTATGCTTGAACCAACTGACAAGGTTTGCTTCCACTCAGGTCATATCATTTAATTAACCCAACAGCCACACCTCTTCAAGCAGCTTACAAAGATTAAAATCTTTAAAATATAGTACCATGATACAATAAAAATGCATACAAAATTAAAGTCGTTTTTACAAGCAGCAAAACAAATTCCGGGACTATCATTTCCTGTCAAATTCTTAGGATCAGAGGAACATCATAATTTGGTTCTGACAACATTGGTCCCAGACAGAATTAACTGAAGAGAGCAGTACAAAATTGGGGGAGCCACCACTGATAAAGTCACCCCCTCCAATCCTCCTTCACAAAAACTGTTTGGAGAAGGGCATCAAATTACTATGGTAGTTGCAAGAAGGAACATACCAGGAGACAAAGCCCATCTGCTATCATGGTCCTGAGAAGTTAATTGTCTAGTAACTGTAGAGAAGAAAGCTGCAAAGCTAAGAGCTGGATAAAAGGAAAGGATACTGACATTTACTAAATGTGTTACTAGGAGGAACTGTTCAGAATTAGGAGCAATAATGAAGTGAAAGCTAACGATCTTGCTAAACAAAAGTGAATTGAGAAAGCAGAAGATTAAAGCAGAACACTGCCACAGAATGACTGCAGCAAGCAGCTGCAGATCACGTTCGGCCCTGCTCAGAACACAGTTTTTGACATCAAATATGTCTTTGCTTCTTAGGAAGAAGCTGGAATTTTTTGTTTTCTGTTCGCCGCTTAAGCAGATTTTAAACTGGGAAAAAATAACATACTCTCTTGATCTGCCAGTCCTAGCTTCATGACCCATTTATTATGGGTATGCGATTACATGTTCAGTTTTTAAGCACTGTTTAGGGCTTACCTATATACTGTAAGATAGATGAGACACCCTCATGGTAATATAGCTTTTAACCTTTCCTCTCCTCTACCATGACGGCAGAGAATTACTGTAAATGATGGTTACCTTGTCTGTAGTATGGACAATTGATTTGACCTGACGGCCGCTGATGCACTAATGGACTTTGTGGTTGAATCCCTGGAGATATAAAATATGTCCAAGTGAATTGGGGCAGGTTAAAGAACAGACCTGTTTTTTCCTCTCTCCCTTGGCTGACTCAAGTGATAATACATTGTCTAGTTCTTCAGGACAGAAGATTAAAAGTGATCAATACCCAAATCATTTTTAAAAGTGTTGACTTCTGTAAATTCACTTCAGTTGGAGGGAAAGTGGCTTCCCGAGCTGATGAGAACAATACTGGGGAGGGAAAATGAGTATGGGAAGGCAGGGCTGAAATCTTCACGAGTTTCAATTTCCATTTCAAAATTTGTATTTAATTTGTCAAATTGTGCAAAGGGGCTATAGCAACTTAATAAAAGGAGGTTTAAATAATAACAAAGTTAACATGACTAATTGTGACTCAGCTCTTTGTGTGGGTTTCTTAAAACATATTTGATGACCTAGCTAAAAGTGATAGAATCATGGAATAGCAGAATTCCAAACCCTGCAGGACTCCAAGTTAAAGCTTCCCTCGAAGATGACTGTCCAGTTACATCTTAAATGTTCCCAGTTTGGGAGGCAATTCTATGCATGGTTAATCAAGGGGGTTTACAGCAAGGTGAGATAATGTAGGATTGTGGTCTGAATTGAATGCGAAATCTTTCAAATATGCATTTGGAGTCAGTGTACTTCGTGGCAGCAATAGCAAATCTCCTGAGCAAAGGGGCAAGTGACTGCAGTGGCAGGTATTGGAGGTACCCTAATAAAAGTCATAAGTACTTTGGAATATAAAACTGCCTGTCTCCCTTCACCCCCTCCCAATCTGCAGGGTTTTTTCCTTCTATGCAAAAAGGTGCTCAGGAGGTGCAGTACACATGAATGATTCACCCCCTGGAATGATACCATGCAACTATTTTGAATATTCAAATACTGGGGCAGCTCTTCAGTGTCTTCTGGAAATTCCTAGCTCAGGAATGTTTGTAAAAACAAACACTGAAGCCTGTTAAATTCTGTAACTTCTGATTGTTTTATTTTTATCTGTTACTCAAGCCCTTGATGCGTCATGATGTTTTCCTGGTGTCTCTGATAATTTGACATTGTTTCTGTATCGTAATTTGTGCTTCTATAATGTTTTTGCATATTGCGCATTCAAGGTCTCCTTCCCCCTCCCTGAAAAGTATACATGACCCCAACTCCATAAAATACTCTGTACATGTCCTGTTTCCTGGTAGACATTCTTAAACTGACTACCCCTCCGCACTGTTGTAATTTAGGAATTTCTGTTTGCTGTTGAGTGCTTGATTGTACACTTCCACTGAATCTGGATATTCATTCCAAGAAGGTGTGGAATCCTGACACAAAAGGAATCATGACACAAATATACTAGAAACAGAAAAGAGGAACTGTTATCTGGCTTTCAGGATGTGTGCAGTATTACAGGATCTCATCTACCTCAGCAGAGAACACACAGCCACACTCTCTGACAGTCCAAGTCAGCTTTCTTAGAGTCAAGGGTAGTAAAAAGACTGCATTGAAAATATAATTCTTGTAATTATTTCCATATGCAAATGTAACTTTTTAAATTTGGTTTTAAAATTCATATTATATTTTATGATGTTTCCAATGTTATTTATTTTTTATTTTATTTTACATTATGTGCCATTGCAAACTTCCCAGAGCACACCCCTGCAAAAACAACCTCAGCCAAATCCTTAATGTTAATATTAGTCCACCTTGACACCAGTCCCACCCCATAAAGCTAATCACTGCCTGGGGGACTTAGGCTGGGAAAGGAAGAATTAAATGTCTCCTCCTTGTTCTTTGCAATGATGAAAGTTATCTCCCTGTCCGCTCCAAGTTTAGTATTAAAAACATTGTAAAACCAGCCATAGTTGCTAATTGAGTTGTTAAAAGGACACCTGGTTTAGCCCATAGGCAGGACTGTCAACTGACCAGAAAAAGTGGGCTTGAGGGTGTTTCTGGCCAATGGCTACAAAAGCAAGGGCTGGAGAATCTCTTTCCCTCTCACCTTGTAGCCATGCTTGTCTAGTTCTGCATCCAGGCTTCAACCCAGACCTACCAAAAAGTATGTCCCCTCTCCATCACTGCATGGTGGGCAGATATTCAACAGTCTGGCCTACCTAGGAAGCAATGGGAAAAGATTGTGCTCTGAACGTCATCCTGTCATGAAGCTGTTAAAAGATAAAAGCAGCCCAGCAAAGCCCTAGCTAGGAAGAATAAAGAGTGGAAATCGTGTTTTTCCAGAAGGTTCATCCTGTGAGTGAACTGTCATAAGAAAGGGGTGGGTAGCAACAAGGGAAAGAGCCATTTCGATGGCAGCCCCCTTCCCTATTGTGGGATACCCTATCTTCCAAGAGACACTTACTTTGTTGTTGCTTTGGCACTAGGCAAAGTTTCTTTATTTGCTTGCTTTATTTTTCTTGGGCCTTCTAAATTCTGTCCATAAATTGGTTTAAAGCACCTATCAGCCCAGTGCCTACCAGATTCCTGAGACTACGAAATCCATGGTCATGGTAGCTGTGGATGAGGGGAGCTGCAGTCTGAAATGTTTAGAGACTGACCATATAATCTGGTCAGATAATTCTGACCATATTCTGCCACTCTCTGGTTCTTATTGTATTTTTTATGCTTGTGGTTGCATTCATTTAATCTCTGGACTATTATTTGATGCTTGGCAGTCCTAACTCCCAAGGCTAAAACCCAGGAATGTGTTAGGAAGAGTTGGAGCAAAAGAGAGAAGGTCCAGAAGCAGCAAACCTCCACCTTTCCTGGCAGACCCCTCTCACCAGTAGAAAGCTCTGGGAGATAATAGCATGTTCCTAGAACGAAATTCATCATAAATCCAAGTAGTACTTCTGTGGAGGAGTCTGCATCCTTTAGATTTTCAAATCTGCTGTATTCTATGTCCTCTTTGATGTAAGGAACAATACCTAGTATGTCCTTCCCTATAGCATTTCTGTTCAGAGATGACTATATCTCACTAATTCTTTCCATTCCACCAGGTTTCTGTCTACATGTAGGTTCTCCTTTAAAACCCGGCCCCAAATTTTGATTTGAAGGCTTTTAGTATTTGCATAGAAACACTGGTGCCCAATGCCACTCTCCAGATATCTCCAGCATAAGCAACTTCTGTTTTCGCTCTTCTGGGCATTGGACTGGTTATTACATTTCACCACATTCTCATGGCTTATTTCCCCTCCTCTTGATTTGGGTGATCAGAAACATTTTCATCTCCATCGCTACTACTTCCCTAGGGTTTAGTTTAAAAGCTGCCTTGCCACCTTTTTATGTTTTGTGTCAGCAGTTGGGTTCCATTCTGATTTAAGTAGATCCTGCCCCCTTGCGCAGGTCCAACTTGCTCCAAAAAGTTCCTGATTAAATAAGAAAAGTGCCTAATAAATTAGAACCCCTCCTCTTTACAACACCATCTTATCCACTCCTCCTAAGGCTGCTCCCTTTCCAAAAAGCAATTACTCTGGGGGTAACATTCTCCTTTTGTTCTCCCAAAAGCAGTTTTTTGAGTGCAGGATCTGAACATACTTCTTTGCAAATGGATGGAGAGAAAATCCAAGACTTCTCCCACTCAGATTTTAACCTGGGATGAAGTTGGAAGCCTCCAAAGTACCTTTGAGTTGTCGCTCGGCTCCTTCAGCCCATTTCTGAGCCCTTGCACATTTTGGCTGCATCTCCATTTGAGCCGTGAACAAAGGGGCCTCACAGAATGAATTCTTCACCGGCCTTGGAGAAGAGACATTCGGGTGACAATTGCATAGCAGAGGAAGGAGAATTCTGCATTTTCCTCCCAGGTAGGACTCACCATTGGCAGGGACTGTAGCACAATTTCTTTCTTTTTCCAAAGGGTTTCTGTACAATAGCAGCAGCTCTGTTGGCAGTCTGGGCAGCATTTAACATCCTCCCAAAAGCTCCATCATTCCAGGGAATGGAGAGTGGGATGAAGTAGCCCCCACAAAAAGAAAGTAAGAAGAAAATTCTGAGTAGTGACCTTTTATTTCGAGATGGATAAGAAAAGCAAAGCCTCAGATTTTTTTTTCCTGAGGATTTTCTGGACCCCGCAGTTACTCTTAAATTTAAATGTAGGCATATCTCATCTCTCATGCAGATGCTTGGAATATTGCTGCTTCTCCTTTAATTTCTTCTCCGAAGCAACTTTTCCATTGACCCAAATGAGATTTTTTAATGTCAAAATCTGTTTTTAAGCACAGCACTAGGCAACATTGAGGTGTTCCATGCAAATCCCAAAGAGGGGCAGCATTAAAGTATAAAGTATATTTTTTCTTACAGTTTTGGAAGGGACCCCAAACTGAGCCAGAATCCTTTTTTCCCCATTTTGTCATTTAATTTACTGGCAGTAAATTCAGGAAGCATTCCCCCAAGAAGCATTCTTGGAGGAGCGCCATGTCATTTTGAGGGGCATTTGCAGAAGCAACGTTGGTGGTCCTCAATTTTCCCCCACCAGGAAGAACACTAGGCAATCTTCACACTCCAAAAAAAGCAATTTTAAAGAAGCAAAATGCCTCTGAATTTTGCTACATTCTTGGGGGAACACTGCAACAGAAGTATTGGAACATGAAACCATGGAAAATAATTTCATGGCATTTAGCAAGGCTAGAAGGGGACAGACAAAATAGCTTCAGGGTGGGATCCATCTCCGGGTTGTTAGGTGACCATTCCTGGTTTAAGAAGGCTTCTCTGGAGGTCATTCCTTCTCCTAGGAAGGGCTACAAACAAGACCTAACCCAGCCATTTCTTTAAAGAACAACTGGTGACCTCTCCAATTTGTCTCTTCTTGTATTCGGAAATTTAGTCAGGTGGTACGAACACCAAGACATAGGAAAGGCCAAAGTTGAACACTACATTATCTGAGCAGATGACACCTTATTCTTATTCCTCAACCATTTTAACAACTCCTAGTCTCTCTCAGGCTCTTTATGAACACAGATGTCATTTTAATGGGGGTCTAGCTGAAGTGACAAGAAGGTGACCTGTGGGTGAACCCAGGAGCAGGTGAGGCCTATCAGTTTCTAATTTGAAACTGGTGTCAGTCTTGAGGAATGGCTGGTATAATCACATTTGTAACTGATATATGCTGTAAACTCCACAAACATTCAGAATGTGCCTGCTATGGGCCATATGAAATTAACAATTCATATTTATCACCATGGACACCAAACTAAATCAAACGGGTTTAGTTAATGATACCCTCCACATGAAGTGCGTTGTGTCTCTGAAAGAGAGGTTTAGTTCAGTATGAAGGTATCTAAGGACCAAATTGCCCATTGTATTCAAATATATATTTTTAGAAAGAATAGCTTCCATCGGTGACGGATATATGTTCATATATGGAATTAAAATAGCTCATTGAGCCCTGTATACATTGTTACGGATATCTGTGATGAGGATGCCTGAAATTTTGCAATACAATTGCACATTGTATGTCTAATGTTTCCTGGGGCGGAAACAGACAAGAGGAAGCTGCATAAGTCATCCAGCACAGACGCATAAATTCCCAGCTGCATGAAATGTGCCACTGAAGCATGCATCCAATGGCACAGGATCTATGGAGGGAGAGGATACCTCCCCAAAAGGTGCTTGTGGAGAGGAAATGAATCCCTCCAGGGATGCTTTCTACTTGGTTCCTTCTTGCTTGGTTTCTAAGTAGAGCTGCTCACAAAATTCCCCAACTGATTTTGAAGCAGAGACATTTCACGGATTTACTGAAGGAACAATTCTTCAGCAATGGGGGTTGCGATCAGCAATGGCAGTGATGTGGCAGTAAAATCCCCTCTCTTTTTTCCCTAAAGCTTCACACACACACATACACACACATGGCTACAAGGGCACCTGACCACCACTCTGGATCTTCCACAACACCCCAGACCTAGGGTTGATCCAGGGCAGTATGGGAGGCATGGGGAGAGAACATTGGAGAAAATTTTGTCAGGTGGTCTGTCTTTTCCAGGAAGTAAGAGGAGGCAAGAAAAAGAAAGATCTTGGAAATTTCTCAGAAAAAAAAAATCTCTGGAGAAATATCTGCTCAGTTCTGGTTTTTGAGACACTGAAAAAGATCTGCAGCTCTTGGGTGTTGGGAAGGAGTATTCAGTGCCCTGAAACACGTGTCACCTTAGGTTGGTTCAAACACCACCCAGGCTAGTAAGCATGGTAACAGAAACAGGAGCAAATGTAGACTTTCTGCAGAAGCTTCATTCAAATATCCATACTTGTTTCTGCAATGTCCTCTTCTTTTCTGGCTTTTCTTAGGGGGAAAGGAGCGTTCTCAGGTTTCCACTATGTGAAAAGTCTAGGCAATGTCTGAATGAAGGGATTTGATGCATAGCAGCAGCTTATTTCATCCAGATTCTGAGAT
Source organism: Varanus komodoensis (assembly GCF_004798865.1). NCBI lineage: Eukaryota > Metazoa > Chordata > Lepidosauria > Squamata > Varanidae > Varanus > Varanus komodoensis. The sequence continues at coordinate 16,585,756 of NW_025335641.1, read as the reverse complement.
ATAGAAAAGGATCTGCAGCCCAGAAACAGGAGAAATGAGCACAGAAGATCCAGTAAAAAGAGTCTTGATTTTAGCATACATCAAGTGTCAGATATATGCTAAAACATACAATAGACTGAGCAGTAAAATAGCCAGCTATCTGGTCCTAATCAACCAATTCACCAAGTGGATACAGGTGCACTACAGTTATTTACTTAATAAATAATCTTCTGTGTCTATTCCATGTTCCACGATACTCTGTTACAAAACTCTGCAGCCACCTTTTTGTACATAACAAAAACTGATTCAGGAAAACATGTGGAACAGGATTTGTGGCAGCCCTTGCAAGTCAACATGGGTGTAAAATGCAAAGGAGCTAGTTGCAGGGAATTCCACGGCTGCAGGTTTTCTCTGAAGCATTGCAGAAGATTCTGGTGGACCACACTATCTCCAGAGTGTGAGCACCTCCCAGAATTTTTCTAATGGAAAACAAGAATGAGATGACCGGTTATATTCCCAACCGCACAGAAATTTAGTTTCCACATCACATTTTAACAACTGTACAGAAATAAGTCCAGCTCTCAGATTAGAATACACAGTCTGCAAATGTGAATTTGGGTCAGCTGTGGGAATTGGACTTGGGGGGTGTTGGTGGGAAACAAGACATGAACCCACAACATGTTTAGGAAAAAAATGATCACCACTTTTAATCCTGCATCTGACCCAAAGTTTAACTTGGCCCCGTATTCTAAGATGAAGGATTAAGTAGTATGGGCTACAGCAGTGAACAATGTCAGCTTAAACATCCACAGATGTGATCTCAATAACAGAAGAGGAGTTAACTTTGAATTGTAAAAATTTGTTCATGATGAAGCACAATTATTTGGTGTTTGGATAAGAGAGGGTAATGTGTAATACAGAACACTTTGAATCTTATAGGAGTCATTTCCATTCACTCATCTTCCTAAACCACTAAAATATATTACTTTCTGTCTTGCTTATGTGGATAATATTCAACATATGTTTTAAATAGCGGGCCTACCTCAGTGCACCATCGCCTAGTTAAACAACATATGTTCTTTTTGGTTCAAATCAATATGGATATATTGGCAGCTGTACAGGGAAAGCCTTTCCAATAAAAAGATAGTGGTTTAAGGGGGGAAAAGTAATAATTGTATGGCAGATAGTTTGCCTATTGTTTCATTTCCCTTTGGAAGGAGGCTGGGGGTAGTCTGTTTATTTTTATAGCTGCAATCCAGCCTCCATGCCTATTATTACTAAGCACGTGTGTGGGTCATATCTAGAGAATAGTGCAGTCCAAAGGAACACAGAAGTTGGCCATCCCTGATATAGATAATAAAGAAAATTGGCTGTCACCTGAAAACCACTCCATTTATACCTTTTCTTCCAAGATACTGGCTGAGCTGCTGTAATGTCATGGAATATTCACAAAAAATCCAGCTGATGGAAATGGCTACTTGTATAACAGGGCTTAATAAAGCAACATCTGTGAGTAAAGGAAAAGATCTGTTTATTAGGGGTGATATTTCCTTTGGAAAGTAATAGATATAGGGCTGAAATCTGTCTGGAACAGCACTGGAGCTGTAATGGACCAGGGACACAAGGTGATCATTTATGAACTACCCCACCAAAACAAAAATATGAAAGGGAACACATATTTGCATAACATTTGAACTTGATAATTTATATGTACAGATACAAATTTAGACTTGGTTGTAATTTAAGCAGAAATTTCACCATAGTTGATTTCACCGTAGTGTCGATTTCTCCATAGTGTCTGGTGAGACAGGTGTGTCTTCCTGTGCTGTTGATGGTCAACTGAAGGCCCAGCCCTTCCTTCTGATGGATCTTTATCTTTACCCAGGACATGGACAGGACAGCCCTTTCCAACATAGGATACCTTCAACATAGAGGGGAGTCCTTGTAAAAGGGGACAGATGGTTACCCTACTAGAAGAGCTACCTAGCTCTTCCATTGATCAGAACACCACAGCTGGCGTAGCCCGCTTCCACCAGCTCTGCTTCACACTGCAAGTAGATTTAACCAGCAACGATGCTGCAATGAGGCAAGCAGCCAGTGGGGAACCTATGTGAGAGAAGGCAAGAGGGAACGGGCAAAATATAATGATACATCCTCTCCTGCGGTTGTCTGATTTGGTCTTTCCCAGTTTGCTCTTGTCTGTCCTTTAAACCAGAAGCGCGAAGGTTGAACATGGGCTTTCCAAATGAACCCATTTTCCACTGTTGAGCAAAGAGCCTCTGTCCTGAGCTGACAAAAGGCTTTTCCCCACTAGACACAGAGAATTAATTTGACCCACGGTAGCACTTTCACCACAGAGGTACCCCAATTTGCTGGGAATGTGAAATGCCTGTTTAGGTTATCATAAACAGAAAACCAGACCTGGCTGGTTTTGTCCTTGTTGATTTAATGCAAGGGACAGTCAAACTAGATGTGACATTAAACACGTGTAAGCATTTAGCATGCCTGATTTCTGCTCTTTATATAGAAGCTGTGGGGGGTGGGTGAGGGAGAGCAATTCAGGATCAAGATGAGGGCATGAGGAGAAGGATGGTGACCCTTCCTGCAACCAGAGCTTTACTGCTGCTGAGAAATCCAACGCGAAATACACAAACACCCCAGAGATCAGAATCAACAAGGAAGATGGAAGGAATGGGTTATGTTTAGCCTGAGGAAAGGATGACTACAAGCCCAACCCTATGGACATTCAGAGAAGAGGGAAAGGCCTACAGCTTCTAGCATTCCCCAGCCAACATAATAGACATTTTCAAATGATGGAAGGGTTTTCAGATAGACAAGGGAGCAAATTTGCTTTCTGTTCTCCCAGTGTAAGACCCAAACAAACAGGTTTAAATTACAAGATGTTACAAGGTTTCTAACTAAGTATTAAGAAGACCTGCATAATATCTTTCAGCAGTGGAACTGACAATGTTGTGGGGCAGAAGATGTTCCACTGAAAAATTTCCAGAATGGGAAATTGTCCATAAATGTTTTCAGTACTTTGTTTTCCTGCAGAATTGATTTTCTCATTAAGAAGAATGAGTATAGGTGAATTTCAAGTACGATATTAGGCAAACTTGGCAATTTCAAAGTTGAACTATTTTTTCGGTGACTGTCCCTTTTTTAAAGTGACTATTCCTATCCCTACCATCCTGAAACTTCTGAGAGAGGATGGGATAAAAAAATCTTTTAATTAATTAATTAATTAATTAATAAAGCATGTGTGCCAGAATGCATGTGTGACATTGACACGCACATAGATCTCATTATGAAATAGTACAAATGTTTAGAGAGCCAGTGTGGTGTAGTTAAGAGCACAGGATTGGGACTTAGGCAATCTGGGTTCTAGTCCCCACTTGGCCATGAAGCCAACTGGGTGATTTTGGGTCAGTCATAGATTCTCAGGCTAACCTACTTCACAGGGTTGTTGTTGTGTGAATAAGATTAAGAGCAGCAGGAGGAGAATGTTGTAAGCTTCTTTGACTCTGTTGTAACAAAAAAGCAGGATAAAAATCTAAGGAATAAATAGTGAAACCAAATGCCCCCCAGCAGCCCCTATTGCAAGGGAGCTGAACTCTATTTTTAAAGAAAAGTGGTTATCAGCATATCATGCAACCAAAATCTGTTGAGTGTGCCAACAGTTTCCAGTTTTTTGCCTTAATTTTAAGCCTGGTAAGGGAAGTACAATACAAGTGTTCCAATAGCAATGTCTATAACATTTAAATCAAATTAAGGATTGTAAGCCTTTGTATACCTAGTCAGAAAAAGTCCCCTAAGTGCCAGCATCTCTCGTCTAGCTCAGTTGGCCATCCCAGGGCTTTTTCCCCATCTCAACATTGTGCCCTAAATGTGATTAATTTCCCTCCTCCAATATTTCATATAAATATTGTGGTGTATTGGAATCAATTAAAAACCCAGCATGTTTTGTTTTCTAAACACAGGTAAAGTAAAAAACGCTAAATTCGATTGCCCTCTAGGGCATCAGAACATTTTCTAATGCAAATTACTTTAATTCACCGTTTTCTGGAAAACACAGATTGATCTGAGTGCCTTGGAAGGTAAAAATATATCTCTGGTGAGAGGTTTTTAACTGACACAGAATAGCTGCCTATCAAGGTTGCTATTGAGTTAGATTTCAGCATCAGCAGGGGGGGTTGCCTAGGTCATTTTTGAGGTCTTGTCCAACTCTATGATTCTTTGCCCCCTCCAAGTGTAGAGATAGTAATTTCTACAGTTCGCCTCACCTGTGAAAAAATATGTGAGAATGAGAGAGAGAGAGAGCACCTAAGAGTGCACTTAAAGCACAATCTAGCTATTATACCTTCTTCCCTTAGGAAGACTGTAATTGAAATTTGATTTAAGTATCCAGCTCCTGGATCTTAGCATTGCTTGGTGTTTTGCTACAGGCAGGAGATTAAGGGAAAGTCTCCGTAATTGTAAACAGCAACTCTGGCAAATGTCCACTAGATGTCAGTCATGCCGTTCAGCATCAATTTACATCCATAATAGAAGTGGACACGCAGCATTTTTATATCAGAAAACACAACAAACAAAAATCCCTCGTAATGCAGCCTTAATTCTTCATGCATGTAACAGGGCCACCGAGCATTCAACGTTCTCTCTGCAGAAAATCCTCTCCCTCGAGCCCAGGAAGTTGGCTGCAGTTTTAAAAAATCCCAGAAAGTTCTCCTGTACTTCCCCTGAAGACCTGTTTTGCCTTAGAAGAGAAGCAGCTAACTAGGAAAACTAGCTGTCTGAGTATATTGTTCCCATCCATTCAGAGAACGAGGGGGAAGGAGAGGTAAATGTGGCTCAGAAGTGGATGAAGAACTGCAAAGAGGCACCACTGCGGATCAGGACACGTGGTCCTTCTCTCGAGCAGATGTTCTGAGATCCTTCATGGAGTTTGCAAGTAGCTGCATGGCCACTTCATGGACTGCCCGCAGCTGGTGAAAAGGGGAGTCCAAGAGACCAGGATGTTGTCTAGTCTGACCCTTAGTCACAAGTCAGACCTATATAATGCAGGAGTCATCCTATGCATTTTTATTCAGTGTTATTTATCCCCCAGTGTTTAGTATTATGGGTTCGAATGTGTCACTGGTTTTGTCGGAGCTTCTTTGAATTCATTTTTAATGCTTCACATCTCTCGTCTGTGCTCCAATCCAGCCTTCCTCAACCTGTTGGCATTAAGATGTTGTGGCCTACAACTTCCAGAATTCATGACTACTGGCCATGTTGACTGTGGCTGATGGGAGTTGAAATCCACATATTTTGGGGAAGCTTGCTTTATTTTATGATGTCAGTGGTCAGACCTTGATAAGTATATCTTTGAGTTCTGTAATTTGCCACTTTCTTGCCCTGAGTAACCATTGCCCTTGGTGAATATTTAGCATGGGACAGGGTTGAGCCATGCATGTTGTCTCTGCAGTGGTGATGTCAGAGGACTTGCAGGAGAATGCAGGATGGTGCAGACAGGGGAAGAAGGGGTCAAGTAGCGCTAGCAAGCAGGAAGGAAAAGCAATATGCAAGTCTACGGAAAGGGCTGTTTGCAAAGCTAAATGAATGGATGGCTTCCTCCTCAAGCAAGGCATCTGAGGAATGTTGAGGGAAACCCCTCAAAATTACAAGGAAGATTATTGAAATTTCTCAGAGGAAGTCAGTCTCCATACACTGTTATATTGTCATCAGAGTCCCACCTAAAGCAACGGTCTGAGTGAATGTAAGGATTCCTACTCATGGAAAACTTCCAAACACTTTCAAGGAAAATCAAGAGTTCCAATAAGACTATGTAAATTTCTCAAGAAGTGATTTCATGTATCTCAAGACCTTGGCAAGATCCTACATATCCTGACTTCTTTTGCAATCAGGGGCCTGTTCCGCTTCGGATTGGTTCATGATATTCTTCAGCAATTTGGCTCCTGGCTAAAATGATTGTATTTGCCCCATGCATCTAACACACAGTGTATTTGTGTGCCCGTGCGCGCATGTCTTTTGCTTGCCATTTGGATTTTATATGTTGATATGATGGGCATTGTTTTTAACCTTAGTGTTAACTCTCCTGGAGAAAAAACTAATGAAATGTGGGGTTCACACATCTTTAAATAAAGCTGCTACAATTTCTTACTTTTAAGAGAAAAGGTGACTTCAGTGTGGTATTTTGACACCCCCCAGCCCCTCCAGCAATTTAAAATCATGAGATTGCCAATGCCCGTGTTTCTGTTCAGAAAAGTTTACAAGTCAATTATTGTGAGCAAAATAAATGGCTAAACTGATCTGACTTTTTGATCTGTAGCTCAGACTTCACCATCTTCTATAAAGAAAATAAAGCCTCTGTGTCTAATGTTGAATATTCATTTTGCTTGAAGTAAATTGCAAACCTTTAAATCTGTCCTTTTCTAGTGCCTATTTATTATATAACCATTTAAAGAACACAATTTAAAGAACACATTTTGAAAAATAGGTAAGATGCTTGGGAAAGGATTTTTTTTAACTTTCCTTCTTTCTTTACACTAAAGAAACACAATACTTCTTTTTAACACAATTATGACTGTGTTGTTGCTTCCAATCCAGCTATATTATTAAACTGAGTAGCAGGAAAATCATGCTTCTTCTGGCAGCCATGCTTTCTTTATTTATCCCTTAAGGGGCACCCTAGAAGCTGAAAACACAAGTGCCCTGACCGGCTTCATATGTGTTCTGACATGGGCATAGACTTTCCTTTGTGTGCAGGCTGTTCCATTAGTCACAATGGTGAAGTGGACTAGATTTATGAGCATATCTGACTCGCCTTTGTATGCAGAAACAAATGACTAAACAGTTATGCTTGATTGCTAGATTAAATAGTTAGGATGCAATCCAGATGGCACTAAAATAAAGGGCAATACTCCTTTATTGTATGGTACCTAATGCAACTGACCCAAATGGAGTTTCCAAAGCTCCTCATGCAACTTTGCAATAGAAGTGATCAATGGCTGGTGGTGATAGGGATGCATTACCTCCAATGCCAGGGGCAGTATGCTGGGGGACTTTAGCTGATCCAGCATGGCTCTTCTTTTTTCTAAACTTTCCCAAAAATTCTGCTCCCACAAACCCTCAAACATTGCTTTTATATTTGCCAGCTTTTACTGAACTCCCACAAAATTGCTGTTTCTTCTGATGTGTTGTCAATAGTTTCAATTAAGATAAGCAAAGGGAGAGTTCAGGTATAACAAACAAGCAGAGCTTGAAGGTAAATGTAAAACACCTCTTGGTTGTTCACCTTTGCTTCGAAATTCCCTGGGGCAAATATGAAAGGCAGCCCTACACCTTGCTAGGAGGCTGATGGAGTTAAAGGTATCCTGCCCAAGTACCAACGTGTTATTGTCTGACATCCAAGACCTTCCCATTTCCTGTTAGCAGTGTGCAGGGAGCAGATGGATTCTGAGAAATGTTCTCTGCACACACAGGTGTGTCTCTCCATATCTCTTGTCTCCAGGAGACAGTCCATAAGTTTCAAGTCTATGCCAGAGGTTTTCGCAGCTTTGGCTATGCAAACCTTTCTACAGCAATAAGATGTATTAGACAAGGTACTGGGTAAAGTGAGCAGAATACTTATATCTACAAGTGAAGCCCCATTTGGCCTAGATGCAAAAAGGATGGACAGACTGATAGCATGTTCTCAGTTCTGTTGGTGCTTGTGGAATCCAGCCATTCTTAGTAGGTAGAGCCACTGGGCTGACTAATTCCCCTAATGAATGAGACACTGGCTTGCTCCCCAGGCACTCGTCATTTTTTCTGTGCTTGCTTTCATGTTTATATTTGTTTTTAATGCATTGTACACCACCCAGAGGATTATTGGGTAGTTTAGAAGTACACTCTATTAATTGATTAAATGAAATTCAAGCCATCATGGCTAAGCTTCTCAGCTTCAAAGTCTTGCAAAATGCCCTCTGCTACCAAACGCACACCACTGGAGTTCCATGTTCTTTTTTCAGAGAAGAATCCTGTGCCTTCCACTTGCCAAAGAGGGAATGGGATCTGTGATCAACTTTGTCCTTCTATTCTATGGCATTCCCCCCTCTCCTATGACTTTGCAAATTTTATTTTTAAAAATATCCAGGTTGTGCAGTGATTTTTGTCTCGATTTAGGCAAAAGATACCTTGCCAGGCTCAGGCATCAGATAAGGGATGGGTTTTCTTGTTCTTGTGTTTTGTGTTCTGAACCCTTGCATATCAGACCGTAATTGGCAAGACAGGAGCTATTGAGTGCCGGTCCCTCTAGAATGCCTGGCACTGAGCTCTTTTGTAAATCTGACCTCACTCCTCTAAATTGTCATCCCAAGAAAGGTTTGTATTGCGGCAGCATAATCCTTAAGTTACAACAATTCCTAGCAGCAAAGTGTGATGCAACCTGATACTCCGTACCATCTGTATGAAACTCTGTAACAACGTAAAGAGTTGTCATCTAACACCCCCCCCCCACAACAATTCAAGTGAGAGGGGGAAATCACCAAGTTGGCAAATGCTTACTAGAGTGTTCCGTTAATGGTATACGTTGCTCAGTGATATTAAGGTATTTAGAGCAATATTAGTTTGGACATGCTAATGCACCAGCCTGGGGCAACGCTAAACAAACAAGTTTAGAGAGTGAAGGAGTAGCAAAGAACATTATTAGAAGAGCAAAGACTCAATCATATATAATGCACAAGGATTGGGTTCACACAGCACATGCAAACCCACCATGTCTTATTTGTGGTGGCTTATATGATTACCAACAAAAGTGTGTATAGTCAAGGCTATGGTTTTCCCAGTCGCAATGTATGGCTGTGAAAGCTGCACCATAAGGAAGGCTGAACACAAAAGAATTGAGGCCTTTGAATTGTGGTGCTGGAGGAGACTCCTGCGAGTCCCTTGGACCGCAAGGCGATCAAACCGGTCAGTCCTAGAGGAGATCAACCTGACTGCTCTTTAGAAGGCCAGATGCTGAAGATGAAACTCAAATACTTTGGCTACCTAATGAGAAGGAAGGACTCCCTGGAGAAGAGCCTAATGCTGGGAACAATAGACGGCAAAAGAAGAAGGGGACGGCAGAGGATGAGGTGGCTGGATGGAGTCAATGAAGCAGTCGGCATGAGCTTAAGCGGACTCCGGGGGATGGTGGAGGACAGGAAGGCCTGGAGGAATGTTGTCCATGGGGTCGTGATGGGTTGGACACGACTTCACGACTAACAACAAATAACATATGATTACCATCAGGAAGCCTTGTGAAAAGACTGGTTTATACGCCAGACAGTAACAGTTGGCTTTACCATGTTATGCAAACCCACCCAGTGAGTGAAAACTGGGAGACAGCATGGGAAATATTCTGGAGGAGTACCCACAATTCCATGTTCTCCTTTGCAGTCTATGCTGATGTTGGCATGCCCTAATTGGCAAGCCCAGTCCTGATATTGGCATGCCCTTCATAACAATAAAAAGGGCAGTAGGAAAGCAATTGTCAGAAAAAAAAATCATGACAGTCAGCCTCTCCGTTCTGCTAAAAACTGCTCCGATTACAATCACCAGTAAGTCATTTCTCACCAAATTCCAGGTCCCCTGCCCTATACTCCTGGACCTCCATTTTGCCATTGGTGCCATCCACCCCCTTTTTCTTCTACTTTCCTGTATTCATCCATTTTCTACTATGATACTATCCCCTACTCTGTAGTCTTTCATTTGTTTAGCCATCAAACCACCTCATAGCAACATAAATTTGAATATATTAGTATGCATATGAATTGTGTGCATGTCTGAAAATATGGCTTTCTAAGAATTATACATAAAATTCAACAAAGACCAAATATCCATATAAATTTCCACTTTATGAGTGGCATCTATATAACCAGACATCCAACTACTGAAAACATTGTAAGTTCTTCAATCCATTACATTTCAAGAAATGAGTACTTATCCCATCAGGGTTGTAGTACCAGTCTTTCAGCTGTCAAATGGATCATTTAAGTTCCCTGTTAACTTCCAGGGAGGTGGTAGATTATTTTAATGAATATGTACATCAGTAAATATTACAGAGTGTCCCAGCACAATGTTTATCCATATAATAACCTTGACCCCAAAAGAGGAAATTATTGGGCATTGCCAAAACATAGGATTAAAAGGAGCATTAGCTTTGTTATACCTCCAGCAGTTAGTTGACTTGGGAAAATCCTTTTAAAGGAGATATTGCAATGATCCATACATATGGAAGATATATTTTTGTTGCACACGGTATAACCTGAGATCCAGTCTTGCCCCTCAAGTGCTCTGCAGTCTTCACCTCTTGTTGGGAGTGAAAAAGCACATTCTCAAGGCCTCTTGATTGATATTTAGAGGAGGAGGAAGAGCAGGAGGGGGCTTGGAATCTGGGCCAGTTCTAGATGTTTAGATGTACCAAAAGGAGATGCTTCTCTCAAGATGGACTCCCTAGTGCACAGGCAGCCATTGGGAAAAACCAAGATGTACGGATAGCAGGAAGGGGCTTGGAACAGGGGAGTTTCTCAGAGACAGACAAGGTGGGTAAGACTCTAGATCCCATGATGCAACATCAGCAGAGATAGGTGGTCCAATTAGAAGACTGCCACACAGAGAGGAGGCATGCTTATTTTCAGACTCCCCTCCTGAACAGGGGTCAAGCAAGCTCATAAGGCGAGTTCCTGAAAATGAATACCAGAATGGGTTCAACACACTACTCTGGGTCAACTAGAATGGGTTAAAACAAACTACTCTGTGCATGCTCAGAGGTTCATTCTTTGCTCTTTGGTCAAAAAGAACCTTTTCAAGAATGGTCTATGACTTTGAATGTGTGAAGGGAGGTACCCTGGCTTATGACACCTCCTGCTCTCCCTGCTTGTCTCAGCTGCCAGGTGACCCATGTGGCTGTGCCCAGTCCCAGTACAGACAAACTCCATTCTTGTTCCTTGGTACTCCCAGGCAAGTAGATGCTGGCATTCGTGAGCCTTCCTGAGGATAGGAGCCCTGGAGAGCCCCCATCCTGATCACTGCCACCTTTTTGACTGTAGCATGCCCAACAGGAAGTGACACAGTCCTCCACCCATGTTGCAACCACACAGTGTGTAATCATCACTGCCTTTATAGTACGGATCAACAAATTTACCCCCTGGACAAAATCTGACTTTTTTTCTCTCCAGTTGTCCACACCAGCTGCTAGGTATTATTATGAAATAAACAGTGAGACATTCGGCGGGCTAGTTTGAGAAATGGGGGCCTGGCCTGCCATCTCTCCATCACCGCCCCCCCCCCCTCGGCAAATGTATCCTTCCAGCAAAATGAGTTAATGATTTAGAGAGGCTGAACATTTCTCTGCTGTAAGATCAACCTCAGGAGCATTTATCTAGGTCTCCAAGGGGTGGAGGGAATGGTGAATACTAGAAAAGTTATCCCGGCTCCTCCAGCATTTCTCCTCCATGTCAAAGAATTTTCCCTTTACAATTTTGTTGAAGGTTGCATGCTCCTCCCCACTGAGCATAGCAATGCCACATCTCCCAAGGATGTTCAAAATGCGTTGATGAAATTGGCTGAGCCTTCTAATACAGCCTGTCCTTGTGTACCTCCTGTCTCAAGAGAGTCTGCACTGCAAACATATAGCACTCCAAGAAATTTGGAGACAAGGAAGGAAGGAAATCCTGCAGATGGGCTTCTTATTCCTGAATAAGAAGTACTACATGTCTGTGTTTCTTCTCCATAACCTTGATATCTAAAAGGCATTTCAGAAAGAAAGGTGATATTATTCAGATATTTGATAGCTGCTTGCTGGCTGAACAAGAATGGCTTGGGACACTCAAAGGCTGTATCTTAGCTGTCCATGCTGTGGAGCACGCAATGGATTTTCTATCATCAACCTATTTGTTTGAATGCCTATTACTTCTTCACAGTGCAGCTGGAAATGGGAGCCCAGAACAGGCAGGTGCCGAATGGCTTACATCAAGCATTGCCATCAGCAGGGGAAGAGCCCATCCTGTTTACATAAATGTGCACAGTCTGGCAAATCAAGGACTTCTGGATGATTCAAAATCAGACACAAGTGCACCCATGTACACTGCAAATCTAGCAATATTGCTAGAGCCCAGGCTTCCAACCCTTACTCCCATCATGAAAAATGCATGATGCACATCTCTCCTCCACTGCCATTCCATGCCTTGCATCCACTCCAACATTCCTACCCTGTTGGAGTGAAGAACAAACAAAATGGTTTGTCATTTGCCATTATCAGGACTCTGCGCATTTGCAGCTTTGCACTTTCAATGTCTTAGCATCATCATGACCACAAGAATAATATGCAAGATTTTTTTCCTGCTACCCTGATGCTACCTTGTTTGCTGCTGCTCCATCACCTGCTACATTCTGGGTGATCATTTGGGGTGTCCTGGGCTGCAGGGCCCTGAACTTTGGTGCCAGATCCCAGCCTGAACTGTGCCACTGTGTAAATCTTCTAGTACAAGCTTGCGTGTGTCTCTCAAAACCAACGAAAGGCACCAACTTCTTATCCATCTTAGCTTATCCCCTTCTCAAACGTTAGACTGCCACTATGAATTGATATCACATGGTACATGAATGCCTCCTTTAGCAGGATTGACTTTGCTCTACTTTTGTCTCTTAAACCCTGTAATTCCTTTACTGCAGCCCACATGGGAAGGAGAAGAATGAAAGCACTAATGTTCATTTTGGACTACAACTGTATCATCTGCAAAATCATCAGACCATGCTAAGATTCAGGCCAGATGCAAAGATGTCCCTTTAGAAGTGGAGAACACCTTGCATGGTTCCTTGCCTTAATTTTCCCCTCTAGGTTCTTCTCATTTCTTTAGTCAGTCATTTTATGGCACTGATGCTTGAGCTGCAGCTCCACAACCGTCCAATTACTTTTCCCTCTCTGCTTTGCTCCTTTCTATCCAGTAATCAGTTACCATCAGACTCACCTCAGTGGCTCAGCCGGCTGTTGATCCTATTTCCCCAAGAGACGGCACATCTGAATCTTCACAGCAGCCAGGCCAGGCTCACTGTTGTGCAGGTTATTGATCACAAGTCATTGTTTCAACAGTGTGATGCCATCCAACTCTCCAAAGGAAGATGGGAGCAAGAAGAGTGGATGCAGATAGCATGTCAATTCCTTCCATGCGGACAGCTTCTGTTCGGATGTCCATTTGGATGCCAGCGGCTTCAGGGCTTTTCCCCACTTCCTGTCTCAATCAGTGCTGCTAGCTATGTGTGCACTCATTCCACTTTTGCCTCTAATGAGCATACTGCAAGAGGGAGTCGTACACTTTCAAAAGCCTTCCAAACCTGTTCAGCTAAGGGTGTCAGTTTCTTTGACAAACTATTTCAACTCTTGTTGGAAGCCTTGGCTTTCTCCTAGATTTTTATCTAGCTGGAATAAAATAAATCCAGTGTGCGTTATGTGTGTGTACATAGGTCCTAATCCATTTGAAGAGTAACTAGAAAACTCTCCTGCAGAGAGTTCTTTATGCAGATTGTGCTTTTAATCGTTGTTAAATGCACAGTGGTGGCAATCCAAAATGTCTGGTGGAGAAAGAGTGGCCATTTCACACCAAAGCCTGTGAGAAATTGGCTCTCTTCAAAAGAAAAAAGAAAGTAAGGGTAGGAGCAGATAACACGGTGCCTTCAAACCCACTCTTTTGCAGGCTCAGGTGCGCACGAGTGTCAGAACTGAGACTGAACTGAGACTGAACTGAAACTTAAATAGTGGCATGTCTGTGTTTGGTCTCTCTTCTACTCCACTCCCCAGATAGTGAACATTTGGGGTACTTATCATAAGGAACAAGTTAAAAATGTAAATTATAAATATAAATGCAGAGATTGTATTGATTTTGGCTTCAAGCCTATACACACTTACCTGGGAGTAATCATTCACCTGATCATTTCTCTCTGGACACAAATAAGATTCCACTGCTTCTTACCTTAATGAATACCCTGATCCCATCATCTTAAGGGGTCTTATCGTTTAAAAGTGTCTCCCCACTCATGTAAATATACCACACACATGCATCTTTTATCCCAGCCAGAGCTAATTGGTGATTCAACGACCAGATTTTGCTGCCCAAACCACTTTATCTAATAAAATATTTCCCTACAAGTTGCATCAGGAAAAGGAAAAGATATTTTCAAGCTGTAAGAAATAGAGCCCACACTGACCATACATTTCTCTTTAGATTTATATATAATGCATCCCTGTTACATCCCAGCATACACAGAAGCTCTGTAGCCATTTCTTTCTAGATGGCACCAATTTTATTATATAATTGGTCCACCCCTGAGTAAATCAGTTTGTGTAGCATGCTGCAGCAATGCATGATAGTTTTCTTTACCCTTGAGTAAGTGTGCATGGCCTTAATTAGGATCAGGGCCATGACACTCTGTGAAAGAGAATTAATCTTTTCTCCCTCACCACCAATTCTTCATGAAACTGACCCTCTGTGGTGGTGGGTATGTTAAAGAAATAGAGAGGAAAAATCTAACTTCATCACCTGGAGAGCAAGACAAGGGAAAGAACAGCATTGACACATGGGGAAATCTAGTCAGCGAATGCACAGCTTCTCAGTGGTAGCCCCTACTGTCTGAAACAACCTTCCATGTATGCTGGAGAAGGCCAAAATGGTGGCAAATCTTTAAAATGTCTTGAAATGTCTTGAAAACACAAGCTTTCCCTGATCAGTGGGGGGGGGGGGCACTGTTACTGTTATTGCAATTCTATTAAATGTTTTTCAATGTGTCTAAATATTTATCTGAGGAGTTATATTGCTATATTTAAATATTAGATGCATCAGGGTTTTATCAAGCACTGTAGAAGTTCATTAACGAACTAATGTGATTTAGGACTGTAAAATTTTGGGGCCAAAAATGTTCTGTTCGAGGGGCAGACCTATTTCCTGGAACCCTCACCCCTGCATTATGAAAATATTGTTTTCTTTCAGTCCTTTTCACTATGTGTTGCGTTGGAGTTGCAGCTCCAACTGCAGAGTGACCTCTTTCTGCTCTTGCGGTTCTTTCCACACCACCAGCAGCTCCAAAGCTGCAAGTGCAACATCAAAGCCAGAGGTGCAGGAGACCTTCTGGGAGTGGGAAGAGGAGAAGAGACGCTCCATGGTGGTGCAAGGAATCCCTGTGGTGGCTCCATCCCTCCATCTTATGAGCATCTGCAAAAGACATAGATGGCCAAAATCAGCCTTTTGTGCCTTTTGCAGGGCAGGAGAAGCATGGAGGCAATTTTTGACTCTGCATGCTTCCCATACTTGAATGTTTAGAGTTACAGGAAAACACATTGGATGGCACCTTCCACCAATCAAATCTGGCTTATGAAGAATAAATAGAACCAATAGGGAGAACAGATCAATGTAACTAACTCTGATATGAATGCATGTTTATGGAATAAATCTTCTACTTTTATTATTAGTGTATGTGGCTCCTTTGTTGATCTTTCAAACTCAACTCGCCTCTGAATTAACCCTTCCTAAGAATCAGTAGAATTTCTGCTCTCTCCATTCACTCTTTCTTTGAATCACATGAACTCCAACAGTATTTGAAAGTGATAGATCAAGCTTACAACTAAAAAGCTTTGACTTCACATGTCTGTGTCTCAGGAGATATTGATATTTGAATAGGACAATATTAGCAAGCATTAATTGTGAATATTTTGTAGCCTTGTTTTCTGAAATAAAGTAGTAAAAGAAGATCACAGCTCCTTATTAGTTATGGCCACCCACAGTGTTGGGAACCTTGAATGATCAAAGAGCAGATATATTTAACAGCGTAATGTTGACATACTGTTTAGCTCTTTTGCATAATATGATCCAAAATGAGCATTGGAGAGATGAATGTCGTTAGCCATGAAATAATCTCCATCAGGTTAAAGAACATTCCCTTTTTGCTTCAAAAGTTAATGAATTTAGACACTGTTGTCTTCTTCTTTTATCTTTATTTTCCCCAGAGGAAGCCTTGATGTAGTGTGAATAATGTTTTATAATGTGCATACTGCATCCCACCCCAGAGCTGGCTGAATTTCTATACACAATTTCTGTTGCTGCTTTTCCCCATATTATCCATACTTCTTTTCATCCCATGACCCTGCTTTAAGCACATTTGGTGATAGTTAAAAACAGGGTCCAAGTGAGGTCTACTCAGAAGTAAGTCCTACTGCTCTCATTAATGCTGACTCTCAGATAAATGTGTGCACAATTGCAGCCTAAAACTATTTATCAGATGACAGTTACAACACTTCCTTAGGACGCAAGTCCCTGCACATATTTAAAAACTACTTCCAGGCAATAAGCCCTTCCCTGAGTACAAATGGCAAACGGGGAGAGGGGTGGAATTTATCTCAACTGCTACAGGGATCTCCATACACTTTGACCCTGTCAAAAAAAAAAAATCAGAGGGCAGTCTACAGCTGGAGCAGAGCATGGCACAGGAATGTCACCTTAGTAGCTAAATACCCTCATAAGGTATGGCTGAGGATGCAATAGACATGACATCCAAGCCTTTACAGAAGCATTATTTATTTATTTAAAGTTTTTCTATGCCGTCCAACACTGAAGTCTCTGGACGGCTTACAAAAATGAATTTTAAATTTCAGTGTTGTACAACAAACAACACACTGCATCTGACCATTAATGATAAAATAAAGATAAAAGCAATTAACTGTTAAAATATTGGGGAAATTAAAAGGTCTTCACCTGACGCCAAAAGGAATAATGCAATGTTGCCAGGTGAACCTCCCTGGGGAGCATGTTACAAAGTCGGGGTGTCACCACTGAAAGGCCCTTCTCCAGGTAGCCACCCTCCTAATTTCCTTCAAAGAGGGCTCCTGGAGAAGGACCTCTGCCTCAGATCTCAAGGGGTGTAAAGGCATATAGGGAAGGAGACGCTCCTTCAGATATCCAGGACCTAAGCTGTTCAGGGCTTTATAGGTCATTACCAGCACCATAAATTGGACCCGGACTTCAATTGGCGGCCAGCATGAACCAAAATGGCATGAAGGTTGCCCTGGAGAAGATGCTGTTACTGGAGGGTGGGAAGCGGCACTGAGCCCAGTGAAGCTGCACGGCAGTGCTTCTGCTCACAACAGGGAAAAAGAGCTCTAGCGCAGTGATGGAGCAGGTCCTTGCAGGCCAAATGTTCCAGGTGTGACCTTTGGCCTCTCTGGATGGAGCAAGAGAAACTCCTGCCAGTTGCCCAAGAAGGAGTGGATGGTCTGACTTGTCTAAACCAGTTTTCTACCTTGCTAACTTAAATGGCTGATGGGAGAGGGAGGGGCGAAATGTGAATGATGTTTCTTCTTCCCTCTGTACTATCCTAAGGAATGCAACAGGAATGCTTAGCAAGAATGCACCTCCAGCCATTCAGGCAGGCCCTGGAATTGCATTTGGAAAAGCCCAGGAAGTTCAAAGAGCCTACTTCTCCTGGGAACAGAGGTGCACAGAACATCCAAGCCCTGAGGTCTCTGATTCCAAGCAGAGCAGCCAGCCTTGCATCATTGCAGCCCTGTGCATCCCATCCAGGAAGATTTGGAGTGGGAAAGCAGTTGGCTTTATCATGGGAGAAACTGTGGCTATGTCACTTCCCACAAAGGGATACGCAGCATCTCCAGTCTGTGATACAGTGGTTTTCCTCATGAGCAGGACTGCATCTAAAGAAGATGCTCTTGATGAGAGGCTTTCTGCTTCTGAGGGATGACCAATGATGCCAATTCTGTACTAGTTGTCCCTTTGTTCCTGGGCTCAATTCTAGGTTTTGGCTTTTAATCTCAAAAAGGAGTTGTGACCACATTTCTTGAAGGACCATCTGAAGCATATGAACTTGCACTGGCCTTCAGATCAGCTGAGGAAGTCCTGCTCCCAGCCTCAGTGATCAATATTGAGTACTGAGTACTAAATACTCAGTACTAAGTACTCAGTACTAAGATTTTTGTTTTCCTTGGCATTTGATTGATAATTTCCTTCCAGGTTTCATGTTTCAACCAGTGCAATTTTAGTTCATAATTTCAATATTTTGCTTGCTTTGTGTCTTTTGTTAGCTTCCTGAAGAAGATTTTCCAGGGAAATAAAGGTATTAAATAAACAAAATATTTAATATAGTCCTGGACAAAATAGTCTTGTCCTGATAATTATTTATCCTTGCTGGATAACCCTCTATTTGAAGGCTGCCAGAGCACTTTCTTCTATTTTAATGGCTTTCTCTGTTTGAAGACTTTCTCATCCATGTCCAATATAAAGATACAATCAGATTTTTAAAAACCCATAGGAAGGAAGAACTGGTGGAGGTGGGAGGTGTGGGAAAGTCAACTTCCATCCACTTCCCTCCATAGGTGCATATCTGGCTCAAATAAATATTTTTAACTCACCTATTCATCCAGAGACTCTCAAGACACTTCACAATGTAAGGTAAAACAATCTGACCTGCTGTAGATAAATAAATAATTAAAATAAAATGAGGAGAGAAGATGACGTGAACTTCACAAAATAGCGAAGGCAGCAAAGGTATGAAGGCTTCTCTGGAGCCAATACTGATATGGCTTCCAAAGAAAGAAATTCTATAAAATGCACATTGCTACAGAGAATGATCCAGCACAAGTTTTTTCCCCCATGGAGCAATTACAAGACAGAGACATGGTGACTAGATCAGACTACCCAGTGAATTGTGTGACTAAGGAGAGATTGGAAATCAGAGTTGACAGACCATGGTCCAGCAGCTGTATCCACTGGAAAACCTTGGCCATCATTTAATCAACCTTCCATACCTGTATTGGATCTCTCTACAGAGCTCTCTCAGTTGTTGGCCATCATCATGCCTAGTGACACTGCATCCCATAATTTACTATATCCTGTAACCAGAATTTAAGTGGGATAAGTGGCTACTGCCAACACATTTTTTTCCACGCTTCTCCTCTTCTCCAGGATTATCAGGCAACTGAAATATATGAAATAATGTGGCCACTTTCAGCTTTTCCCCAGTGCCCTCAAGCTGCAGCAAATAAAAGAGAATGAGGCTGGGAAACTACTGATTGTAATTGTATCACACCAGCTTCCTTCGTGACACAACAAAATGGCACATGCAGAGTCATGGAGCATCATCAACCCTACAATCTCTTTCACTTCCTGCCAGGCCAAAGGTTGGGAACTTTTTCAGCCCAAGGGCTGAATTCAAATTTGGGGAGTCTCCAGGGCTGCATTCAATCTGTGGGCATTTCTGAAGGCACCATAGGCAGGGCCAAAATGTGATTCTTACTGATTTTAAACCTACTCAGAATCCTTTCCATGACCACTCAGAAGTAAGCAGGACTAAATCACTCAACAGCACTTCCAAACAACATGCCAAATAGCATGCCTCTGGGTGTCTGCTCAGAACTTAACTGTGTTAACAGGAAGTTAACCATTAACTTTCTGTTAACAAAATGAGACACTGACAGGGGCTGCAGGGTTGCCGAGTCTGATGGAACCAATAGCTTTGGCATGTGTCCATCTGCAATTTGTTCAAGTTGCAGTGTGAAGATTCTTGAAGATTTCTTTTTTTCCAGAGCTGTAAAGTATTCATAAAAGCTAACAACTATCTGTGAAAATTAGCATTGATGGATGTTTTCTTGCTCTCCATCAGGAAATGATGTACTTGAAACTCATTACAGATCTTCACAAAATCTCTGCCAAATGTGCCTTGGGCTTTGTGTGGATCAGCACACACGGCATTTGCTGCATAATTCATATCTCTTGTGTCACATTTAATGTGTAACATGTATTCCTTGTTAATTAGCAAAATAAAATCTGCCCCTCTTTACCTTCAAACAGAACCAGAGAACTGTTGTAGAAATCAAGAAAACATAGATATTCATTTCCCCCATCTTACATTCTGAATTAAATGTTAACACCCAGTCTAGATCAATATAGGTCTGCAGAAAAGGTGCAACATCTCAACGAAGCCATTGGTTTTCCATTCATTATGAATGGTTTTTGAAGTTCTTTGACATGTGGGTTTCTGAATGGGTCTTTATTTTCCTTCCTTTCCATGAGGCTGCCATTAGTCAGTGGAATCTCTGAACTGTTGTAGGTTTCTTGAGGCTGTGACCTTCCTTCCTTCCTTCCTTCCTTCCTTCCTTCCTTCCTTCCTTCCTTCCTTGTTTGAGCTGCAAAGCATCCCACCCCACTGATGGTATATCATCATCCAACTGAATTCATCAGGTTTTTGTTTTGCTTTTCTCATTCAAACTCCCAATTCAAGACTCCACCAACCTATTTTTGAATGCCTTAGGGTTTTATTTGTGCTATGAAATATATATTGGGTTAGATCCACACCCTGTGAGTAGGGCTCTGTTCATGAGATGCTTGCAATGGAGAAAAGAGGGGATACAAGTTTTGCCAGTTCCTCCTCCTTTCTGCAACCCCCCAAAAATCTACACCAGACATTTCAGGAACCATTCAGAACGGAACTGTGGTGGTGGTGCTAGGAAGGAAGATGGAATCACTGAAAATTGTCTTCCTACCACTCCCACTTCCAGTGGGAACCTCTGCAGAATCTCAGCCCTTCCACTGCAGAAGAGCAATTCTAAATCCAGCCTTGACCAGTTGATTGGGTCTTCATTCATAACATTACAAAATTAGTGTATTCCTTAACATGACAAGTCTGCAATGGTGCAGATGAAGACTATGCACCTCCACCTGCAATCTCACACTCTCGGAACCCTGCGTCCATTGCTCCTTTCTGGGCAACATGTGCAGACGTTCACCAATGCTATATTGTGTGGTCAGCATAAGTTTAGAGATACTAGTATGAAAAACCCCAATACAGGCATAGAATGGAATGCAGCACCAGACTGGTTTGAGACCATAAAAGATTGCAGAATGATAAGAGGGAACAAAAGTTTAACAAAATCGACTGTGAAATATTCTTTCATTTATGAACTGCAGCATTTTTGCATAGTTCATTTGTAATAAAGCTTTTTCCCATCACCTTAGCATTTCACCTCAGGGCAAAATCATAGATTCTTCCCCAAGTATTGATTCTTGGTTATATCCTAAATGAGATATAGGGATTAATTTTCTCTTCCTCACGTCCAGCTCTGGGTTTTGGAATGTATCTCCTTGGCCCAACTGAGTCCATTATTATGAACTGAACTTATGTCACACTCCCTGCCTCCTTTTGGGGATTTCCCTGTTAAAAGTGTTTAATGTGTTTTGACACAAATCTTACCAGTTTGAATATTGGTTAAAGGTGAAAAGAAAGCAACAGAATTATTAATATATTGAGGAGGGGGGAAATATTCCTCAAGGATAAAAGATATGCATTGTTAGCCTAGAGCCTTCAAACAATTCAAGACAGCTAATTAGTTTTCATTTCTGTTCCAAGCGTTGTGTGGAAAATATATTCAATATTTAGGACAGCTGTGCTACTTTCTAGAAAAGTAGCCCCATGAAACTCAGTAGGGTTTGCTTCAGTGTAAATGTGTATGTCATTGTATGATTGGTGGGTCAATTTCCTTTCAATATTTCCCCAAAGAGATTAGAAAAATGGTGACCCAACCAATGGTTAGCTGCTCTGAAGAGCTTTTGCTTCAAAAAGTAAGGTATCAGTAACTGAAATAAAAGAATGAGATAATGGCTCCATTATTGTTTTTGTTACCGTCTTTGGTGGTTCTCCATTCATTCATTATTACATTTATAGTCCACCATTTTTCCTTCAAGGAAACTGACAACTTATGTGACCCTTTTCCTCTCTATTTCATCCTTACAGCAACCTCATGAGTAGATTCAGCTGGGTTAGTAAGTGGCCCAGAATCACCCAATTAGCTTCATGGGCAAGTGGAGACTCATACTGGATTTCCTGAGTCCTACACTAATGACTACACTGCACTAGCCAGGAACCCTAATGTTCCTCTAAATATGGCAGCAGTTCTTTATTGGAGGGAACCATTAATTTCGGACAAGCTTCCTTAAAAATCAGGTTCATCACAGCTAATTTTCTTGAGAGATGTTGAGCCTCTAGAAACATTCCCCAGAATCCTATGCCACACACAGGGGTTCCTTTGTAGGCAAAGATCTTTTCCACATGGGCCTATTAATTAGCTGTTTATCTGCTTCATTTGCCTGCAGTTCTGTTGCAGACTGGGATCTGGGCACTCCGTCAAGATAATTTCTGTTCTTGCTTTTCTTCTACATAGGTGGCACTGGGGTATAGCAGATTAACTTGATTAAAAAGTGGAGTTTTTCTGGTTACACAATTAAATACTGCATTTTCTCTGCTAGAAAGAATGAATGAACGAACGAATGAATGAATGAACGAACTTGCCAAAAGTGCACAGTACTAAAACAAGAGGAACCCAGTGTCACTTAAAGACCCTGTAGGAACTGGGAGGAAATTTCTGGAGTGCAGCAACATAAGGAAGGAGCAGGGAAAGGTTTGCTTCTCTGCCCTACATGCTCCCTGTATATCAAGTGGGAAAGCAGAACTCATGAACCTCCAGATGTCATTGGATGATTGCTCCCATTAGCCCTTGCCAGCCTAAGCAGCCATGTGGGATCTTGGGGTTTGGCAATCAACACTGCCTGGACGTCCACACATTCCCCATCTCGGCTGTCAATGGTAGACATATGCTTCTTCCATTTCTACTCTCTATGAACAGGAGAAGGATGTATTTGCATGCATGCAGTTGCCCTACACCTATAGTTTGATGCTTCCAGAAGGTGTGCAGTTTGAGAAACACTTGTTAGAAAATTCAGGGCCGGGTTTCCTGTGGCTCCCTTTCCCTGAACCAATTAGGCCCTGCCTCCTTAGCTGCATCATCATGCGAGAGCCTTGGCTATTAGGCAGTACACATATGAAATAAATAAACGAAGTAGAGGTGCTCTCATACCACAACAAGGATCTCAACAGGTTGCTACCTGAAATAAGATTATGTTGTTACATCACCAAAACGGCTCAGAGTGGCGCTATGCTGAAAATGTCTTCCACATTATTTTCAAACGCTCTCAATCAATCATGTGGAAAAGCAATTATTCTAAAAAGCAATTCAAAGGAGAAGAGCAGTTCAGAGATATTCCAGTGGGTTGCATTTGGGTTTCTTGTCTGGGTCTAAGTCAGTAGGCGGAGGGGAAACCCACTGGGAACCTCACATGCACTCCATTGAATTCCATGAAGGGCAAAGTCACGCTGGCACTACACCACACGACTGCTGATTTGGTGGGTGGTGATCTGGAAAGTCCCTGATTATTACACTAGCTATGCACTTAGCTCAGGTCACTAACACTGCAGTCCTATACATCGCTGGTGCTGGCACTGTGAAGAACTAAGAAAACCAAAACAAGCAAGAGGGAAAAGAGAGGAGACCTGGTATTCTTCACATTCTGCCTTGCTGCTGCACTCATGATGGAACATAAGTACCGACAGCTTGCCTGTCATGGAGTCTCCCTCTTGATCCTCTCTTTTGATTGTTCTGTCCAAGGCAAGACTCAAGTTATTTCTGTAATATTTTCTCAGTTACGTATTTAGAAAATATAGAAGGCATCTGTCACATGAAGATCTTGGAGCACCATAGGCTTAAAATAATCTTTAAAAATGCAATAAAACAAAGACCCACAAAAAATGCAGCAACAGAGGCTGTTACTTATCAGTGAAAGCCAAAGCCCCCAACTAAATATAACAAGGTGCATTGCAACATGTTGCAATGCATGGATATGCTTTCCTTTAAGTCTCTTCTGGTACCAAAACGATACAAATATTGAGCTCCACAGGTAAGGAGCTCTGCAGAGGTGATACAGCTACAAAAGGTTTCTCTGTGGTCCTCACTTGTTTGACTCCAAGTGGCTCAAGGAACTCAGGGAAGGACCTCAAAGATGACTGCAAGGTTCGAGCAGCATCATGTTGCAGAAAGCCATCCTGCTACAAGGAAAATATCTTACATGGCTGTTCTGAGGATTTGGAGGTTAGGTAAAATGATCTATTTTTAGAATATAAGCCTATAGGTCTGTTGCCTTTAATCTTGCATAACATGTGGGTTCTTGAGTTCTTTTCTTAAGAAAAAAAGGGAGTAATATAATGAAATACAATGATGATTTTCTCTGTGTCTACGTCTCTTTTTCCCATACTGTATACTACCTGCATGAATATAAAGCTGCAGAGTCAGGTGCTTGAGACTGTAATGGTTTGGACTTTTGACTAGGTACAGTGAGTCTGACTGACAGTGTGCCCATTTTCTCTGAAAGAGTGATGCTTAAGAAGCCATCTTTCCTAATGAAAATAGTATTTCATACTCCATCAGAAGAGCTCCTCCTGCTGGTAGTATCAAGCATTGCATATGGTGGGAATCCACAGTCTCATAACATAATAATTTTATAATATGCTTCTAAGCATAGGAGACATGCTCATCAAACTGAAGTCCATCTTAATTTGCAGACATGGCACTTGCCACCGCACATTAAAGGACCATTAGCAATGTGCACTTCCACACACCACACACACAGAAAGACACAGCTCTTTCTTTCCTAACTATTTCACCTTCCAGTCAAAGCTCTCTGAGCTGATCAACAGAAATTAAAGTCCTAAAGCACATCATGATGAAAAGGGAAAAAAGTCTAGAAATTTAAAATGGACTAGAGCCAAGGCAAAAACCTGAGCAAAAGGTCAGCACCAAGGTAAACGTCAAAGCACACAAGAACACTGTTGGCTGCACTCCTCTTGAGATGCTTGTCAGCTTCCAAACTGGGAGGCCAACGATCATCCAGCTCAGAGGGGAAAGAGTAGCAAAGGTGATCCTGCTCCTTCTGCAGTTCGGGCCATCTATCTGTGCCGCCTCAGAGGCCTCCCTACCTGCTAAGCATGGCCTGCAAATCAGGAACCAGACGTGAGGTTAGCTTTTACTTCTCCACTTTCTACTCAGAGATGTTTTGCAGAATCTGCAGTACTGGAAAAGCCTGGAACCAAAGGCTGACAGTAAGGGGAACACGCATGCCACTACTTCTTCTTCTTCTGTGGCGGCTGCTGCTACTGCTACTGTCACATCACATTTATATGCCTCCTGATTTCCTCTTGTGAGGAACACAAAGTAACTTCCATGGTTCCATTTTATCCTCACAACAATCCTGAGAGGTAGATTTGGCTGAGAGACTGTGACTGGCCCAAAGTCATCCATGGAGATCCATGGCCAAGCATGGGCTAGAGCTTGGATCTCCTGGGTCCCCAGTCAAACACTGTGACCATTACACCACATTGCTAGCTGAGAAGAACACAGTTTTGCCTCCACCCATAATAGTGCTTTAGCACTTTACTGGCATGGGAATTCAAAAGGATTCTACAGGGATCCTGGGAGATGTATTTATTTAGATTTTTATATACCACCCTATTCCCATAGGCTCTGGGCAGTTTAAACAAGATTAAAACCAATAGTTAAAATTTAAACTAAAAACAAGCACATTAAATAAAACTAATCTGGGAAGGTCTGCCATGAGAGATACATCTATAACTCTCTTAAAGATAGCAATCTGGGATAACTCCCTCTTAAAACTAGCAATCTCTCCCAGCAGGCCATGCCATAGTTTAGGGACAACCACTGAGAAAGTCCTCTGGATAGTAGACATTAATCTTACAGAGGTAAGCTTCAGAAGATTATCCCCAGGGGACCTTAGCAGGCCAGGCAGAATATATGGGCAAAGGTGCTCCTGAAGGTATTTTGGACCTGAGCCATGAAGAGCTTTAAAGGTAATTACCAATGCTTCGTACGTCCGGAAATGTATTGGCAACCAGTGCAGAGACTTTAATACTGGTGATATATGGCCTCTTCATGATGACCCAGAGACCAACATAGCTGCCATATTTTGTACGAGTTGCAATATTGGGAGTAGGCATAAGAGTAGCAGAAATTGAGCCTAGTAGTTACCTGTACAACTGTTTCCAAGTCACTCTCCTCCAAGAAGGGATGTAGTTGGCAAATCAGTTGACGCTGATAACAGACACTCTTGACCAGAGCTTCCAGCTGTGCTGACATCTGAAGGACTGGGTCTGGAACTAGAACTGGTTGACACACCTCTAATCCTGGATCTGGACCGTTAACAGCAAGCACCTTTGTTTTGTCTGGATTCAACTTCAATTTGTTTTTCTGCACCCAGCCCATTATCAGTTTTAGGCAGTCATTAGAGATGCTGTCTCTAGAAGAAGCAGCAGATGGTGGTAAGGAGAAGTAGATTTTGGTTTCATCAACATGCTGATTCTACTGGGGAGACGCCATCGACGCCATTGAGTCCACAATTAATGGATGAATTTCAGTTGTTGCGGCCTGATGATGTGGACAACGTGCTTGGACAAGTACGTCCTACCACTTGCTTACTAGACCCATGCCCATCTTGGCTACTTAAAAAAGCCAAGGACGGGATTGGGACTTGGAACCTGGAGGTGGTCAATGCCTCTTTAAGAGACGGCAGGGTACCTGCCCCTTTAAAGGAGGCGGTAGTCCGGCCAGTCCTAAAGAAGGCATCTCTGCATCCAGAGGTGGCTGCCAATTATAGACCGGTGGCCAACATCCTGTTCCTGGGCAAGGTGCTAGAGCGGGTGGTGGCGGGACAACTCCAAGCACTCTTGGATGAAACTGATTATCTGGACCCATTTCAGTCCGGCTTCAGACCCGGGTACGGTACTGAATCTGCCTTGGTCGCCCTGTACGATGGCCTGTGCAAGGAGAGAGACAGGGGAAGTGCGTCCCTGTTAGCTCTCCTGGACCTCTCAGCGGCTTTCGATACCATCGACCATGGTATCCTTCTGAATAGGCTAGCGGAATTGGGAGTTGGAGGCACCCTGTGGCAGTGGTTCCACTCCTATCTCAACAGCTGATTTCAGAAGGTGGTGCTGGGGGACTATGGCTCTGCACCATGGCAGTTATGCCATGGAGTTCCGCAGGGGTCCATTTTGTCCCCCGTGCTATTTAACATCTACATGAAACCGCTGAGAGAGGTCATCAGGAGGTCTGGGCTGCGGAATCATCAGTACGCTGATGATGCCCAGCTCTACCTCTCATTTTCCACCAATCCAAGTGAGGCAGTGGCTGTGCTGAACGAGTGCCTGGCCGAGGTAATGGGCTGGATGAGGGCCAATAAACTGAAGCTCAATCCAGACAAGATGGAGGTCCTGTTGGTGGGTGGTTCGGGCCTCGGGATGGGGGACTTGGGCCTTGTCCTAAATGGGGTTGCACTCTCTCTGAGGGACAGGGTTCACAGCTTAGGAGTGCTCCTCGACCCTGAGCTGTCTCTAGAAGCTCAGGTGATGGTGGTGGCGAGGAGCGCCTCCCTTCAGCTTCGGCTGATGCATCAGTTGCATCCCTTCCTGGAGAACGACTGCCTGTTGACAGTGACACACGCGCTGGTAACTTCCTGATTAGATTTCTGTAATGCGCTCTATGTGGGGCTACCCTTGAAGACGGTCCAGATACTTCAATTGGTGCAGAATAGAGCTGCCAGGTGCTGACAGGGACTGGGCGTTGTTCTCATATAACCCCAGTTCTCCGTCAGCTCTACTGGCTCCCGATTGAAGTCCGGGCCCAATTCAAGGTGTTGGTTATGACCTATAAAGCCCTAAACAGCTTGGGACCTGGATATCTAAAGGAACGCTTGCGCCTATATATGCCTTCCCGCCACTTGAGATCAGCAACAGATGCCCTTCTCCGGGAACCCTCTGTGAATGATATTAGGAGGGTGAATACCCGGAGGAGGGCTTTCTCTGTGGTGGCGCCCCATCTATGGAATGTGCTCCCCAGAGAGGTCCGCCTGGCACCGTCGTTATTTGTTTTTCGGCACCAGGCTAAGACCTTTTTATTTAAAACTTATTTTAATTGTTACATTATTTGGATTAATAGGATTTTAAAATTTTTAGCCGAGAATGCACCGGGGGTTTTTAAACAATTTTTTTAAATTGTTACATTGTTATTTATGTATCCTTTGTGAGCCGCCCCGAGGCTTTGTTGCGATGGGGGCAGCATAGAAATGTTTTAAATAAATAAATAAACACCCAGTGCCACGCCTCTGGATGGTCTCTGCCAGCAGTTTCATGTAGATGTTAAACAACATTAGAGACAAAATGGAGCCCTGTAGGATTCCTCAAGTCAGTTCCTTCTTAAAGGAACAACAGTCTCCAAGGATCACTGTCTGGAACTGACCTGAGAAGTAGAAATGGAATCGCTGCATGCCAGCGCCTCCAATTTCCAACTCTCCAATTTTCCAGAAGGAAACTTTTGCTAGTACTGAAAACCAGTGAGAGATCCAATAGGGACACACTCTCCTTATCAATTCTGAGTCATAAATCATCAACTAGACTGATGATTCAACTGTTTTAAATCAAAGCAGTCTCAACTTCAGGTTCTACTCTGAAGCCAGTTTGAAATGGGTCCAGAAAGTCACTATCACTCAGTACTGCCTAATGCTGGTGAGACACTGCCTTCCTGATTACCCTACAAAGAAATGGTACATTTGAGAGTGGTCTAAAGTTAAGGTCCAGGTAGTTCAATGGCAGCAAGAAGACTACAATTGCTACAAGAAGACAACTGCTAAAGTTGTCTTCTTAAGGTGTTGGTTATGACCTATAAAGTTAAGGTGTTGATTATGACCTATAAAGCCCTAAACGGCTTGGGTCCTGGCTACCTGAACGAGCGCTTACGTCCGTATTTGCCCGACCGCCCCTTGAGATCTGCGGGAGAGGCCCTTCTCTGGGAACCCTCCATGAAAGAAATTAGGAGAGTAAGTACTCGGAGGAGGGCTTTCTCT
>NW_025335641.1:16511570-16556866 GCF_004798865.1 Varanus komodoensis | reverse complement strand
TAATAATAATAATAATAATAATAATAATAATAATAATAATAATAATAATAATGTTTCCTAGCCAGCAATTGCAAGCCTGCCTCCACAAAAACTAGGGTAGCCTTCCACAGCCTGGTAACCTACAGATGTACCAGACTTTGGCACCTATAGTACTACAGCCGCCATGGGATTATGGGACCTGTAGCCAAGAACATTCAGAAAGCACCAGAGTGAGGAGAGCTGATTTAGTTTTTTAGAAATAGTCTCTCTGAAAAATCAGCCAAGTGTCCTTCCAATTTTTTTGCTAACTGCAACTAGACAATGAATTTGAGGAAACCATTTTGCAATACTTCTGTTATGTTTATTGTCTATGTTTTTATAAAACATGTAAGCCACTTCCCATCCTTGTGGATATCAGTCCGCTATGCAAATATCATTAATGCCCAATACTAGTAAACATACTTAGAATCAGATCAATTTGATAAGAACGGAGAAGGAGGTCAATGCAATGGCGATGTTAGTGCCAAACACATCTTCATGGGGAGAGTATTCCATAGCCAAGGTGCGACAACAAAGAAGGATCTGGGCTGCTATAATATGGTGCCTTTAATATACCTGGACAACCTGCAGAAGAGCCACACACCTTCAAGCTTCTTAAGTCATAGGCATATTAGTCTGAGGTAGTTCCTTCTGATACCTGTGTCAAAGGAAGTTTGTTGGATCCATGATCTCAAAAACCTGTGTGACTTATGATCAGGCTCTTTCAAAGGCAGCATCCTTCAATTTGAACCTACCAGGATAAGCTGTTTGGAGGAAACACATCTCCCTCTCAAAGGAGGATAGGACAGTCCCTCTTCTGTTGGCCTTCCACCAACAGGGAAATATATATATTTTTAAATTCAGGCAGACCTAGAGTGCTGCGGAAGAGTTTTTAAAAGATGCTTTGGTGCTACCTATAGATTTTTTGAAACTGTTTTTCTAATTGATTTGTTTTTATGGTATGTTTTAATTAAAGATGTGTTCTTAATTTCTGTGTTGTCATTGCTACCCAGCTTGAGGGCCTTTTTCTGTGGGAGGCAAGATAGAAATGTAACAGTGCATTTTATTTATGTATTACATTTTAATTGACATTTCTAAAGCAAGCAAACTTCTTGCTTCTCCAGTTCAAGTTTATTACGAATGCCATGAGGAAAAAATGGATTTTCTTTGAACAGGTTAACCCAATAGGTTTAAGCTGACTGCAAGAGAGACTGTCACTGAGTTGTCAAATGCCTGTTATAAATAGTGTACAGCAGGAGAACAGGTTGACCTTGAACTCACTAAATGTTTTATGAATAGCACCCATTTCCAAGAAAAAAAAAACAAATATGTTTTCCAGACTCTTCAGCCCCTCCTGACTTTCCTTAGGGCTCCCTTTGGTACCAAACGCTTTTCATCTTATCAAGGTGCTCATTACTGAGAAGGTTCAGAAAGTGAAGAGCCTCATTTTAATGATGAATTTAATGCTGGGAGAATGTAAGAAATTTATGCCATTGGAGTTACAGCGACTGGGTTTCCCCAAGGGCAACACATAATGTTGTGGTTTCAGTGCTCACTGTTACATTCTGTTGTGTCATGCAACCACAAAACATAATTTGCTTTAGGAGTTCCCTCTTCACTTATATAAGTATAGATAGATGGATAGACACTGATAGGTGGATGAGAGAGAGGTGATCAATAGATGGAGAGATAGATACAGAGATATCAGAGCAAAGCTATTCATTATTTATCCTTTTATTTTATTATGCTTCTGTTTTAGGAATGTTATAAACTGTCCAGAGAGCTTCAGCTATTAGGTGGTATGGAAATTAAATAGTTAGATAGGATTGAAAGAGAGATAAGAGCAAAGCTAGTTTAAAATAATACTTAAGGCTTCAGTCCTATACCCACTTCCTTGAGAAAAGGTTCTGTTGAATTCAGTGACACTTCCTTCTAAATAGACATTCATGGGATTGTGCTATACATGTGTCCAATGTAGGCCAAATCAGGGTCTTATCTATTTGTACTCCTTTCTGGATCAGGGTCCACTTCATGCCATATTTAATTTTAATGTAAGACACAGAAAGAGATGGAAACTTAAGATGGTGACTTTCTTAGCTCTTTGAACATTAGGCCTTCTAGCTAGATAATGAGCTGTTTTAGAAGCACTTCTCAATTTCCACAGTCATTTGCTATGCAGCAAAAAGAGAAAGAGAGAAAAGATTTTTTCTTCTGGTCTCTTTTTGCAGGGACAGCTTTATTTTTTCTCAAGAGTTCCCCAACTTTAAAATAAAAATTTGAATGTAAAATTTATAGATCGGGATGCTACAGAAGGTTGAATCTGTGTAAATCATGGTCCCTGTTTCTCCTACCAATCACACTTAGAACAACCATCTCGAAAATCAAATCCTTGGCCAGGTTGGGCTTCATGTTTTTAGCAGGAAGACACCACTCTGCACAATCCAACGTGATCTCTGGGAAAAAGGAAAATTCTGATTCCAATATAAAAATTGTACAAGTGATATAATTATTCTAGTGACCTGTTTCTACCCCTTTTACTTTCTCCAAGACTCAATTTATCAGAGTAAATAGTTGGGTCTAACTTACAGGGTCACTGGAAGAAGTGCTCAAACAGGTATGTGAGGGGACATAAATGAAAATAGCAGGATTATAAGAACCAGACCCTCCATTCCGCGTACTTGGGTTGCTTTTGACTGGTTCTGATGGATGCATGGGATGCTCGTTTGTGTGTGTGATTGTGAAGGATGATTAGAGACAATGTTGTGCAAAGAGAGAGAGAGAGCAGATGTCCATGGACTGTGAGCAGGTTGAAAGAAAGACAATATGGATGGCAATCTGGAATAACAAAGAGAAAGAGATGGAGAAATGAATTGGGTGGAAGAGCAGGGGAAGAAACAGTTTGCCTTTGGTGAAAGCAGGTTTCTGTATGCATAGAAAACTGGATTTAAAGCGAATTGGGGCTCAGATCCCATCTCTGTCTTGGGGACAGGTTGCTTGTAGTGGGTTCCAGCTCAATTTATCAAATAGCCAAACATGCTGGATATATACCAGTCAACCAGTCTTTTCCATGAGCTGACTAAACAGGTGGGTGAGATGGGTAGTACTTCTTTGTACCATCCACATATACTGAAAACTTTTTCTGAGTAGTGCTTAATAAGGAGAATAGGTTTTATGCTAGGACAGATTTATTTAAAGCCTTATCCAAGAACTGCGTAATAAGCAGTGTGTATTGGGTGCTGTGCTTAGGCCTTGGATACAACAGAAGCAGCACTAATCCCTTATTCTCCATACATTCCTGGAAGTCCAGGAAAGCACTCACTCCTTTTGTCCAAAACAATCTGGCCCTGCAGAATTCTTCAGGCCACACCAACATTTTCAAGATACATCCCCTGCCTGATCCTGTCTCCTCAGCGCTGCTCCAGGGCTCTTTTTCTGTATCCTGATGAGTAACACAAATAAATAAATAACATAAATAAAAGAAATGTCCAGGCAAAAAGCCAGAATGTGAGGAAAGCCAAAAAAAAGTGGCAAAATGAATGTAAACCAAAACACAAAAAGTCTGTTTCAGAATTCTTCTTCATCGTCTTTTTTATCATTCATTTTGAGTCATGTTTGCATTGGAACTTGCGCACGTAGGAAGAGAGAGTAATGTTCTACAATATGGAGTTTATTTGGAGCCTTTTTCTGATATATTGACAGGTGAATTTCAGAGACTGAAGGCAAAGTGCTTCATAAGACTCAACCTATGGTTAATGACTCTGAAAGCTGCTTGGATCCACTGAGTTTATATACCAAGCACTCATCTTGCTGCTTCTCTTGTAAGGCACACAAACAAGTTTAATAAAGAAGGCACTCTTTGGCTCAAAGATGATGTGTACACACATGAAACTGCCTTCTTTCCATTTATCTGTCTATCTAGCTAATCTGTTTTAGATGCCTCCAGGGGTGACTCCAGAAAAACTTCTTTGGAGAAGTGAAGGGTGGTAAGATCATTATTAGCACAGGACGGAATTTGCTATAGACATTAAATACAAATCTACTGCAACTGAAAGCTGGGGGAGGGGGGCAGGATGGGGAACAAGTGAAGGGGTGCACCTGCTGTTTCTTGGAGTCATCCAAGAGTGGCATGTTTCAATTTAGTGAATTCTAGTGCAGCTTGCAGATAATTAACAAGAGCTAATTAATACAATTGTAATATGTGATTAAAAAGATCAAGGTACAGTACGAGTATAAACACAACAAAATATGGAGTATATTGAAGAGCAGCAGAAACAATAAAATAACTGCAGTTAAAAGCAGCAGAGCAATTTAATAATCATCAACCAGCTCCAGAGACTTTGTGGAAACCCAGCAGAGAAAGATATGATCGCCCTCACCCCCTGCAGGGAAGAGATTCTCCCAGCCAGTGGCCACACACCAGATCTCCCCAGTCAGTGGCTTCTATATATTTCACACTACAGCTCCTATAATCCTGGGCCATTGACTAAGCTGGCTGGGGCTGTTGTGGTCCAAAATATCTGGAGGACATCAGATTGGGAAGGTCTGATATTATCATAGGAACATATGAAGTTCCCTACATCTATAGTTCCCACTGCTGGTCCATCTAGCTCAGCAAAGACACTATCCATCCACTTCTGAAGTTAAACATGTGTCAATAATGTAGCAGGCAGCTCCTTTTGTCAGGTCATTTGTTAACAATAGGATCGATATTACACTGGGGGGAAATCCTGGAGAGAAGTGGCCAGAAGGGAAGGAATGAGTCTGTTCCCCACTTCGGTGGTCCTAATTAAGGATGAGAAGAGCTGGCTGGAACCTGGCTCTCTAGCACCTGCTGGACTTCTTTCCCATGCTCACCCCAGCCCAGGAAGTGAGCCAAAAGCCACGATGCTCGGGAACGTGAATGGAGCCATGTTTGCACAAAATACAGAAAGTTCACAAGCCACATATGTGGGAGTAGAACTCTGCTTGCACAGTAGGCACATGGGCAGCAGGTGGCCTCATGGACTTGCTCGGACTCGCTTCCCACCCAATACCCACAGAACTGCTCAGCCTGAGGTAGACTTAGGACAGAAAGAAAACAGGCTGTAGTCCGGGGAGCTGAGCTGAGGAAATCTGAGGATTTCCAACCCCCCAACCAGATTCTTCACAAATTGCTAGTCCTGATCCAAGTTTCAGGCATGTATTTATTCTAGAGTAAACAACCCCTGCACACTATGTAATTTGTGTGTTCTGTCATTCTCAGGAGAAAGTCTCTGAAAGCAAACATTTTTTGAAAGACAAAATTTAATGTGTTTTTACTATGGAATAGGTTTAGGGTTCCTGATTGGATTGGGACCATGGTATGAGGGTTAAGCGGCATTAACCGTTCTCCCTTCACTATGATTCCAATTTGGATTGGGGCCCTCTATCTCCACTTTCTGTTACAAAATGGTGATCTAAATGGGGCCCGTGGTCGTGGGGGTGGAGAAGGGTTAAAGCTGTTTATTTTTAAAATTCCAGTGTTTTTAGTTGTGCTTTATTTTATGGTATGTTTTAATTACAATTTTCCTTTTAATCAGGATTGTACTGTGAACCTATGCTTCAAAAGTTATTATGAATGAAATCTGGTAACAACCTAGAGCTATACATGAAATGCTTCCCCCATTCCTCCCAGATCTCTAGTTTGCTAGTATCAAGTGTATACCCACTGGAATGAAGACAGCTACTGCAATTGTTATAGGAGAAGACTGAAATTCCATCCCTACTTACCTGGGAGTAAGTCCCGTGGAACTTAATAGAACTTTTGTCTGAGTAGGCAATGCATTGAAACGTGGTAAAAGAAAAACTGGGAATCTCCATGCTACCTCAGTGATGAAACCACCCATATTGGACTGCATCCACCATCATCATTAGCCATGTTCTCTGAGGATTATGGAAGCTGCCGTCTAGCACATTTGGAATAGTTCAGGTTAAGGGAGGATCCTCTATCTTCAAACCGCATTCAAGGGGCTACCTTTGGCCTTTACATGGCTTAGGATCACGATACCTGATGGAGCACTACTTTCAATCACAGTCTGCTCAGAAAGTATGCTGAAGGTACGAGACTTTTATCTGAGTTACAACTTCAAGGAATGTTCGGAGGGTAGCAGCAAGAGTAATTTGTACTGTTAATTTATGTTATTTTAACCAAGTTTATTTATGTTTGTGAGCTGCCCCGAGGCTTCGGCGAATGGGGTGGCATAGAAATTTCCTAAATAAATAATAAATAAGAGGGAGAGCTTCCTCTGTGGTAGCCCCCATCTTTCCAGTGACCTCTCCACTGAGGCCCACCAGGCTCCAACCTTGTCATCTTTTCAGCACCCAGTTAAGAATTTATGCAGAGGTTTTTAAAAGATATACTGGAATATCCATGATCTTGAAGGCGTTATCCATCCCAGATGTTTTAACATTCATTATATGTCTGTTAGCAGTTTTTAGTTTAAAATGTGTATATTTTCAAGCAAGATAGTATGGAGTTTTATTGTATTTTATCATACTATTCTTATGAACAGTTATACACTGCCCAGAGAGCTCTGGCTAATGGGTACTATAGAACTATAGGAGAAGGTATACTTATAATGCATGTAAAGCAGTTTAACCTCATGGAAGGAATACTGTACTATTTATATAATATAATAAGTATGCTTCTTTATTAGATATGCTATTCATTTCTGTGTGGCTTGTGGAGGAAATCCCAAGAATTCCAATAACTGTTCTCCCTTCCTCTGCCTTTGTTCAGAATTTTCATGGGCCATTTCATTATTTGTTCATTTACTTGGACTGGAAGATGCTGCTGAAAGAAGCAAACAGCCTCAGCTGGCTACTAGAAGTATGGCTATATTTTTGTATTGTACAGAGAGAATCTATATTGCATGCCTCATGAAAAACAGTCTGATGAGACATCTTGACCCAGGATTTCTATTACCCATTTTAATTGAAATCTGTTACCTTTTTTCTGCAGGAGAAGAAAAGAAAGAATTGAAGTTCAAAGTACCCTTTTGGAGTTTCAATTTTGGTCATTTCTTACAAAAATGCTACTTGTTTCTGTGCCGCAGACAAAGAAATAGATTTGCTGGAAGTTGCTGCACAGTTTGTGCAATAGTTCTTTCAATGCACCCATATTAATACTGTATTTTCTTATTTTGAGCTCAAGAAAATCTCTGCCTCTTGAACCTCAGGTCAGCTGTACCATTTTCATTGCATTAATCCTGGAGAAGTCCATCGAGTCTGTTTATAGGCCTGCTAATTGTTTGCCAATGAACTGGCTCATTACTTTTGCTTGCTCTGGAAAATTCCCAGCCTCCCCCTATAAGCCCCTACCCCACCCCCAGCATAGTTTACTATGGACACACAACTTGGGTGTTGTCAATGCGATCTGGAGAGTCGTGATGCCTCCTGTCATATCAAAGATCGTTGCTGCCGATGGGTGAGCCGGCCAGGGTTCACCTCCTGTGCTAGGCATGGCAAAAGGAAACCCGAGACCCATTCCTTGTCTTCTGACACACTTACAAGACAAACACATGCTCCATTAAAAATAACACCACTCTGCCGTGAAATGTGGCCCTCCCATGTGTTGGACAGGGAAAAATGTGCTTCAGTGTGCAGTGTCGAGTTTCTTCTTAAGATATAGCGTTTCCGCTTGGCATCGAAGCTATTTAGAAAGTAATAGCATGTCTTGCACCGAGATGGGTTCTTTTGCACCAGGGAAGATGCTCCCCATATTTCCTCGCCAGAGCTAAGCACCCCGTCCTGGTTCATCACATTCCCTGATTTCACCCGTTCTTTATATTTTTGAGTCATGAAGATTCCACCTTCGACAAGCCCTCACGACGCAACTCACTCCCGCTTCTCTACCCTGGCAGCTGCGTCCAAAGAAGAAAGAAATATGTTGTCCCCACTTCCCCCACCCCAAGCCTGTAACCCAACAGTAGCAGATTGTGGAGTCTCCTTTTGATTCTGGGTTGCTACCATTGCTAAGGATGCTCCAGGGAAAATAGCATCCCGAACACATATGTAATGATTTCTTTTATTCAAACACGGGTGCTTATTGCAACGGCCTCATGTTTACTTGATAATAGCAACTATTGAGTCGTGACTGAATGCAAAGCAAATGTAGGTTTGTTGTTCATACACTGCTGTGGCCCCTTTGTATGTTTTTGGCTTCAACAGCCCCACAACTCATTGCTTTATTGTATATTTCATAAGGGACAGGGTTAGACTATTGCAGAAGTGCAGAACTCTTTTAAAATAGGGCACTACATTTTTCCCAGCTGGACCCTTTACCAGCCTTAGTCCCAGGAGTATTTTGCCTTTTCCCAGTCTAGGAGAGGAACAGATTTCTATGATGCTCCCAGCACGGAAAAGGGGACATCGTCATTGCTTGGAGGAGCAACCCTCTCTCTCAGCACCAACCAAGTCCCTGCATATTCACAGCATTTGGACACTGTAGACACTGGACACTGTGCCAAGCCGCCCAGCCTAAAGAGTGACCACTTTTCCTGCCACCCACTCTGTTTACCAATCTGCTTTCTGCAAGAAGACTCTGTGCGCCAGATGTGAAACCTCTGCAGGCCACGTCGGGCTCATGGATCAGATGCCTGGCATCTGGCCTGCAAGAGGGAAATATAAAGGTGTACAGAGCTGGTGCTGGTCAATGTGAGTGCTCAACCCAAGCATCTCTGGGTGTTTGGTTCTCTGGCATTCTTAAGGCATTGCAACTGCCATGTCTGGGATTGTTGGGATTCTTGCTCAGTGCATTTGGTCTCCACAGGCTTTTGCTAAGACTCTCTCTCTCTCTCTCTCTCTCTCTCTCTCTCTCTCTCTCTCTCTCTCACACGCACGCACGCACACACACACACACACACACACACACACACACATTGGGCTAGCTGTGAATCTCCGGGCCTCCTACCTGAGTGTTAAGGGTTATAGCCATCTTCATACTTATGTGAAAGGCTATTCTACTGAATGCAGTTGAACCTATCTTCATGGGCTGCAATGAAGGCTTTATTTCTTCATTTTGTATTTTCTCTACTTTCCCCAGACTTCCATAGATATTTAAGCAGACTCACAGACTTTTCAGTGGAGTTAAATGTATCACTGAAAATAAAATATTTGTAAATTCAGGAAAGAGAATAATCACCAATTCGGGGTTGTTTTGTGGACCCGGAAACTTTGCCTCTCATCTAGTCCTGCAGTCTCTGCAGATACTTCTGAAGTCGTTTGCTTCTTTTGGATGGAATTTTCTGCTCTTGTCCTCTAATAGGTGTTCCAAATGGACAAAAATTTGGATGTTCTGTTCTAAAGTTTCAGTATCACCAATCCAGAGATGATGTGCACAGTATTTTGTTGCTACATGCTGTCAAGTCATCTCTGACTTACGGTGGCCCATGAATGAGTATCCTCCAAAATGTCCTTTCCTTCACAACCTGTTCAGTTTCTGTAAGCTCAAGGCTGTGGCCTCCCTTATGCAATCCATCCATCCCATAGCTAGATATCTGAGATCTCAGGCCAGATATCAGGAAAGGTTTCCTCACTGTTAGAGCAACACAACAGTCGAACCAGTTGCCTAGAGAGGTTGTGGGCTCTTATTGAATGTGGACGGTCATTTGAGTGGGATGGCGTAAATGGGTGGCCTGCAACAGCAGGAAGTTGGACCCAATGGCTTTCTCAGCCCCTTCCAAAACTTTTTCTATGGTTCTATGATTCTATGATATGATTTTATGATAGGATTTGCTCTTCTTCTCCTGCCTTCAACTTTCCTAGAATTATTGTCCTCTTCAGTGAGTCTTGCCACCTCATACCCCAAAGTGTGACAGCCTCAGTTTTATCATTTTTTGCTTCCAGGAGAAATTCTGGCTTGATTTGATCTAGGATCAACTTGGTTGTCTTTCTGTCAGTCCAGGATATTCACAAAGCTCCTCTCTAGCACCATGTTCCAAATGCATCCATTTTCTTCCATTCAGCTTTCTTCACTGTCCAACTTTCACACCCATCCATAGTGATTGGAATACAAAAGTGTGGTTATCATGGCCTTGGCCTCCACTGAAACACCCTCATATGTGAGAACATTTTCTAGTATCTTCATTGCTGCCCTTTCAAGATTCAGCCTTCTTCTAATTTCTTGGCTGCACAGTCTCCATTTCAGTTTCTTCACTGTTGACAGTAATATTCAGTAGTCATGATTTCTGTTTGTTTAATGTTCAGCTGCAAAGCAGTAAACACTGGTTAACAAACTATTCAAAAGAAAAAACACAGCAATACATAAAGCTACAAGATGTTTAGAGGAAAGCTGTGTATCTCCTTGGGAACCACTTAGAAATGTGCCGGTGATTTTTTGAAGACATATCCAGGAGAACCTAAATTGTTGTAATCTACTACAGCTTATATGTTTGTCAGTTCATATTTACTGTGGTATATACACACAAACGCACTTTTTTTCTTAGAATTCTCAAATATATTTACAAATAGTCATTTGTATCTTAGTCTTTCAACTTGTGTAGTAGAATACCTTTATTTTACAGAGCACATAAAACATGAAACATACAGTTTAACATATAAGTGAAAAAACCACCCAGCTCTATAACAAGTAACCCCAGGGTGGAGCCAGGATGGAACTGTATGGCAGAAGCAACCGGGGCAGAAATTGTGTGGGTCAGTTTCAGCCTGGTGGATCTTTGCTGCCAGTTTCACACACTCTCTCTCACACACAGAGGCCAGGTGCACATAATCACTGGGGGAAAGAAGCCATGGAGAACTGGTGTGACATGGTAGTTAGCGTGCTGGACTGGGAACCTGGGAGATCCAAGTCCCCACTCTGACGGGAGGCTTACTTGGTGAACAGATGTAGCCCTCCTAACTGCAGAAACTGCTGTGAACACTGCATCGGTCCAGGAAACCACTGTCCAGAGATTCTTCAAATGTGCATATGTGCACAAGCACACACAGGCCTAAAGAGCTTCATTATATCATGCATATATAATTTACATGAATACATCTGCAAACAGGTATATGTGCTGGGTTGCACCCCGAGTAGGCAGAAATCAGTGCTTTATTCTAGGATGGCTTCATCTTGCTTCCAGTTGGGCCACCCAAGTTCAGAATTAGAAGGAATGATATGGAAGAACTTTTTAAGAGTGTGATGGAGAGAATAAAGAGAAAACTCCTTTACAGAAGATTGCCAGGACTTGTTTGAAGGTCTCTCCTATGGGCTATAGGAGTATCATCTTGCTTGTGTGAAAGAACAAGGGACCACGCAGAGTCATCTCCTTTGGATGATCCTGTTCCTTCCAGCCTGGCCATTTGATCTCCAAGATCAGAAACTCATGTGCTCAGCCACAGTGCCATTCTATCCTGTTGAAGAAAGCACAATTTGAAGACCACTTTTAGCCGTGAACTCCACCATGGAGCCTCTGCAGACATTTGCCATGTTCCAGAGCCAGTCAATCATTTGTCAGCATGGCAAAATTCCCAGTGGAATTGGGAAGGATTTTCTTTCTGAGTAAGAACTACAGAATTAGACTATAAATTGGTTTCTAAAGAGGGAGGGGGGAGTCTAAAGGTTCCTGCAGGTTTATTTATTGAAGAGTAGATGCCTTTCATAACCTTGGGGGCCAGTTACTATTGAATGTATATTACATTCCAGCAAGGTTTCTTTTTTACGCTGTCCTCTTGCACTATCATTTCAACACAACCTAATGAATTTAACACAGTTGCATTTAGTTTAAGCACTGAAAGATAACTGGAGTTCTCCCTTTAATGGTTTGGTAATTCAGACACATCACCAGGAGATTCCCATCCCTCCATGACTCCAACATAGCTCTTCTGACCTGGTCAATGCATGAAAAACAATGAAATTATTTATTTCTGTATTTATTGTTAATATTTACATACTACCTTATTTATAGTTTTTAAAATCACTGACTTCCAGGAAAAGTAGTTCATACTCATTTAGAGCTGAAATAAATTCTCTCTGAAAAATTTTCAGAATTCATAGG
Organism: Varanus komodoensis; assembly: GCF_004798865.1. Classification (NCBI taxonomy): domain Eukaryota; kingdom Metazoa; phylum Chordata; class Lepidosauria; order Squamata; family Varanidae; genus Varanus; species Varanus komodoensis. Next base: position 16,544,834 of record NW_025335641.1, on the reverse strand, counting down.
TTTCACTATTTAATGTGCAATGCTTTCTAGATGTCCTCTGAAAGCTCAAATATTAAGGTGTAACCTCATATGTACTTACTGAGAGCAACTCACATTCAATCCAATTACCTTCTGAATTAATATTATGGGATGGGCTGTTAAACTGTATTTGACATTCTGCCATGTTGGATCAGAGTGCTGAGTATTTGTCAGTCGTTGGAAGTTGATGTGCAATGCTTATTTAGCATTTAACCATATTTACTAGCTGAGTATGGCATGTGATGTTATTTAGATTTTGACAGTGCTGGCTTTGGTATTTAATATTCAGCAGCATTTTCCAGATGACATACAATGACATTTTGCATTTGATGGCATGTGACAGCTGACAGCCTGCCAAAATAATCAAGCGTTCACAACAAATCTGAAGCAATCTGATGTACAAAGCAAAATTCCAGACATATAAGACAACATGGATTTTGAAATTTCACACTGAAAATCTGAGCAACTGAAGTGGAACTTTGCTGAATTCTGAAGGTTTGTAAATGGATCTCAGCTCTGTTTTCTCTATATTTCTTGCATAAAGTGCCACGTCATTGAAATCCTAGGCGCTTGCACCTTCATTTATCCAGATATCTGGTTAACCAAATATTATGAATGTGCCCTAGGCCAATGGAATAAATGAGGTTCTGATGAATGTTCATGATTCAAATGCCACATACATTAAGGCTCTTCTCGCTATGCCATATCTAGCCCCCACATTCGTTGTTCGGAATCTGCTGATGAGTCCATATAAATCAGGCTCTGTTTATTATTTTTAGCATGTCATATGTTCCAACTACCTCCAGCCTTTCTGCAGATTTTTGGTGGGTGCTTCCCTGAAAAATGACGATGCTGATTCCATCAATAAACCTCTGACAAGACAATTGGATCCTCAGCACTGGTATCCAGTCGCTTGTCTGTCTTGAAACTTTGCCTGCTGGCAAGCTAGTCTCCCTTCTCATGAAATGGCCAGACATCAATGGGGAAAAAGGATCTTGACTCACATCCATCGAGATTTTCATGGTGGTAATGGCAGCGGTTCACTCATATTTTATTCATTAAATAATATTTGTCAATGCATTGGGCTATTTTTGATGCTTACTGTAAACCACACCATTATCACCTTCGCATTTTGAGTATTTGTCAATATTATCCAGCCAACCTCTGTATTTATAATTATACACATTTTCTCCCCATCTAAAAGGCCAACAATATTTCAATCAAGCTTAGTTCAAAGTGCTCTTGGTTAGCAAATTTGTCCTTCAGACTAAGGATGACTAGCTTTTTGTTTTTAAGAGAGAGAGAGATTTGAGATACAACTAGGTTGTTTCATTCTGTCAGTCTCAGGATATGTTACACACAAACCCCCAAATCAATAGCACTTTTTATTCTTACAGAATTGATGCAGGGTGTCTTTCTTCACAAGGAGACTTAATGTGTTGTAAATTAATTATCTGCAATGAATATAGGGTCAGTAGACCTTGGAATGATAAGGATGTGATGCTAACACTATTTCCGCCCTCCACTGAGGAAATCAGATCTCTTACTGAGTCTTCTGTTTAGTAATGAGAATAGAGGATCTCCTGCTTCTGCTTTTGTAGTAGGTCTTCCGGGGGGTTGTTAAAGCTGATTTTGAAGCAAACAGAGCTTAATGAAAAATTACACAAAACTGCCAAGGAACAGAGCTTTTGCTGAGAATCTTTATTTGAAACTTCTTGTGTTGCAATTCTCTACTCCTATAGTGGGAGGTAAGCTTCCCTGAACTCAGCAGTGCTTACCTGGCAGTATATACTGTTAGTTTTTGAAATGCAGGAAAGCATTTCAAAAAAAGAAAGCAAGGCAAAACTCCCACTGACTGGAATGTGTACAGTGTATAGCTGCAGTCGGGTACCTGAACCCATGGCTATTCCACGTAGAGGAGAGCGAAGGAAGGGGCTTCAAACAGCACTCTCTTCTCTGTCCTCAGCACCTGACTGCACCTCTAGGGGGAACCCTACTGGGGCTACACAGATCCACCTGGGGATCACCTACGCAGTACTCGTTTGCCCTTGTGATTACCCATCTGGCTAGGATAGTAATGCAAAATCCTGCCTCTGAGCAAGTGCATGACTCCAAGCCAGGTCAATGACCATTCATCACACAAGGTTGTGCAGCCTGTGGCCTGGGGGACACATGCAGCTCCCCAAACCCTTAACTGTCCCCCACCAAGAGGACCACCAGCACTGAATCCACCCCACCCCCCCCGCCCGACTCCCTGCTACTACCTGTCGTTCTCCCCCAAGACTGCAATATAAGTCACTCTTCTCAATGGCAGCAGTGGCCTGGAAAGAGCAAAGTATATCAGGACTACTAGGGAAGGTGATGGAGAGGAAATGTGCACAGATCAATCTGCAGGAATGCTGGGTGGGATGTGAGTCTGTGTGCATCCAGGACACCCCCAGGATGCAGCCCCTGGGGTGGAAAAGTTTGTGTATCCCTGCTTTAGGAGTTGTAATTGTTCCACACCTCTATTTTACTATGCATTTGTCATTATTGGGGTGCTCAATAGCAGAGGCAGTGAGGGGAAGACCTGCCAGGGCTGGAACCCATATCTCTGAGAGGCCATCTGTTCCATCACTCTGTTGCCCATGGACATTAGTGGAAATAAGGCTATGGGGCCCTCGGGATCTCTGATGTCTGACCGTGCCCCAGATGAGTGGACTGCCCTCCGGTGCTTCACCTCCTACTGCCTCCCAAAACTTTCCACCTCCCCTCCTCCCACAAAAAAAGAGCCATCTTCTCAGTAATTGCTCCCTACCTCTGAAATAGGTTCCTCAGAATAGTCTGCCTGGTGCCCCCATTGCAATCATTTCAGTTTCAGGGAAAGACAGTTCTGCTTTCCAGCCATTTTAGTAATTAAATAGCATTGAATTGAACTTTTGTGTGAATTTTATTGATGGTTTTAGTCTACTGTACTTGCTTAAAATAATGTTAGTTAATGATCTATGTGGTTGTCAAAACTGTATAATTTTTTTTTATTTGTTTTTACTGGTTTTAGTTGTTCATCACACGGGAGTCCCTCCTCACTCCTGTCCATAAATCCCTTTTTACAAGTGGAGTTGTACTGAGAAGACAGGTCCTTTAAACACACACCAAAAGAGAGATTTTGGAGCCAATGCAAATGAGCATTAGCTCATGTGTGCATTTTAATTATTGTTATTTGTCTCGAAGGCTTGAACCCATCCTCTTTTTGGTATCTAGAGCCACAGCTGCAAAGTAACCAGTAAAGCTAAAACTAGTCATGCAGGGAAGTCTTCAGGAAACAAAGTTGGAGGCAAACTGGGAAAGCCAGTGTAGTTCAGGGGTCAAGAGCACAGGACTGGGACTGAGGCTCAGGCAACCTGGGTTCTAGTCCCCACTCAGCCATGGAGCTCCCTGGGTGACCCTGGGCCAGTCACAGGCTCTCAGCCCAGCCTGTCTCACAGGGCTGTCATTTTGAGGATGAGACCGAAAGGAGAAGGAGACGGTTTGTCTTGCTGTTAAACCATTCCAAGACTACGGTGAGGGACAGTCTAAAAAAGTTTTAATGAAACAAATAAATAATAAAATATGTAAGTCTCCAGGAGTTTCTTGAAAGGAAAAAATGCATAAATAGAACAAATAGTACACAAATAGGTTGTTAAAGAAAAGTGGTGGAAAGTGGAAGATTTATGTATCTACTTGCTCCCATCTGCCATTTTTTCCCTGGAAATATTCCCTGGGTGACACTTTTTTTGCATGCCAAAGGCAAACATGACACTGGGAATTCCTAGAGCTACAGTCCGGTTTGCTTTACCTCCCTTGAATTCAGTGGGTTTCGCTTAAGTCAAACCTTCATGAGCAGGACTGCAACCTTCGAGATCTAAGACAGAGGCATCTTCCTTTTCCTCTAAACCACAAGAAACAGACGGTTGGAGCATTAAGCTGTGCCAGCCTCTACCAGAGAGAAATGAGCTCTCTGCCGTGAACGCCTTTGATTAGAAAGCGTGAGTTCTCTAACTTCTAAAGTTCTCATTTAAAATAGAAAAACAAAATGGAAAGGAAACCTCCATTATTTCTCCAGAATTGCTTGGCTATTAGTAGCTATAGAAACCAGGGAAAATAAGAAAGAGAAACAAGTCACCATACTGAGTTACAGGATTTTTATCTTGTGATGGATTGGTGGGTTGTGGGCGGGGGGGAGGGGGACTGGTTATCCATTGCTTTTACTGTTCAATAGGGACCTATAATATCTGGGATTGGTGACAGGGTTCCTCAGCACCCCCAGACAGCCAAGGTGCCCTTTCCCCACCCCTTCTGGTTTTTCCTTTTAGAAAAAAAAAATCTTTCTTGCCCTGGGAAGTTGGGGAGCAGAATTCCAGCTTCCAGGTGCCCTGCATTCTTCCCTTCCCTTCTCTATCAGCCATTTTTGCAAAAGAAAAAGAAACAGGCAGGAAATGTGGAGGCCTTAGAAACCACAAACTGAAGCTTCTTTAAAAGGAAGGAAGGAAGGAAGGAAGGAAGGAAGGAAGGAAGGAAGGAAGGAAGGGGGGAAGGCGAAGGGGAAGGGGAAAAAAGGACTTTGACTGGTCACTTTGGGGAACTTATATTTGAGGTTGTGTATATGTGCATGCATGTGTTCTACAGGAGAGGTTTTGCTTGACTTTGTGTGTACAGAGAGGCAGTTTTGCCCATGTATGTGCGCACTTGCAAGGACGCATGTTTTCCTTCTGTGAAAATGGGGATTTTTGGGGTGCAATGTGGAGGCAGTCGTGTGGCTTGGCATTGGAGTCAGGTTCTGCCTGTACTCAGTCAACTTCAGTTCTTGGACAACCTGCTTCTCTGAGACACATAAGCTTGTCTTCTTAGTTTCCTTTTGTGAAATGGTTGTGTTGCTATGTGGGGTTGAGGATATGGTGGTTGGATCAAGATCAACTGGGCTGGCAGGAAGGTATTCCCCTGCCCTGTTTCCCACAGAAGCCCCTGCAAGTCCCTGAAGATGCTACACAGAGAGTCAGAAGACCTTGCTGGGGTGAGTTTTGGTGGGAGGAGAAACCCCACACCAGACAGAGGGACCCTTCTACATAGGAGAAATCTCTTTAGAAATGCCAGATGTTGGAGTTCTCTGTTAAATTACAGGTTTATTTGCCCATTGCTTAATGATAGATTTGACCATGATTCTAACTGAATATAACAAAAAAAAGTAGAGAACCAAGCTGAACTTCAAATGCATGTATGTTGCACATGGGATACAGCTATACAGGGATTGCAACGGGTGCATTTCTGTTCAACATTGAATGGTCTTGTCTTGTTCCTTGCTCTGGAATCAAGCCTGCTTCACTTCCCCTGACAAAGAGGTCCTGCCACTTGTAAATCTATTCTCTCCCAGTGCAGTTGTTAGTGTCAAAGTCTGTCAGCTCAGCAGGACATTAAAGTTATATGGCTAGAGAGGGAAGCAAGTGCCCCTAATTCCCACTGCATGTATTTCCCCCCAAACACATCTCTGATCTTCTAATGAAAGTTCTACCAAAAATGGCATCCTGATTTCCTTCTGACTGAAGCTATCAAATGCATCAAATATTGTACCCTTAATGGTGAGGGTTTAATCCCAGGGCTTATTTTTATTAGCATTGCATACTGGGAATATTTGAATTCTGAAGTTAGCATAGCCAGGCATGCTATTGCATGCCGGTCGTTTCCTAATATGCAAACAAGGAAGAAAGTGGAGGTAGATGACTGGTTGACTTGCTTCTGAAGTCACAGCAGCCCTTGACTACATGGAGGAAGAATCTAAACTCTCTTTTCTTAGTGGAGGAACACTCTCTTGTATGAACTCTTGTCCATACAATACATAACCTGTCACAAGTGTGAGTGAGCTGCCATAGATGGCTAAATGGCCTCTTTCCCAGAGCAGTCTAAGCCTGTTATAAAGAGAAAGACCCATCAGAAGGCAGAGCTTGGCATTGAGCTTGCCCATCAACAGCACAAGGGCAAGATATTGGGCAGGGTGCACAGGCCAGCTGGTCAGTGACTTCCACAAGATGCATTTCCTCTTTTTTGCTGATTTCTAAGTGGTCATGCTGAGAGTCCCTTGGACTGCAAAGAGATTGAATCAGTTGATCCTAAAAGAAATCAACCCTGACTGCTCTTTAGAAGGCCAGATACTGAAGCTGATGCTCAAATACTTTGGCCACCTAATGAGAAGGAAGGACTCACTGGAGAAGACCCTGATGCTGGGAACGATTGAAGGCAAAAGGAGAAGGGGATGGCAGAGGATGAGATGGTTAGATAGTGCCACTGATGCAATGAACATGAATTTGGGTGAACTCCAGGAAAAAGTGGAGGACAGGAGGGCCTGTTGTGCTATGGTCCATGGGGTCAAGAAGAGTTGGGCAGGACTTTGTGACTGGACAATAACAACCACCACCACCACTGCCACTACCATCATACACAAAGGCCAAATTTGGCCCTTAAGACATCCCCATCCAGCCTGCATCCTGAAGTCCCTGCCCTCCTGCAAGAGGTTCAATGTGAGGGGGAATGAAACTGGATCCCTTGGATCACCTGCTTCAAAGTGCTCCAGCTGCATCAGAGCAACAGATCCTGGAGACTCCACCTGCCCCTTACTTTACCCAGGAGAAAAGATGGGGAATATGGAACCAATTTCTTCATGAATGAGTAACTTCTGGTGCATGCTGCCTTTGTTCCTGGAAATGGCATCTAGCCATGATTAGCCTTCTCTCCATAAATTTGTTCAATCTCCCTTTAAATCTGTCCAAGCTGGTCCATCCAGTCCAACATCCTGCTCCCCACAATGCCCATCTAGATGTTTATGGAAAACCCACAATGTTTTTGGGAAAGCCCATCCTGTTTTCTCCCCGCAAGATCCCCAGTATATGCCCATTGTGGCTAGTAACTCCTGGTAGCTCTCTCCATGATATTAGTTGAATCCCCTTCCAAGGCATCTAAGCTGCCAGCCATTGCCAGATCACAGACTGAATTCTGCAGTTCGTGCCATGTGAACACATACTTCCTTCTTTTTTCATTTCTAAAGAGGGTTTTAAAGTGGGATGATCCCAGTCAAAATAATCTAATACACCTAAAATAAACTGCGAAAGCTAAATGCTCAAGCCTGCCATGAGCAGCTAGGGGTGCAATCCTGGACGTGTTTGGACAAAAAAACATCCTACAATTTCCAGCTGTAGGGCCATGGTGAGAGAGAGAGAACTTTTTTTCCGGTCTAAACATCCATACGATTGTATGTGCAGATTGATGCATGTGCACAAAGACATTTTATTATCCACAGGTTTCATTCCCATCCAGTCCTGATGGTTTATTGGAGACCTACAAGAAATAAGGGGGAACAGCTGGAGGGCTACTGGTGGAAGTCTCATGCTGAGAATGATCAATTGCATCATAAAGGGTTTTTGAAGTCTTTGGCTCTGGCTGTACAGGAGACAGGCATCAACGTTTAGTGGTTTTTCACCTCCCCAAAGCCTTGCATAGTTGAACTCTTCCATGTGGCAAAACTACCTGCATCAGCTAAACGGGGCTCACCACTGTGGGTTTTGCATTGTCAAGGAACTTCAGAGACTTTGCAAACAAATGAATATTGCCATCATCTTCTGAAGCTGGAAGCCCAAACATGGACTTTTCCTGACAGACAGACATTCAGCAAGTGGTATTTTAAGGTTGAAGATTTTGAATGGGTATCCATTCTAGCTGATGCTACAAAGGACCTCCTGCTCACTGATGAGCCATGAACCATGAGCTGTGCTGAAAGGAGTGGCTGGATAATCTAGTGCAGGTATGGGGAAAGTCTGGCCCAGGGTCCAAATACAGCTCTGATGGGCTTTCCCAGATACAGCTACATCCACCTCCCCTCTGTACAATTTCCCCCCATTCTAGCAGGTCAAATCCTTCTCCTAAAGCTTAGCTACAGGCAGTAAGAGCATTAAATTAGTGATATTGATGCCCCTTTTATGTTTGGCCCCACACTTTTGCTTTCATCCCTGAACACCAGGGGAGTTGAACGCTGAATGCTGCCCTTGGACTGCAAGAGGTGGCACATGCCTGACATGCCTATAGGAAAGGACATGCCAAATTTTCAATGTTCAATCAGCTTTCAGTAGGTTCTGGACAAAATCAATAGCAGTACTAAGGGACTCACTCATATGGAGATAACTGTGAGATGTGTTTTTAGGATGGACCAAGATGACAGATGGATCTTGCCAGAGAAAGCCAGCTGCCTGCAGCATCTCATAAGCCATGCACTGGAATGACCTATGTGTACAACAAGAACAATTTCCTAGGCAGTTAGTTAAGTTCTGATGAAAGACTGGGAATCTTAATATGCAGTCTAAACATGCGACATTTCTGCAGTGAAGTCTGGTTTCTAACTTGTGGGTAGGAACCTTGTGGCTTGCCAGATGATTCTGGACTACAGGTCCCATCCTCACTGACCTTTGGAGCTGGAGTGCCACAACATCTGCAAGGTCCTCCCTTCTGGGCATCAAAGGAGGTGGGAATAACTTAGCTATATCTTCTTTTCCAGGATTTTGCCAAGAGGTGAAGAACTTATGTCAGACTATCATTGAAAGGTTCCATGCTGGTCCAGCCCTCTGTTCAATGCAGAACCCCATTTAAAGCATTCCTGACAAATGGGTATCTAGTCTCTGTTAGAATGCCCTCAGCAGTGGAGAGTCTACCACCTCCCTAAGCAGTTAGTTTCATTGTCTGACTGTTAGGATGTTCAACCAAAATATAGCTTAACAGAGATAACTTGAGCCCATTATTTCACGTCCTGCAGTACTGGATGATAAAGAAAAGGTTGCAGTATGACTATCTTTAGTTAGGACAAAGTACTAACATATGTTCCCTCAGGCGTCTCTTCTCAAGGCTAAACATACCCTGTTCCTGCGATCTTTCCTCACAGGACTTAGTTTGTAGTCCCCTGATCATCTTTGTTGCCCTTGTCTGAACTCAAAACAAAATCCTTCTTAAATGAGAAGAGTTACAGACTTTTTCTTTTTCTTTTTTTTCCTGGGGGGTGGGGGGACAGAAGTAAGAAACCAGATGCCTTACAGATATTTTTGGACTACACAGGTCCCATCATCCTCAGTTAGCCTAGCCAATGTCAGGGATTTTAGTAGCTGTAGTCAAAAACATCTGAAAAGCTCCAAATGCTTTGCTAGAACACTTTATTTTTCCAAAATGATGGCTAATTGGATAGGGCAGTGAGCAGATGGGATAAGTAGAGATGGTGCTGGAGCAAAAGAAAGGTCTTGGGTAAGTTCAGGAATTCCTCTTTCCATGCTATGGAAAGAAAGCTCACATGATACTGTTTAAGCTTATAAATATAGGGAAGTGTCCTAAAGAAGGTTACATCTAAAGAAGGTCCAGCTAGTCTAGAATTGTCTGTGCTGACTGGAAATGTCTCTTAAGAATTTCTGGAAAAGGTCCTTCTCATCTCTTGCCACTTGATCTTATTAACTAGCATCCTCAAGAACTGAACCTGAGACTTCTTAATGCAAAGCACGTGTTCTTCCACAGAACAATGGCCCTTCCCTGAGCAACTGTACCAGAAGATGTCATTTTCCTGCTAAGTTTCCAAACTTCCTTGCTCTGTTTGACTCCACCATCCCTTAAGTCCTTCTAGAAGAAATCAGGTGAAGTTTGCTGGTAGGTTCCTCAGTAGTGAGAATATATGAAAAATGCATTTCAGTTCATTTTTACCACAGTTGACCCAGTTTGCACTTTATGGATCCAAACACAAACTGTACTTAAAGTCCATACATTCTGAGTTTGCAGTACGATTCACAGAACAAGAACAAAACATGCTTGTTTGAAAAATGTGTGTGGCAGAATATATACTCTTGAAAAATGCTCATGAACATGATTTAAAGCATGCAGGAATGTGCAAATATTTCAAAAGCACACATCATTGATGTGCATATTGGGAAGAAAGGGCACAAAAACATGCAAACCTGTAATGCAAATAGAACAAAGAAAACTCACAATCTGATACTCCAAAGTAAAATGAGCTCCAAAGTAAAATATGAAGAACTGTGAAGAACTTGAGTTTCGCTAGTCAATAGCTCTGTGTACTTTTATTCCTGAAAAAGCCTACTATGTTTTTACTTTGTCAGACTCTGTCTCTTGAATTACCTGCATTCCCAAAAATCCCTTGTTGCTTTGTTCATCTGTTTGTCTTTACCATGAATTCTGCACGATATCTCATTTCTGGGCTTTGGAGATCACAATCCCACCCATTTTACCCCCTTTACCCCATTCCACCAATTCCATCCAGCCCAACTTGTTTTCCCCGACATTGGAAGCACGGCTCCAACTCACCATCAAACTGTGGCATTGCCTTTTTCAGCTTTTAATAATAGCTTGATGTTCTGAAATCACCAAATGAAGATTCTCACAGTAAAGAGGGAAGCACTGGTGGGCCTACACAGACCACTTTGCACATGGAAAGTGAGGACATCATGGGAGTATTCCAGCCTTCTCAATCATGGCCCCTGGTAGTGACACACTCAGCACAAGTGTCAGGGAGCCCTTGGAGCACATCAGCACACGTGAAGAGGTGCCCTCCATGCAAGAGGAAATCACTTTCAAAGAACAAGGACGATTGAATGAACCCACTTGGTATCACTTGTTAATGTCTGCCAATCATGTTGCCATAAAAGGCATAGAAGAAGCGGTGGGGTGGAAGCAGGCAGAATTGTCAACCTTGGCCACTCCTGGGCAATGCTTGAGATGAATTTGAAATGCCTTGGAGATGTCTTCTTTGGTAGAGGTACCAGCCACCTCTGCACAGAAGTGCTCACCAGGGGTCTGATGGGTACAAAATGGGGTAGATGGATACTCTGCAGATGTTTTGGATTTCAACTCCCATCAGCTGCACTCAACTTGGCCAAAGGTCAGTAAGTCTGACGGTTGTCCCAAACATCCTGCGAGTGCCAGCTAAGGAAACCTGACCTTCCACAGGGTTCCTTCCACAGGCACAGTCCTATGAATATCCAAAACACTTATATTGACCTGCATGAGTGAGCTCAAAAGTTCAACTCGATGTGTTTCAGAATAACCAACTATGCATGTTGCATACATTAAAAAAAGTCTATGGAATTCATGGGCCATTATTCTTTGTAGTGTTTTCTCCCCCTCTTTAAGATTGTGGGACAGAGCCCACACAGAGAAATTACACGCACAAATGTTGGGAAAATGGAGTGTTTGAAATCAATTCTAATGTTAAACGCAAAGGACATCCTTGGCTCATTAAGTAAAAATATCTCATTTAATGAGCAGGAAAGCACTGGAGCACACTGAACCTTGACACAAAGCAAATTATTTAAGTGATAAATTATATTTTATGGGGAATGTAAAAGTTAATAATACTCTGGAGTAAAGTAATAAATGCAGAGGTGTAACTAACATCACTGGCTGCTTTACTTACAAACACGCCATATGTACTCAGTTACTTGCAAAGGTAATAAAAAGAAGAGAAGCCACAAATTCTTAGAAGTGAAGACTTATATCTTCCCCAAAGCAACTTCCATCATTGTCAGCATTTCTAGCTATTTCCTCTTTCTCCACCTCTTCTTTGCTTTTCACTTTTGTCAAACATTTGATTTTGTACTTACTGAAACTAACAATGCAATTCTAGACATGTCTACTTGAGAGTTAGTCCCACTGAGTTTAATGGAGCTTATTTCCAGCTAAGAGGATGTATAAATTTTAGTATGGGATGCAATCCTTTGCAAGGTTAGATGCAAAAAGGTCTACAACTTCCAGCAAGCCCCAGTATGGCTGGCTGGGGCATGCTGGGAACTGAAGTCCTTTTATCTGCCCACTATGCATTGAATTGTGCCTTTAGTTGCCTTTTTATTTCATAAAACCTAGGTGTTTATTTTGCCTCTTCCATCTGATTGAAACTTGTCTTGCTTGTCTTGGCTCAGAAGAAGCCTGTGGTTCATCATCATTCTTGTTATCATTATTATTACATGCATATACGACAGGTGGAAGTTCTCTGGGCAGTTCACAACATTTTAAATAATCCATCCAGATTTCAAGCATGTCAGACCCTGCTTAGCTTCCAAGATTAGGCAGGATCAGGCACTTCAGGCTATATGGAAGCTGCAGTAAAAATGTCTGTTGAAAATGTATCTCATAAGGACGTGAGAAGGACCCTGCCAGATCAGACCAAGGGTCCAATCTAGCCTGCCTTCTCTTCACCCAGGGGCCAACCCAAGGCCATAATAGAAACCCTACAGGTAGAACACCCTTCTGATCCAGCTTCCCCACAACCTGTTCAGAAAGATAAACAGCCTCCAGTACTGGGCGCCTCTCTGCAATCACTGTGAAGATCAAGATTCACATCTCTGGATCACCTTGGATTGCCAACTCTCAGCCTAGCCTACCTCATAGCGTTCTTGTAGGGGTAATATGGAGGATAACCACATACACTTCCCTGAGCTCCTTGAAGAAAAGAAAGATTGCTATAGAACAAAATGTTTTCAAGGTATTAACTCTACAATTCCCCACTGTGGTTTTGATCCTGCTTTTCTTTGCAGCCTTTTTGGCCTCACTGGGGCAGGACGTATGACCAGCTCTTGACTTTCAGGGCTCTTGCTGGACCGCGATGTGCAAACTTGGGGATGGGGAATTCATAAAGGAGGTTCTTTCCTTGGCTGCCATGTTGCTTCTGTTGTCTTTCTGTGTCCTCAGTGGCCACCACCATCTACAAGCACCTTGGAAGAATATTTCCAAGTATATTGTCTAACAGCAGCCTTAAGGAACACCAGATGTGACTCTCCAACGAGGACAGGAGATTGTCCTTCCCTAAGCAGATTAGTTTACTTTATATGGAGCAAGAAATGCCTGACATTAAAGTTGGATTCCAAAAATGTACGCATCACAAATATGCATTGCAAAGGTACACGTTGCAATGAGCACATCACAAATATACATTGGCTAGTGCAGCATAGCTTTCCAGAAGATCGGTCTATTTTTTATAGACTACAGCAAGCCTTTGACTTTCAGGAGAAGCCAAAGATGGTTCTGAGCCAATGAGTGTTTCTCCTTGCTGGACCTGATGGGTAACTTGTATCATGAACAAGAAGCTACTGTTAGGACAGAATATGGAGAAACAGAATGGCTTTCAATAGGTAAAGGCATTGGATAACGATGAATTTTATCTGTTCAGTCTGTACACAGAGCACATCATAAGAAATACTGGATTAGAATGAGAGGAAGTAGAAATTGGAGGAGACACATTAAGAGATGCAGATAATACCATACTACTGACAGAAAGCAGCATTGAACTGAAACAGCTCCTGATGAAAGTGAAAGAAGAAAGTGCAGCTTGAGCTGAACTTTAGCAAAATAAACATCATGACAACAGAAGAATCAAACAACTTTAATGTCAAGAAGGAAGAAATTGAAATTGTGAAAGATTTTGCATTCTGGCACAATCACCAGTTCAAAGGACTGCAGGCAAGGATTGCAAAGAAGTATGAGAATAGGAAGGGCAGCAATGAAGGAACTAGAAAAGATCCTCAAATGCAAGAATAGTTTACTGGAGACCAAGGCTGAGATCATCCACACTCTTTTATACAGGAAAAAATGGATGCATTTGAAATATGGTGCAGGAGGAGGGCTTTGCAAATACCCTGGACTAACAAAGATACAAACAAGTTGGTCTCAGATCAGATAAAGCCAGAACTTTACCAGAAACAAAAATAATGAACGTGAATGACATATTTTGAGCTGGCAAGACTCGTGGAGAAGACAATAATGATAGAAAAGTTGAAGGCAGAACTTGAAAACCAAATATGAGATGGATGGATTCCATAAAGGAAGTCACAGTCTTGAGTTTTCAAGAGCTAATCATGGCTGTGAATGCCATTCATACGATTGTCATAAGTTGGAGATGATGTTACAGAATGCAACAACAACAACAACAACAACAACAACAACAACAGGCAACTCATAAGAACAGTTCCTCACTCTCAGATCAGTTAGTGGAGGGGACTAGAACCATGAGGACTAGAAATCAACAGAGATGGGTCAGAAAAACACATCATCAAGGGCTTTTCTTTTTTAATGAATGTTCTGTATTGTACCTCCAGAGGCTTTCTTTGAGCCAGGACAGAGGTGCATATAGACATTCATATTTTTATAGGTTTTCCAGTGCAGTTCAGCTTGGGACAAATGCACACAAACTGTCCGTTAGTGAAAAGTACACATAAAATTTTATATTTGGATGCATTCATAAAACTACCTGGGGGAGAGGAAATTTCACATACAGACAAGTAATATGTAAGGGTGAAAAAAAATAGAAACTTTGATAACGATTCTTCTTTCAAAAAAATGAAAGCTCAGGCAGAGATTGGACATAATGAGCTAGGCCAAAAAATATGCAACAACTTCAGCAAAACAAAGATTGACAGAGGCATCAATCCCTAGTAACCAACTTTTCAAAAATGAACTAATCTTATCCGGTTTTATATAAGTCTGTTGTAGGTATGGGATTTTCTAGGCTTTTTCCCAGCCCTGCTGCCCTTCCCTGCTTCTGAAAAGTTAATTTATCATGACCTCAATCACATTAAATTAAAAGATTGGATGGCTCAGGTCAGCTATTTTATATATCGCCAAAGTCCCCCAAGCAGATTTATTTTTTCACAGCAGCTGCAAAAAAACACCCTGCGAAGAATCCACATGCAAGAGACAGGCAAGAGAATACCCAGCACCAGCCACATGATCTGAATTAATGAAGGCAGTGCTAATGCCCCAAAAAGAGGTTGCATTATCATGTTGGATCTTTGCTGGGGGAAAGCTACAATTTACATGTACAATATCCTTTTGTGTTGCCTATTAATTGCATCTGCAGTGTCTCTGTTTACAAGCAATCCGTTTGGAAACATATGCTGCAATAATTAAAATGTTATTATGCTGACAGCGCCTTTTCTGGGAGGAACTTGTAACATCTGTATTGACCGTGATAAGCATTGATTATCTAGAGTGATATAAATATTTGGGGAGCTAATAACAATCAGGTAGGAATTCAGTTCATGCAATAGGCAGCAGAAATTAAATTACAGGAAGCCAACATCAAAGCTGCCTCCTGCATAAGTTTGTTTTTCTACTTAATAGCTCCCAATAAGGCATGCGGAGGGAAAACTCTTTGGAGATTTAACGCATAAGGAAGTGCCTTAAAGAAACTTCCCATCCTGTTGGCATCTAGCATTTCTGTACATCTGTAGAAGCTTACATATGTGGTAAAATTGGGAAGTCGGGAAGCGAAGTACAATTAAGAAAGAAGAAGCCAGCGTAAAAATGCAAATGAACTGGTACAAACTGCCACAACCTACAGAGATTTCATTTAAAGTGGGGGATGATACTGGATCATCTGGAGAGTGTCAAATCAATAAGCAGATGAGGAATCAGGACTGTAGGTGCCCATCCCTCTCCAGACCTGCAAACTGCATTGTGCCAGTTGCGCACACACAATCGGATAATCTGCATATCACACAAAGAGAGCAAATAGTTATCCACTTCTTGTGTGTGTGTTCTGCATGGAGGCTTGTAAACTGCCTGGACAGCTTCAGCTGTTGGTAAAGAGATATTCATAATTCCAGACATTTGTGTATGTTCCAGTTGCAGGACAGTCTGGTCATGGTCTGAAACCATGGAACCAAAATGGGAAATGCCATGTAATTATTCCCATGTCTCTGAGTTGTGTGAGTGATTGGGACATTGGGACAACAAATGCTCCTACAGCCTGCTCCTACGCCTGGAATGCACATGGACATGGGCAGAAAAGATTTTCTGGAAAAAACGAAATTTCAATGTGAGAATGACTAGATTCACAGTATGGCCAGAGAGCCGAGCACTGGATTGATATTTTTACTTTTAATGCCTCATAATAGCCTGTAATAGATGACACAACTCTCTACATTTGTTCTCAGAAGTAAGGCCTACATG
The DNA here is from genome assembly GCF_004798865.1 of Varanus komodoensis. Taxonomy (NCBI): domain Eukaryota; kingdom Metazoa; phylum Chordata; class Lepidosauria; order Squamata; family Varanidae; genus Varanus; species Varanus komodoensis. Next base: position 16,528,829 of record NW_025335641.1, on the reverse strand, counting down.
GCCAAGCAGGATGTATGCTCAGTTGTTCTGTGCGCATAGGGTGGCATCCACAGCATCAACTGAGAAATAACGACTCGCATGGCATGAAACAGACTGCTTCAAGTGGAACCCCTTTGTGGAATGGCGATAGTCAATGACTTGGTTCTAAATTATTGTATCAATGCATCAGAAGCACAATTGGTTTCTGGTGAAGTCTTCTTTTAACATTTCTTCCTGAGACACTGCAGATGTCCTGTTTTCTTCACGGTAAGCCTTTCTTTTCTTGGTTACTTGGTCACCTATAATAAGTCTCGCTCTCGCATTTCAAACTACCTCACAGGTTCACAAGATAAAAATAGAGGGCAGAAAGTATGGGAGAAAACCTGATATAAAGGCCACCCTGATATAATAGGATATAAGAGCATCGTGTGATGTTTCCATTTTGTGTTTTTGCTATCAGGCATTCTCTTGCATTCTGACCCAGGCATACAATAAGACTTCCCCACATGTTGTGCATGTAATGTATCATGATCATGGCACAAATTCTGCCTCGTACAACCAACAGCCAGGCATGATATCAAACAACGATTTCCTCCATATCTGATGCAACTAAACTGCCTCCTTTCTGCATCGTGCTATTCATGACTACTGGATTTTTTTTCATGTTCTTGGCTGATGTCATTCTGCTTTTTTTCTCCAAGCCAGACATTATCTTGTTTCCTTATAAACTCTGCACAGTTTTTCTGTGATTGTTGTTAAATGTTTGTGCTATTCAGAAATGCACAGATTAATTGTCTCCCACTATCATTGTGTCCTTGTTTCTTTCAGACAAGTGCCCTCTGATTTTTAATTTTTTTCCGCAAACAGCATGAAGGGTATTGCAGCCACAATAGCGCGAGCTAATGTTTTGTAGACACAACAATAGCGGCGTATTGTACCTTACATAAACTACATTTAATTACCTTTGGATTCCTTTTTTTAAGTTGAAAATTCATTTACAAATGCAAATATTTAAAGAAACTTCTGTAGTATATTGCAAAGGGTTATAACATAATATCTGCTGACGTGTGTCCTAACACAGAATTATTTGTACTGATTGGTATAAGAAATAAAATTATACTGCTTTGTTCCATAGGAGTTAATCATTTTAGTTAACCAATAAACTGAACTGAATTTTTGCTTAATGACCTCAAGGTTTTTTATTAATGTATGTTAAAGAAACTAGAAAAGAGCAGCAATATGACCAGCACGGTGCTGAAAATAAGATGTGCCAAGTGCTGGAGCAACTTCACTGTGAGGAAAGGTTACAACATTTGGGGCTTAGAAAAAGGGTAGGTAAAGGGGGGCATGATTCAGGTAGATAAAATTATGCATGTGTTGGGAGAACAAACTGAGGGGAGTTTTTTCTCCCTTTCTTATAATAGTAGAACCCAGGATCATCCAATGAAGTCAAATGGAAATTCAAGGCAGATAAAAGGAAAAACGCTGCATAGTTAACATACGGATTTGCTCCCAGAAGATGTGGTGATTGCCAGTTACATGGGTGATCTAATATGATATTAGACAAATACATGGAGGAGACAATGTCTGTGTCTAACTTCCAGGATCAGGGCCACATGCTGCTTTTGCTCTCATGTCCTGCTTGTTGGCTTCACATAAACTTCTAGCTACCCACCAGGGAAACAGGATGCTGGACTATTTAGACCTTTGGACTCTTCTTACTTTCTAACGTAAAATATAACATCCACAATCAAACACTGAAAGATGGGATTCGAAATCTGAAAAGGTGACTGTAATTTTCCACTGGAAATGTTGGCATCCCAATGATAGGCAAATCACCATGTTTAGACATAATATGTCAGCTGCATAGAATGCTGTGTTTTAGATGTGCAGCCACACTGATAGCAGTGGCTCTGTTTAATTTGTGAATATGCTGATAGTGCAAGTGGCTGTTCTACTAGGTATTGTGCCAGGGATCAAGGGAACTCAAGAAGGGCCTTTTATCCCCACTGCCCAGCATTAGCTTTCTGTACAATACTGAGAAAGCACAAAGGGCAAGGGTGGGCAGAAAGAACTCCAGATGGTTTGGATTTCAACTCCCAGAGTACCTAACTGTTGGCCCTGCTGGCAGGGGCTTCTGGGAGCCAAAGGCAAAAACATCTGGAAATCTACCTTCTACCCTGCCCAGGCATAAAGGTTTCTGAGTTGCAGCTTCAGTGTCTATGACAAAGAGCTCCAAAATACCATTTCTCCAGCAGGTTTTCTATCCATAGGTGTTTGGTGCATCAAGGTCTACATACCATCCCTTCCACCATGATGGCGGTGTTAGGCTCTGGAAGCCTGGTGATGAAAATCCTGCTAACAACAAAGCTTTTGATGGAGGATAGCTGTGGAGAGAGCAGAGTTCAGGAGAACATCATGGTCAAGCAGGACAAAATGGGGACTTGGAATGGGCAAAGGAAATGGATGGCAGTAAAGCAGGAAAGACCGAAAGGGGATTCAGGCAGTTCTACACATCTAGAAGGAGGGGAGCTGGTGACTCCTATATCAGTGGAGCATATGATCCATTGCAGCTTTTTTTTTTTTTTTTTTTTTTTTTTTTTTTTTTTGAGCTCTGCAGGGGTTTCCATTGTACTGAACTCCATCCACAACATAGGTTCACAACCCTGGAGCACTGTGTGTGCTGGTAGATGAATGGCATTTCCTGAGCAGCCCTCTTCAGGCATTCAGACTGAATGTCTAAAGGAGAAAGAGGGAACACGTGGGTCTAGTGCCGCCCCCTTGCTGATGCAGATGCTGATAGGCTCATTTGCAAAAGCGTCTTCTACAAATGCACGGTTGCCTCCGTGGAGACAGGAACTCTAGATAAACCAGAACCCCTGCTCCCACACTGACAACCCTACACCAGTCAATGGTGTAACCCTTTGGACTGAGCCAATTGAACAATGGCCATGTGTAAGACCACTTCTCCCTTCAGATATTCAGCACTCACAGGTCCCAAATGCCTGACGTAATGCTTTCATGCCCACAACAACACAAGTCCTGACAAAACTGCCATCAATGCATCCTCCTCCTCAAAGAATTAATATACTTACCATTGATCTGGCATGTTTCAAGTGTTCTATCAGATGCACAGACATGATTATGGCAATCCTCGGGATATAAGGCAGTTCCAAGTCAAATGACATGTGATGTGTGGTTTTTCCCTCCAAAGATTTGTCCTGCCAGCAGCTGCAGCTCATTTTGGTCTGGGGCCAGAACCTGAAAAGCAAAGGGACAACTTAACTCTTTCCTTGAAATGCATTTGTTTGCCCCTCCATCACTGACCCCACCCTAAGCACTGGTAACTTTCCTCCCCTAGAACATGACACAGCAATCATTTTATGGAGAATAGTAAGGAAATTGTTACATGTCCAAGTCCCATGTATGGTTTCCTGAAATGGGAAGAGGGGGATGTTTAAAGCTTAATTAGGAGTAATATAGATAGTGGAGAAAGAGGGATGGACAGCAAAAGTTTACCATCTGGGTTTTCCTGTGGTGTACTTTCTCCAGGATACACCATTCCATTCCCCTCCCACCCAGTTTGCTGAGATCTCCAAAAGTCCCTCAACATCATATGGCCAAAGATCTCTCTTTCTTTTCTTAGTACTTCTGCAAACATGTGGGGGTTTCCCCTTGCTTGTTGACACCTCTGTTGTGTCAACAACAGCACTTGTGCCTGAAAATTGATCATAGAGGAAATCCTTTATCCCAAAATGCACCTCCTTGGGACTCCGGAAAGTAGTTGCATGACTGAATATCTCACGCAGAAGGGAATGTATAGGATTTCTGAATCAACTTTGATATTGAGGCTGGTAGACTAGTGGTCTGCCATTCCGGGGGCAATCCTATGCATGTTCAGACAAAAATTCAACAACTCCCAGGATTCCCCAGCCACATCCTAGCATGAAGTTCTTATACTACACCAGCTTTGATGTGTTTAGGTGCTGGCCGGATTTCAAGAGCAATCCTTCAAATATGTCATATACTCTTTCCATGGTTACTGCCAAGCCAGAATTTTGCTTCTTCAACCTATTGTTGGACTGAGGGGATTCCAAAGTGGATCCAAAACAAACCAGTGGGACCTGCAACCAACTCTTCCAATGCATCCCCAATCCTTTAGAGAAGTGTTTCTGTTCACATTCTAGGCAACCTTGATTAATTGATTTTCCATGATAATGGTGGTGGTGGTGGTGGTGGTGATGAGGATGATGATGATTTTTTTTAAGGGCCACCTTTAAGCTTGGAACCCTTAACTATCTTGGAAACATGGTTCTGGCCTCTCAGATGTTTGGTGTTTGGGGGAAGGGAAAGGGTTAGACCTTTCTTTTTCCCCTCCCATCATTCTCCTGAGATCTTCCCCTGCCATGCTATAGACTGCAAGTTGCCAGCTTCAAACCTAGACATTTTATTGATAAAGTATAGGTGTGGAATTAAGAGGAAGAATGAAGGGAGCATCCTTAAATAGTGCAGGGAAAGGTTTCCTCTCTCATGGCACATGCCTTCCCAACTCCAAATCTTCCACTCCAGGATATAAGCTCTTAAAGACGTGAGCAGACCAGTTCCTTTCCTTCATCTTCAGCCATCTCTTGAGTTTCCCTCAATTTCCCTCCTCTCCACAGTCACCTCGATATTCCACACATTTTGGAAGGTCGCAGGGGAGGGAGGAGTTTCCAGCTAGTGTGGGAGTGTTTCTATAGATAACTAAATATATCTCTTTTTACTAAGGGCGTTTCTTGACAAGTAGCATTGCCAGCTAACCTGGTTATTTTAATTAGACGTTTTAAACAGTTTTCTTGTTTTATTAATCAGGGCAATTGCATTTACTCATGATGTTTTCATGTGCCCTGCTTTTGGATTTCTTTTTAATGAAAACAGCATTCTTGTTTTTAAATAAATTCAATTAAAATAATTGTATTATTTATTAAAATAATGCATTGATGGGGATTTTACATTTTCTTTTAATTTATGTATTTTTATTATTATTATTATTATTATTATAACATTTCTATGCCGCCCCTTATCCAAACCTATAGATTCCTCCCAGCTAATATTCCTTAAACAAAGGAAAGTCACTCTCAGACAGATAGTTTGCAACATTTTCCTTTGTGTCCTTGTTTTCAGGAGAAATACCTTTGCACATGCCTAAAGAATTTGGCACAAGCCACCCAAGAAGCAGAACTCATGACGACAAAATGGTGGTAACCCTAGTTCTTGCAGGTCATTGCAAGGACTTTCCACTTATTAAGGAGCCAGTATGTTGTACAGGTGTGTGTTGAACTAGGACTGGGTGGCAGCAAGGTTAAAGCCCTAAATGGCTTAGGGCCTGGTTACCTGAAGGAGCATCTCCTTCCATTTGTGCCTGCTCACCCCTTAAGATCTGGGGCAGATGCCCTTCTCCGGGTGCCCTCCCTGAAGGAGATTAGGAGGGTGGTTACCCGGAGAGGGCCTTCTCTGTGGTAGGCTCCCAATTGTGGAATTCACTCCCCAGAGAGCTTCGCCTGGTGCGGTCACTTTACTCTTTTCAGTGCCAGGCCAAAACCTCTTTATTTTCCCAATGTTTTAAGACCCAACTGTTTTAATTGGATTTTATTATTACTTGAATTTTAGGACACTGTGTTTTAAAATTTTTTACATTCTGTATTATTAAACCATCCCAAGACTTCCGTAATGGGATGGTCTAGAAAAGCTTTAAATAAATTAATTAAATTAATTAACGGGGGAAGTGGTGAGGAGTACAGCAAGGACAGCTTGCGCTGGTGCTGGCTAAAACTCATTTATTTGTTTGCTGTATTTATTTATTGCCTTTTTCCTGCAAGGAACCCAAGACAATTTGCATAATCCATCACTCCATTTTATCCTCACAACATGTGGTCAAATAGGAACTATAACTTGGATCCCCCAACTCTGTATGAGGAGGGAAAGAATTACCTTGGAGGAAAGGCAGGAAATAAAAATAATAAATTAAAATTCTAGTTGTCGAGATGCTTGTTTGGTTTCTGTCCCCCTCCAAAACTAGAAGTTCTGGAGGTGTGCATGACCTTTTTAATCATTCCAGCCAAGTCCTTCATCAGAAAATTGCTGTAAATTAAAACAAAGCTTCTATATGCATCAATGGCTGAAAATATTGGTGCTACGTAAGAATGTGATAAATAATTGCTGACCCAAAAAGTGATAAAAAATGGAAAATATGGAGGAGCGGAAAATAAAAATTTAAACAAAATGTAACAGGCTGTTCTAGTGACCTTGATATGGAATCAACTGTTAAGCTACAACATTCCATCTATTCTTTTTCACTGAATGTGCATAACAGGGACACAAGAAAATTTATGAAAATATATTTATCTCTTTGTCTCATTTCTGTGGCTATTATTATTATTAACGACAACAAAAACGGCCCAAGCATCTTGATTGCTGCATTGCAAAACCTCCTACTTTGTCACTGTGAAAAGAAGCACAATTTGTATACAAGAATAAATTTTTCATGCTTCTATCAAACATTGATAATGAGGGTTTTAATATTTATTGTTACCTGTGGCCAAAGTCTCTGACTTCCCACTCCAGTAGGGTCGACACGTTGAAAAATAGGGATTGCCTTTGGGTATGGTTGATTGGGTTGGTGTTCATGTTAGGTATTCCCCTCTGGAATAGCACTCTGGTCCTCTGTAGTGCTTAATCTCCTTAATATTCACTCTTACATATTCATCTGTAATCAGCCTTTATCCTGAATTCTAATGTGTTCTCCGTTTATTTTTTTCCTCTTGCTTCTTACACAATCCACTCTTAAGGAACTTCCATTAATTTCATCAGGACTTATTCTGCCTTCATACTAAAAGGACCCTCACAGCAGTTGCCTTGATGAATATCTCTTCACTATGACATCTGTCAAGAAGTCTAAACTTCTTACAGAAAAAATCAAAGCTTTGGATGGAGGTTTAAACAGTTGGTTTGGGAAACTATTGGAAGCATTATTAGATTTTGCCATTCTACCCACAGTGGCAAACAACTCTTCAAAGTGACACGAAAGGTATGGTGATGGAGAGCATGTGGCTCATGGGATTTTAGATAGGCAGTGACTTTGACCTTTAGGTCAAGGTTCTGAATATGACCCAAGACATGGAGAGATCAAAAGTCACTGCCATCTGACAGCTGGTGCCCCAGTTAAAAATGTCTCTGTTTTATAAGGTTATATTATTTTCCACAGACATTTGCAATTCTCACAGTAATATCTCCATCTCATTAAAGATTTCCAATTATCTGGAACATATTATAGATAAATTGTCATCATGCAATAATTTGTATTGTGTCACACAGGTGTGTTTTACCAGCTATACAACTTCATGGGCTGAATTCAGATTTAGGTGCATCCAAATGGGCTGGTTGAAGCAGACTAGGCCAATCCATCCTCCCCATGGCTGCCCCTCCAGCCACCTACAAATATTGCAGAGAGGACTGAGGGGAGGGATATTTTGAGTACTGTCAGGAGGTGGCAGAATTACAACCGGGATTGAATGGTCATGTGAACAGCATGGTGGCCTGTAAGAATGTGAAGATCAGGCTGCCATCTGACTCTCTCGTGCTTGCCAGTCTTCTTGCCCACGATTAGTTCTGGCCAGGAATTGAACTGAGTTAAGATTGTCCACAAATGCTTGGGAATACTAGAAGCTTCTTTGCTCAACTATATATGCAATTCCTTGCACAAAGCCCACCAGCCACATGCATGGAAGCTTGGAATTGCCTCCTGCTGGAAGGCAGGAATGGCAAGGCAGATTTAGGGCAGACTTCAGGCAGACTCCAGGGAACTGAGATGAGGAAATCCTGTGGATTCCCACCCCCATACTGAATTCCTCCCACATCACTAGTGGTGACTCACACACCTCCAAAAGATAAGAAATATATTGCTTTAAAAAACAATAACAACAGGATAACCATGGATACAGATTGGCATGCAAGAGGCATCTGTGAATTGCTATGGGAATTTAGAAATAATAACTTGAAACATTGATTTGTTTGTTTGTTTCATTTTTATACTACTCAATACCCAGAAGATTCTCACTAAAATAAGGAAAACTATGACCTGGTGACTCATGCGAATATTGAGTCCACTGTCCAGTAGCTAAACATTGATGGATGATTCCAAAGCCCAGCTCTGCCTTTCTATAGTTTTTTACCTTTAAACCACACTTGAACTGGGGACACCTTCAGACTGAAGATGCCTTAGGGTTGTCCTCGGAGAACCACTCAAATAGAGAGTCATCCTCTGTAGAGTAGATCACTTGGCCACTCTGGTGCCTGGCTGCCTCATGTGGTGGCAGAAAGCATTCTTAGGAGGTATAGAGTTCTGTGTTGGCAGAGAAGCTGTTAAGGGCAACCAATGCACATTTTCCCATTTTTGCTGGTATTTTGCTGGTTGGACAATATATTGTCAAATATGTATTGCATTGGCTGATATATTAGCTGCTCGAAGTCCTCCTGTGTTACTCTTAAAGAATTTGATTTAGAGATGATAGAACAGTGGAGGGAAATATATGTCAAGGTGCCATTGAGCAGTATTCAGTCAGTAAAGTACTCGAGAAACAGTGTCGAGAAGCAGTTTGGAGAACAACCTAATTCCAGCGTGGTCCTATGTAGGTGTATTCCAAAGTAACTCCCATTGGTTTCAGTGGGGCTCTTCCAGGGAGGTGCATGTAGGATTGCAGTTTTAATGACAAGATTTACTCCTTCCAATGGAAATTATTATAAACCATCATCTCGACAAGTTGACAAGAAAGCTCATGCCTCATGATGTTCATGTTGTGAAATTACAATTATCAATAAATTATACAAAAAGCTGGGATGTTGGAGAAATCTGCAATGGATTCCTATGAATTCATTCGGCAGATTTTGCAACCAGCTGGCTCTTTCTTAGCCCTATGTACTCTGTGAACTTACAGATTTTTAAAACATTCTGGAATTGTCAAATCTAGTCATAGAAAATGCAAAATAACAAAATTGAAACAAAATGGGTATTTTCCCCCACCCAGGCACAAGTATGAAAATATGCACTGGGGGGATTCATGCATTTTCAGAAGTGCAAATGAACAAACTCATTTGGGTAACTGGAAAAAAACAATTCGATACATTGACTACACAGTGAAAGAAAAGGCTACTGACAATCTGTAAAATACAGATGGAATACATTTAACACAATTTGTACATCCCTAATGAAAAGCCAAGGTAGCCATGTCAGGAGAAACAGAAAAAAGCAAGAAACAATACAATTCATATTAGCTCTGAGCAATAAAAATGTCACAATAGGCAGTCAGAGGCAGAATCCAACTGGACTCTTAAGCCTCCCATGATTCTTTTCCATTTTGCCGATTCTGTTTCTCAAGAACTGGGTTCCCAGCAACTGCATTGCATAAACCTGGCCTTTCTCTTAGGCAAGACTTGCCTAAGAAAAGCCTTCAAATGAGCAGAAACAGCCATTTATAGAGGGAGGCAGGTTAGTGGCACGAACTCCACCAACCTGCTTCTTTCCAGAAACAGCCATTATTATTCAAGTTGCCCAGAAACACTGGATTGGAATTGCACAAGTGGTTGGCTTTGCAGAACACAATCAGCAGGGTGGAAGAGTTGGATTCTACCCAGAACTAATCAGACTACTTTTGCCTTAAAACTTCTAGCTTTCTGTGATAATGCATGTGCACTGGTAGTAGTAAGATAGACATGAATTTAATGCTTACGAAGCAATAACTGGAATGTACACAGAGACAAAGAGTATCAGCTCTATCCTTTTCTGTCTCCTGGTTATTATGATAGTCTGATTTTAAGAGCCCTTTTTGACGCATGTCTAAAATTACTCAAAGGTTTACTTACGGCCTTATTGAATTACCTGTTTTCCTGGTTAACAAATCATCACTGAAGATGCTGTACAAGAGCAACACAGGTGGTCAATCCTCTTGAGAGTCACATCAAAGAGGCCACCATGAAGTCTTGGAAGTGATGCAACAGCAGGCTGAATTAAATCTGTCAGTGTTCGCCACAATGCATTGCATAACACCTGATTAACAGAGCCTTTCATTCTCACTGATTTACTTGAGAGAACTGCGGTTCTAGATCCTGCCTCCATGTGTCATCACACGAGAACCTAAGTAGGGTGGGTGAGTTTAGCCTAGGGTGGACAGCATGATCCACCTTGTGAGTGTTCTGGATGTCATTGCCCTGGAGTAGCAATGTGGCATTATTAATAGTGCTACTGATTAACACTATTAGCAATGCGCAGCCACAGACTGCCATGGGATTTTTACAACATATAAAATTGTACTGTTTGATTAAAACAAAGTACTTTTTAAAAAATTACTTAGAACACATATGGGAAACATTTTTAGGCTGGGATGGCATATTCAGAACCCTTCAGAAGATGCATAAATGGATAAAAGGGCAAGGTACCTTCACACATGTACACACATAAAAGGGCAAGTTATCTGCCATTAAAGGATGCCTTAAAACCAAAGGAAATTGCTTTGGCAGCACTTCCAAAACAAAGTGTCCTTTATGAGCCCCTTACATTCTATTACATTGTGTAGGAATAAAAGATGGCTGCCCATATCTCTCAACAGATAGGACTTTTGCAGGAAACTCATGAAGGTCACAGAAACTATCTGGCTACCTTTGCTGGAGAATGAGCGTCCAGTGATGGCGGAAGGATGGGTTGCAAGCAGCACTAGCCATTTAGATTTAGCTGAGTCAACTTTCATAATTTCATATGGGCTTTTGTACATGACACTGTTAAGCCACTGTATCTGCTTCTGGTTTCATCAAAGAATGGAGGTTCAAGCACTGCCTGATGAATCTGCTTTTCCTGCTTTTCTCCTTCATGACCAATACGTAAAAGGAAACTGTACTCCTTTTTTGCCTTCAGAAATAATACTCCATTTCACCTCATTGTAGAAATTGGAGTGGGGCCAGGATAAAGGTGCACAGCCATCTTGAAAGCCCTGGAAGGCTAGAGGAGGATCCCAAACAGACTAGATTTGACGTTGAGGCTTGAGGTTCTACACCCCAACCTGCAGTGAGTGATAGTTTTCTGGGGTTTATTTATTTATTTCCAGGAGCAAATATTGATCTTAAGGGCATAGAGGGTATTCTGGACCTAAGCCGTTTAGGGTTTTATAGGTTAATACCAGCACGTTGAATTGGGTGCCAGTGTAGCTGATAGAGGACTGGCACTATATAAGAATAACAACTGGCCCCCGTCAGCAACCTGACAGCATTATATTGTACCAACTGAAGTATCCAGACTGTTTTCAAGAGCAGCCCCACGTAGAGCACGTTACAATAATCCAACCAGGAAGTTACCAGGGCATGTATCACTGTTGCTAGACAGTGCTCATCCAGATAAGAACACAGCTGATGGACCTGCCACCGCTGTCACCTGGATTTCCAGGGATAGCTCTGAGTCAAGAAACACTTCCAAGCTGTGGACCCTGTCCTTTAGAGGGAGTGCTACCCCATCCAGGACAGGACCAAAATCACTTACCTGAAGACCCGAACCACCCACCAAAAGGACCTCCGTCTTATCTGGATTGAGTCTCAGTTTATTGGCCCTCATCCAGCCCATTACCTTGGCCAGGCACCATTTCAGGACAGCCACTGCCTCACCTGGGGTAGATGTAAACAAGAGGTAGAGCTGGGTGTCATCCGCATACTGATGACTCCACAGCCCAAACCTCCTGATGACCTCTCCCAATGGTTTCATGTAGATGTTGAAGAACATGAGGGACAAAATAGAACACTGCAGTACTCCATGGCATAGCTGCCATGGCGCAGAGCTATAGTCCCCTAGCACCACCTTCTGGAATTGACCAGCCAGATAAGAGCAGAACCACTGCCAAGCAGAGCCCCCAGCTCCTAGCCCAGCCAGCCTATCCAAAAGGATACCATGGTTGATGGTATCGAAAGCCACTGATAGGTCCAGGAGAACCAACAGGGATGCACTCCCCTGTCCCCCTGCCTGCATAGGCCATCGTGCAGGGCGACCAAGGCAGATTCAGTACCGTAACTGGGTCTGAAACTGGACTGAAACGGATCCAGATAATCCGTTCCAGAGAGGAACCATTTTCAACCATTCTGAAGATGCTGGAAACAGAACCTGAGACTTAATGCATCCAAAGCATGTGCTCTATGACCACTGTGGTCCTTCTTTTCCCAATCTCCTACAATCTCTGTTAGTTGCACCATGCCTTCACTGACTGTAGTGTGGCCTACTCAGTCTTGCAAGCATCCTGCTATCTCCAGCCAAGATGCTTCTTTCCAAACCATCCATGTTGTGGTTCTTCTTATTTGTCATCAAGTCAATTCCAACTTATGGTGACCTTATCAATGAAAGCCCTTCAAACTGTCCTAACCATGACAGCCATCAAGGATGTAGCTTTTTAAATGGAGTCAAATATCATCTCATATTTGGTTTCCTTTTCTTATGCTGCTTTTGACTTTCCCCAGCATACTTGGTATCTCTTCTTATGATGTGCCCAAAGTAGGACAGCTTCAGTTTTGACATTTTTCCTTCTAGGGAAAGTTCTGGTCTTTGCTTTAATCCAGGACCCACTTGTTCATTTCTCAAAGCTCTCCTCCAGCACCATGTTTCAAATGCATCAGTTTTCTTCCTGTCAGCTTTCACACCCGTGCCACCCCCATTGCTAATGTATTACTATGTCTACCTTGGCTCATTTGTTTAATACTGTTGTGACCAAAGTGGAAAATGTGTAATTAACAGCTAAATACAGACAATGAATCTATGAAGTCCACCCAACTGAAGGAACATCCCAAGGAAAACAAAACAAAACACACCCAAACGTATTATCCTAAGGGTCAAGTGGGACTGGCATTAAAGATTGTTCCCAGCCCTATTAAAGAGTTACCAGCCAGATTCCGGAGGGTTCCTCTGTCTGTCTCATCTGGTGGTGGTCTACATATAAATGGGACTTAGACTGCCTTGTTTCCACCTCTTCTCAGTACTCTGCCAAATATTGTGGCCTGAGAGACATCAGGTAATACAGTCTAGTGAAATGGACCTGATCACTCCCCTGATGGGACACTGCTGGGACACCCTGTGCTTTTTGGTTTTTTTAGCCCCCCTCCCCTCAGGCAAAGTGCGCTCCAGGGGCTGCCTCCCTCAGTGATTCTACCTTCTCACCATCAAAGTCACCAGCTGCTCTTGTTCTTCCTTCACTTTCTGTCCACTGACAGCACTGGCTTGCTTGTTAGGCAGAGAAGCAAGGGATGGGTGGCAGGGGCACCTCTTGCTCTTTCCTTTCAGTGTCTGCACCAGAGGCTGCCATGGAGAAGGGCAGGAGGGCATCCAGGGAGCTCTTCTCTGTGGGCCCCTGCTAGTGAGTGGGCCCTCAGCACGTGCCCAAACATGCCTCCCTATGATGCCAGCCCTGCATATCATCTCAGAACGTAATTATCAAACATATTGATTCCCATTTTCTAAAAGACTTGTGGCTGCTGCTCATTATGAGAGGCAAATGAGAGCTGCCTCTTCCCTTCTCCCCAGCAACCACCCCTTCCCTATGGGGTTAGCTGTGGGAATAGGAGGCTTTCCAGTAATAACTATATTTGCATCATCCAGAGTGACATATGGATTTTGCTCACTCAAGTATTTCTTGATGTGAAAAATATCATGCTCTGCAGATGAACAGGTAGAAACGGGCATTTGCATTGAGTACTATTACCCAGAGCCCTTACGTTGACCTCTTGGGGGAATAAAAATGTTTCCGTCCAGTTACTCAGATGTTCAGCGCTTGCCGTAGCAGAGAAGTGTGTGTTTTTCCCCTCCCAACATAGCAAGATATCTGCTCTGTGAGACTAATTAGTATTCTCTGAAAATGTCTAGAATATCGATCTGAGATTTGAAGATGCTATTGATGTACTGTAGTCAGTTACGGTTGGATGAAAATTACCTTTAAGGGGAATTCGAAAGGAGAAAATATATTACACTTTTAGTGACTTCTATTATTATGTAAACAGACAGCTGAACTAAGAAATCAAATGTATAGCCTTTCAAATTCTTTGAACTTTTACAATTCCCCAAAGATCAGAAGTAATCAAGAGAATTGCACTGAGACTGTTTACAGACCGTATCTACATTCTTACCATTCCAATACCTTCATGCTTTCTGGAAACCTGCAATATCCTGAGTGCATAATAGCCCTATATATTTTGAAGCTTACCAGCACAGATGGTTCATTTTATCTAATACGTCTGTCTACATTGTGACATTGCCACACTGAAGCATGGCCATGTAGTGCATAAATCACTGCCTACCATTAGCAGAGGTGCTGCATGGGGAGGAAGGGCCTGTACATTGAATCTCCTCCTGTTCCCATAGGAGCATAAATGCCTTGCTGGATCAGACCAAAGTGGAGCCAACGGAGTAGTCTGTCTTGCTCATGTTCCCAAGCAACCAGTGTGCAAGGCATCGTGTCTCAGAGATAATATGTATCTACCATGACAAGAATCCATGGATAGCCTTATCCAGTCCCCTATAAGAGCTGTCAATGTGGTTGGCCATCAGGCCATCTTGTCGTAATGCATCCATAGTTCAACTATGCACTGTATGAGGCTTCTGTTTAGCCTGACATGCCAGATCCTGACTAATCTTGGAAACTAAGCAGGGTCAGGCTTGGTTGAAATCCAGCTGGGTGACTTAAATGTTGTGAACCTCCCAGAGGTTCAACTATGGGTTGTATAGAAATGTAGTAGTAGGAGGAGGAGGAGGAGGGAAGGGAAGGGAAGGGAAGGGAAGGGAAGGGAAGGGAAGGGAAGGGAAGGGAGAAGAAGAAAAACTTCCTTCTGTTCAGGCCTGAATCTCCCACCAATTAGCTTCATGGGGTGTCCCCGGAACATCAGAAGAGCCAGGCTAATTCAGACCATAGGCCTATACAGTTCAACATTTGGTTCACTCAGGATTCTTGTAGTATAACGGGGGGTTGGGCAAATCTCCCTATTCACTTTCTCCATCCTAAGCAAAACTTGACACACTTTTCCATAGTACCCTCTTCAGGTGTTTCTAAGCTAAAAAGACCCAAACATGGGAGAGGCGTCTTGCCTCTTGATACCTGGGGTAATATATGGCTATAATGCCTAGTAGCCACTGATAGCCTTATCCTTCATGAAATCTGACACAGAGATGCATATCGTGCATGTGCTCAAACATATTCATGCACAGCACACACAACCTATAGTGCCCCTATCAGTGCACGTTGTCCTACCCGCTTTCAGAGCTCCTTCCAAGCAGAACTCCAAGTTTTCATTCAACCAGAGCACTGTCAACGAGACCATTTTGTTCACCTCCCAAGAAGGTGAGTGGAAAATGGTGGGAGCACGTTCTGACCTTCCAGTACAGGGAACCTCCATGTTATCACTACAGTTACTACCAAAAGGAACTGTTTGTTGATGCACCTTCATCCATCCAACTTTCTTTGCAAATACATCTTCCATGATCTGGTATTAGAACTGGAAAAATCAGGGGGTAGGCTGTAAGAGGGAACAGAACTCTGCTGTGCTGCGATATGTCCCTTTTATGTAGCCTTGTGTGATGCCCAAAAGGACCTTTAGTTTGAACATAGCAAGGAAGAATGAATGAGAAACATGCAGAACAAAACCTCTTGCTTTCATATACTTCCTCCTCATGGTTTCAGGTCTCTGGTGTATGACTTGGTGCATGTGTCCACAGTAATGGTCCTGCATAAATGTTATAAATATAGCTCTAGAGTCATCTGTGGAGCCAAACTCTGGATCTCAATTGTTGCAAGCTAGAAAATGTGTGAAAACACAGGACCAGCCACCAGATGGGGAGATACACTAAGTGGTTCTCCTTCTGTAGATCCACTGGAGAGAAGATGCTTGCTTGCATTTAGGTACATTTACCTAAATGTAAGCACCCAGCTGGATTTCAACCTTATGCCTAAATCTACGTTATGCCTAAATCCACCTTCTGCATTCTGGTTCTCTCCAGGTTGTTTTAGAGTGCAATTTCCAGCATCCCTGGACATGGGCCAAGCTAGTTGAGACAGATGGAAGCTGATATTCAAAACACTTGAAAGTAGCTAGATTGGGGAAAACTGGTCTAAACTATGCTTCTTGGGCTGTTTTTATGATCCCCAATGCCAGGGTGTAACTCGGAGATATGTGCTATGTAGCTGCTTCTCTTTCTTTAGTTGAGATTTTCCTTCCCTGTTCCTCTTTTGCTTCTGAACCATGCCTCTTTTCTGCCCTCCTGTACATTACAACAGGTGAAGATGGAACCCATGAAGAATTAATGGCTGCCCTCTTTTTCCTCCTACTTCAAGTAAAGGAAAGGTGCACGCGGTTCTCCAGGAAGCTACCTGGCAGCCCAACTGACTGAGGTGCAAGGTGTTTACATGGCTCCTCCAAATGTAAAAAGTCCATCTGGGCAGCATGGAGGTTCTTATGGAGTTGTTGGTTTTGAGATATATGGAAGCAGCCTTCCTTTTTCCTTATGTTATATATGTTATTCGTAATCAGATTTTGGTGTGGTTCACATGTTCTCATCCTTACCATGCAATCATGGAACCAGCTGTCATGTAGGACAGCCAATGTGGTAAAGTGGTTACTGTTTGACTCAGGAGATCGGGGTTCTAGTCCCCACTCAGCCATGGAGCTCACTGGGTTACTTTGGAGCAGTTATTAACTCTCAGCCTAACTTAGGGTTCTTCTGAGGGTAAAATGGAATGGAGGACAACCAGGCAAGCTACCTTGGTTTCCCTGCAAGAGGAAAAAAGGTGGAATCTAAATAAATAGATATTGCATGCTCTTCAGTCATGTGCCTCAACTTTTGACTATGAAGAAACAGCTTGTACACATAAGGGATATATGATTATGATATCTCAAAATCCAGAAAGGTGTTCCATCGGTGGACTTTTAGTAGTCAAGGATCAAGGCCCTCTGGACTCTGCATAGCCCTCTGGACATCCTTGTTATAGGCAAAATCCTGTGCAAGTTCAGACAGAAAAATGGCCTACAACTCCCAGCATGCCCCTTAGCTGGCTCATGCATGCAGGAAGTCCGGGCCGTTTTTCCGGGCATAGGAATCTGCTGGGAGCTAAAAATTTGGCAAGCAAAGCTCAGCAGCAACTGCAAATACTTATTAGAGTGGAAATCATCTTTCAGACTTTCCTGGAAATAAAATGCTTATTCTTTACCTATGGAAAAGAGCTTCAATACATATATGTA
>NW_025335641.1:16160796-16511470 GCF_004798865.1 Varanus komodoensis | reverse complement strand
GGAAGGTGGGTTTAGGAGAACACTGTTTGATTGTATGCTTAGGAGATTGTTCCACTTGAACTGAGGAGAAGGAACTGGGAGAAAATGGCAGCTATTTAATTGGAAAAATAGGGCAGTATCCAACTGTCCTCGCACCAGCACAAATTATATCACACGAGCAGAAATTTAGCTGCAAAGTAAATGCAAGGGGAGAGTCCCACTAAAGTTATGTTTGTGCAAGCACAACTGCATCATTGATTGGACCTAAGGCTTGCATCATAGATGGTGCAGCCAGCTTATTTCTTTGTTATTTATTTTATCAAAAGCTTTTCTAACCCATCCACTACTAGCATCTTGGGACGGCTTACAGCAAATGAGTAAAGTAAAACAAACGGTCCCACAGCATCTGAGAATTGAAATACTAAAACCCCAGTTAAAAACAATTCAATATTAAAATAATGGGAAAATTTTTAAAAAATTGCTTGGCACCGAAAAGAATATAACTTCAGTGCCAGGTGAGCCCCTCTGGTCCAGTTGAACATCACATTGCACAACCATCTCCACAGGTGTCATTCACAGCTCTGTACACAACAGTAAGACTCAGTGGAGCTTCAGAGGTGTTATCTATGGAATGACCTTGCTGGATACTGCCCATGGTTTTACAGCATGATGTGCTCAAAAGTAAGCCCTATTTAGTTCAGTGGGACTTCCTGATAAGGATGCCTAGGACTGCAGTTTAAATGAATGCCCATTTTCATTCTTTTAATGCCATCCCCCAAGTTAGACACTTCTGCCCTTCCTAATCCTAGGACCAGCCCTCCAAACCTTTGTGAGAAGGTTAGTGTTTTGGAGTTCTATGAGGAGATGCAGTAATCATGCTTTTTGGAGCTCTTTACGGAAAGGATAGTACAGGAAAATATAAGTAAATAAATAAAATGCTTTTTCTTCATTTAACTAGACTCATCATTTATATGTTGACATAATTCATGTTTTTCTTTGATTTTTTTACACCCTGCCTCCCAAAAGGTTTGCCTATTAATATTAATGGCTATTTGAATCTCATTACTCTGATTTATGCCTTTTCAATATATTTAAAGCTATGTCAATACAAAGTTATCTGTCTCTTGTGAGTGGCTGGCATAGGACTGAGACTAGAAACATTTTGGTCTGGGACATAGCTTACCAGCCAAGAAGATGTTTTTAATTACAGCCCGTAATGTGACAGCAACATAATTCCAAATTATATTTTTTGCTTTTATGTGTTATATTCTACCCGCAAAGATTTAAACCAGTAGAAGACAGGGATAGTTTTGCACAAATATGAACAATCCTACTAAGCTCTTAAGCCTGAATTAGTAGTATTAAGTTTATAGGCAAGAATTCCTCCAAGCCAGCTGGTTACAAAACCAGTTTGCAGCTAGCTTGAATAAAGATTCTGCTTATCATAAAGCTACTCAGTTTTGACTTCTTGAAATTTTTAACAATGTTTCCAAAGGGAAATGATGAATAGTGTATACAGGCAGTTCTCAAGTAACAAACACCTGAGTTATGAAGAACTCATACTTATGAACAAACTACCATATTGCCTATTAAGTGTAAAAAAGAAACCTACAGAAAATTGCCATCACCATAGAGAGAGAGAGGAAACGAAAGAGGAGAAAGGCAACTGTTAAACAAAACACCATAGAAGGTGAGGAAGGGAAAGGGGAGAGTGGAAGGGGCTCCAAAGCATCATCATAGAGTGAGAGGAAGGCAAAGGGGAGAGAGGAGGACCTCCAAAGCATCACCATAGAAAGAGGAGAGAGGACGCCAATGGGGATACAGGGAGGCTTCCAAAGCATGCCTTCCTGCCCCACCAATCCAGAAAGGGAAATCTCTCCAGCATTTCCTTGCTGCAAACAGGAGGCACTAGTGTATTTGGACAATAGGGGCCTAGAGATATTTGCAGTGTTTCCACTTTCAGGGGGGTCCTGCACCCCTAACCCTCATGAATAAGGACAGTTGACTTTACATGATCCGACTTAAATACAAATGCAACTTAAAGATGAATTTCTATTTTCTTAGGAACAGAAGTCACTCATCACCCAGGGACTGCCTGTACCTAGTTTAATATATAAAATATGGCCACATTTTCAAACTGATTCAAAGTATAGGTTCATAAATGTTCAAGACCTCAGAGTAAGGGAGAAGAGGTTTAGTAGACCTACTCATCTTGAGACCACTTCTGTCCTCCTCTTAAAGAAGCTTCCCCCTGGCAAGCCTTCTTCCTCCATCCCCAGTTCTTGCCAGTCTTGATGCCTTCAAGATGTGTTTGAGGAGACTATTGGCCATGCTGGCTGGGAATTCCAGGGATTACACTCCAGTATATCCAGAGAGTACTGGGCTGGGGAAGACTGTCCTCCCCTAACTGGATTATCCACAGGCAGGTGCAGACTGTCAGTCATGAAGCCTGATTTCTGAGCAAAAGGACAGAATCATGATTCTTGGAAACTCTCATGATTCTAAAATTGATTGCTAATTACTAGGCCTGCCTGTCTTCTATTGCTGTGTCAATACAAGGAATAGTATTGCTGTTGGAATACTTCAATACAATTGATATCCATATTAAACACTGGCTGTTAGACTATCCTTTTTCAGACTCTGCATGTTTATGGAAGATATGAACAAAAATACATTGGAAGCAAGAAGTTAGGCTCAATTGCAGTAAATACTGTAATTGTTCTGTTGCAATAAATCCCTGCTATTTGCTCAGATCATTTCTTCTTGCTATACTGAGCAAATGTGTTCACTGAGTCTCCTAGTTTCAGAGTATAACCAAAAATTGTTTTGATGGCATAGAATAAGGATACTATCTGAAGGGCTATCCAATTCATATTGGATAAAGATAAAGATAAAACTGTACCTTTATCTTTAAAGATACAGTTGTTTAAAGATAAAGAACTGTAATGACTGTGGACCATAAACTGTAGTAACGCCTGGGCAACAAGCTGAGTGTATAGATACATAGAAGACTAGCTCACAGTCTTCTGCACTATGGTGAAATCAACTGTATTTCCTTCTAAATTATAATACGAATTCTACACGCACATCTATTCATTCCTAGCAAGTAGGTGCAGATGATATATTAATTAGCATAGCTAAATTTTATCCAAATGTATGTTCCCTGTGGTCCTCTTTTTCCTACTGATTGGTAGGTGCTAGTTGCTTTCAAAGAGTGGTCAGAAGCTTCATCTTGTCCAAAATGCTGCAGCCATACCATTGATTAGGACCAGTTGTAAGAAGCACGTAACCCCTATTTTACAAGAGGTTCCTTGCACAATTCAAGGTGCAGGTTATGACCTGCAAAGGCCCACATGAATTGGGATCAAATTATTTAAACAACCATATTCTGCCATGTCGACTTGACTCAGTTTTAAGTCCTACAGGGGAGACTCTTTTTCTCCATCCTGCTAAACTTTGAAGTGCATTTGGCAGAAACTTAAAAGAAAACATTCCTATTGGATGGTCCCAGGTTTATTTTTATTTATTTATTTTCCAATTTATATCCTGCCTTTTTCCTACAAAGCAAGGCAGGATACACCATTCTCCTCCTCCATCTTATCCCCACAACAACAACCCTGTGAGGTAGCTTGGGCTGAGAGTCTGGGACAGGCCCAAAGTCACCCAGTTGGCTCCATGGCTGAGAGGGGACTCGAACCCGGATCGCCTGAGTCCCAGTCCCATGCTCTTAACCACTACACCACGCTGGCTCTCAGGTTATGGAACTCCTTGCCAGCCTTACTGGAGCTGGCTATCCATGATCCCTGAGGCTCCACCCCATAAAATCAACACTTTCAACAACAAAATCATAAAAAGTTGGATCACCAGGCTATTTTTGGAGGTCTACTGAGGCTTATTTTTGAATGGTGAACAACCTGTTTCCATCACAGCAGGTTATTATATGAACTATATATAACAATAAGAATCAGACCCTGTACGTTCTTATTTTCTTCTTCCTTCCCCATCTCTTTTTCCTTCTGTTTTTACACGCTTAATCTGTAGGCAGTTTTGAGAGCCTTTCCCTCTATTGAGTGGGGTATAAGTGTTTCAAATAAAATAGTAATAAAATAATACATCATACCAGAAGACACTCCAGGAACTTGCTTTAAAGAAGGGGATATAAATAAATGAATACAGTGGCCCAATTTCCAGAATTTTCATTATGCAAGTTTTCACATGCCAAGGCAACTGATTAAGATCGGTTTCCTTCTTGTTCATCTACTAGCTATAAACTGCCAAAAGTATTGTTTCCAGTTCTTTTTAAAGGTACTCAAGAACCTGCAGACACTCTCCTTGCACTTCCATGCTGATTACTGGTAAAGGATTGAGAGAATTCCTCCGTTCATTCACACACCCACACAGAGTCACACACACATACCGGCCTTCTGACTGTAAAACAGTCTGTTTATGGATCTGAACAATAGAAAGTTAATGTAGTGCATTTGTTAAACAGGAAGTATCCTTTTTCTGAAGAAAGTTTAAACTTCCCCCAACTACAACACTTCCTATGATTCTCCTGAGAAGTGTATACATTGAAACCATACTCCTATATAAGTCTACTCATAAGTGAGACCCACAGAGTTGAGCAGGAACTTTTCCCAAGTAAGTGTGCATAGAGATTGAAGTCTCAGAGGACCAAAATTATTTTCCTGATTACAAGTACACAAATGAATACAAATCATGTTTTGAGGGGGTTTATGTGAGTGAAAGAAGCTGCTTTCATATACTTGATATGCTTTTGGACAAGATTTTTATGCACTCCAACTTGCCTCATTCACAGAAAGTTACAGCAGGTGCCAAGCAGCAGCATCTTCAAGCTATAGTGCCCAGTGTCCTCTTTTGCACAAGACAGTCCTCAGTCTGAAGGGCTGGCAGGGGACTGTCCTCCATTCTGAGGGTGTCTTCTATTTGAAAGGCAGTTCCATCCAAGTACATTATATGGAGAAATACCATCACAAGCTATACCCTGAAGTTGGCCATCAACAGTGGCAGGATACTGATGGAGCTGAGTGCAAAAGTCAGCTGGTCACAGGCTCCTATTCCATGCTGAGATGTACTATATTTCTATTCAACTTATACAAATTATTTCTATATTTGAATCCATACATATAAAATAGCATGTTTAAACTTTGCACTCTCTGCTGTCCTCTTTTGTTCTTTTTAGATTATGCATAGCCCTTTCTTGCTGATTTTGAGTGGTCAAGCTATAACCTTCCCATGTTTCCTACCACTTTTTCTGTCTTTATTCTTACCTCCAGAACATCCATAGCAAAAGAAAAAGCGGAATAGTTGCATGATGCCTTCAGGCTGGTAGGACTAGGAGCTCTCCAACAGAAACATCCTGAGATGATGCATTTCTTTTCCTGAGCTGTGTACTGGGGCCTGGTTTTTGACAATCCTACTGCCTATACTGGATTGGTTCCAAAGGAGGGGTCTGTCCAGACCCCAGGTTGTCCTGTGAGCGCATAAAAGGACACCCTTATTCTCCATGAGCAAAAAGTCAGCCTTGGATCCAGCCTTTGAATCTCCAGGGACTGTATATCAGGCCATAGCTTTGTGATTAAATTAGGTTTGGGGATCACCACTCCTCAACTTTGCTGCTCTCTTGATATCTATTTGCTGTCCTAATAAAAATTAACAAAGGATCGTTAGCTTCATCCAACTAGGCTGTTGCACTGCAGAAGCAGACTTGTCAGATTAGGAACTGTGTATGCAAACAAGTGGCTTTGTGTGGCTATTGATTGCAGTTACCTCTGGGCCATGGCAAACAGTACCCTGATCAAAGGCTGCTCCTCCACTCACATGTTTGGGGGGAAAGGGGGACACAGTCAGGACCTTTCTCTTCCCTTCTCACAGGCAGGACCAGCAGTAGCAGAGCCAACAGCACCAAAAGACAGTTTGGTGCTGAGACATCATCGTGGGTGACCTCAATCTTCATTTGCAGAGAAGCAGACAGGACAGCTCTTCCTCTGAAGGTACCATTGGAAAGGACATTCAGTTCCTCTCATCAGCATCATCGCCTTATGCATGTCTAGACAGAAAAGGTCCTATACTTCCCACATGCTGCAGCCAGACAGGAGTTACTGGGTTGAATGCAAGGCATTCCAAGTCCTGCTTCAGTGAAAAAAAGAAAAACAAACCTCTCTTCCTCTCTCTCTCACACACACATGCACACACAAATCCATTTTGTCTTCATAAGATCACTTGACCTTAACTGGAAATTAGTCCTTCCTTTTCAGTATTGGCAGATTTATTGTTGCTGATTGGCTGGTTTAAGGAAAACATCTCAAATGAGAAATCCTAACTGCACCATTTGTTTTCAAGGTCCTTGCAGCATTATCAATATTTGGCACTGTTTTCATATCCCTTGATCCTGTATGGAACAGAATGCTGACGCTCTCCTATAGACTGGCTGTATGGACCTAGCAGTTGCCTCAGTCTCCTTCCTCATCTGTGAATTCTATTTCAAATGTGTGTACAAGAATGCCCTCATGCTGCTTTTTCTTCTGAGCTGGCCATCCATTCAACTCTTTTGGAAGGCAGAGCGGTCGGACATGCTACTTGGTTTATCCTGCCCCCCATCCCTAAACTAGACTGCTGCACTCAGGCGTGGTAGCAGATGCAATGAAGAGTTCAGAAGACAAGCTTGTTGGCTTCTGTACCTGCAATGGACCTGAGGTGGGTATCAAAATGTATCAGGCCAAAACTTGTAACTTTCTCTCCCTGTTGAACACCAGAAAGAGAGCAAGGTCTGAAAATGCCTTGGATAATGTTTAGATGATACAGCATTGTGTATAAGCCAGCAAGAATGGCACTCTATTTGATACTTGATAGGGATAAGAGAAAACAGATAAGTATAAATTTATTATAGTAAAGCAAAAGGGTGAGATGGGGACTCAGACCTGTGGAGCCACCCACCTCTCTGGGGTCCTCAGCTTTGCCCTCTGGGATTCTCATGGAATCATACACTAGTAGAGCTGAAATGGGGCAATAAGGACAGTGCAGGATTGCAAGTTAAGGCTTCCTGAACAGATGGCTGTCCAACTACCTCTTGAATGTCTTTAGTGTGAGAGAGCTCATGGGCACCCTTGGTAATTGAGTCCATTGCTGTACTACTCTAACAATTAGGACTTTTTTGTGAAGGTCAGGTAGAATCTGATTTCCTGCCACTCAAGCCCATTATTCCATGTTTCTCACCCTGGAATGATTGAGGAGAATGAATCCCCCCTCTGTGAGACAGCTTCTCCAGAATTTGAAAAATACCATCATGTCTCCACCTCTACGCCCAGGCTAAACATGCCCAGTTCATTCAATTTCTCATCACAGGGTCTTGTTTCTAGTCTCCTGATAATTTTTGCTACCTTTCTCTGAATCTTTTCTAGTTTATCTGCCATATTCTTACAGTTTGGTGCCCAGAACTGGACACAATAATGAGGATGAGGCCTAACTAGTGAGGAACAGGAACCACTACCTCACACGATTTGGAAGCTATCCCTCTATTAATGCAGCCCAAAAATAGCATTTGCATTTCTTTCTTTTGTTTTTACAGCCACATCACATTGTTGGCTCATATTCAGCCTGTGATCATCAAAATTCCAAACTCCTTCTTGCTTTTAGTACTGCTGAGCCAAGTATCTCGCATCCCTTTTCCTAGGTGCAGAACTTGGCATTTGTCCCTGCTGAAGTTCATTCTGCTGCTTTCCAAATGCACATGCCACATCCTCTTGGCCTTACCCCCTTTCACTGAGTTGCCAAATGTTTGCTAGTTTTCCAGGTTTTGCACAGCTTTCTTTTCATGCAGAAAAGTTTCAGTGCTTCTCCTACAACTTACTTCCTGGCAGCAGGAGTATTGCATTCACGCACACTGGCGGTTTTGGCATTTTGGCCCTCCCAGCAGTTTCAGGCAGGCAGCAGCAGATGCTCACAGGTAGACCCATCAAGGTTGCTTCAGAGAGTTCTGCCATTTGTTCTCTTGCTGTGGAAAATGCCACCATGGGAGAGTGGCTGGCAGGACTCCTCTGTGCATGCATTGGCCATGGTGCGTCCTCCAGGCCAGGGCAGGACCCAGAAGCACAATTCACTCGTATCCCTGCTTTGCTGCCTGATGCACAAGCGTCAGCCTGCATTTTGGAAGGAACAGTTCTGCAGACTGATGTAAAAGAACGTTGGGGACATTCCTTCCCTGTCTGTTGGAGATTATCCCATTCTAATCAGTACCATGACACAGCCCTGGACAGGACCAGCTGTAGGGGCTGGAATTTGGGCACTTGCTGAAATCCACACCACAACAGAGGCCCCAAAAGCCTATGGCCCTGCTGCTGCTGTGCCTCCTCCTCCCTTGCCTTGTTTCTCCTGCCTTCTTCAAGCAGTGGCATCCATTCAAGCACCCCCTTTCCTTCTTTTGTGAGCAGGTTCAAGCTGGAGAGCTGAGCAAGAGAAAAGGTGATGGTGCCAATGGTAAACATGAGGGATCCATTCAGGAGCGGGACCACTCAGGGAAGTTCACCCAAGACCCTGCTAAATCCAGGACCAAACACAGCCTGTGTCTCCCCTCTACCATCCCAGAACACAAGGACACACTGTGCCTAGACAGGCTGGAAAAAAGGAAGGTCTGATACATCTTCTAGTTCCACCTGCTCTACTCAGGAGCAAATAAAAGCAGGAGACATTGCTAGCACTGTGGTTGCCCAAGGAAGGAAATAAATGCTTATTGAAAAAATCATTGTTTATGGTTGTCACCGATGTTTTCAATGTTTTATTGGAGGTTGTATTATAATTGATTATTGGCTTAGCTGTTTAGAAATTGTGTATTTAGATTTTGATGTAACTCACCTCGAATCTCTTTGGAGGTAGACATGGAAGAGAAGGAGGAGGCAGCGCCAAGCAACTGTCCATGACCTGGTGACCTACACTTGTATGTGGCCAGGCTGTGTATTATGGGAGCTGTAGTGCAGCACCTCTGAAGGGCTCCAGGACGTGGAAGGCTGTTCTAATTCCCAAACTGAAGAGAATCAAAACTATTTCATGCCTACTGCTGTTAAGTCAAAGCAAATGCCACTTCCCAGCTCACACTCCTCTCCCACACTCTGCTTCCAAATAAACATTCTGCTGTTTCATGCATCAAACAGATAAAGAAGAAGAGAAACATTTGTTTTCAACATTCCGGTATCTGCCGGGAAACACAACTGTGATTGCAGAAAGGACAAACAGGAACTCCCACACCTGACAGCCATGAGGAATTCTGCTTCGAGTACGGCACGATTGGCCGACACTTTTTATGAGCTGGCAGCTGCATGACTCATTTATGTGTGTGTGGGGGGGATGTTTTGTTTCTGTGTGTGCGTGTGTGTGTGCGTGCACGTATGTTTTGCTTGTCTTCGCACTGAGAGGGCTACTGTAAATAGGAAGTGGTGATGAGGGAAATCAATTTTGAGCAAACACATGTTTTCTTTCTTTCTTTCGTTCTTTTTTTTTTTTTTTACTATGGTAAAACAGGAAGAGATAGGAAACCCGGGAAGATACTTGATAGACGTTCAACTCCATAAGAGAAAAGGAAGTAGGCACGGTGAAGCACCAGGGTGGTTATTTTTGAGTTGTTGAACGGAAATGGGACGTAGCACAGAAAGGATACAGATAGGGATGCCTCCTGTTGCATAGCAACACACGGGAACAGAAGCTTCTGTGGAAAGCTGAAAGGGGACATCTGTGGGCACAAAAGGGACAGAGTGGAATGCACAGTTAGAGGGAAAGTAAGAGGCTGCTGGTGGCATCGGGTGTGACTTCTATGGAAGTTGCTTACCAGCCTTCCTGCCTTATGGTGGTACTGAGGACGGGAATAGCATCAGCCTTACCCCTGATGTGAGATTATCTTATTGATTCCTGCTGTTCTATTTGGAGCTGATGCAGTCCTGATGTTCACCACTCTGGAATTTTTATTGGGAAGTGGTATCTAAATTCTTGAGATAATAAATAAAAGAAAGCCACTGCAACAAAACGCAGCAGCATGAAGAGATCCCAATCCCTGTCCTGCTGGTTTTTCATTTTTTTTTTAGCTCCACCCCCACACATTTCTCATTGGGCTGTTTTGGAGGGCAGTTCCCCCACTAAGGTTCTTTTCCCTTTTCTGCATCAGCTGAAGTTCACTGAAGTTCTGAAGCCTTCTGCTAGCTCCGTTGTCCAGCTGGGTGGTGCCATTTTTGCCCCATTGGCAGTGGCACCCGCAGCCTAGAAATCGAGGGAATGACGTCTGAGGCAACTTGAGCCTCCATCGAGTTCAGGCTTGTCCACAGTAACTGGCAGTGGCTCTCCGGGGTATCAGAATCTTTCCCAACCCTTCCACCCTTCCACAGCCCTTTCCAGGAGATGTACAGTGCTGGCATGATGTAAGAGGCAAACAAATTAAACCACAAAAGTCTTCTGGAAGCCCAACTATCCATTTGGAGAAGGGGACGGCTGTTGTATTTCTGTGTGATTTCCTGCTCTGATGGGAGGCAAATCTTCCACTATGTCTCTGGATGTGTTGGGCACAATTGGGTAATTCCTAGCACAAATGAGTTCTCTTAGTTCTCTAAAGTTCAACCTTTATGGGGCAATGATTGAAAACTGCTCCAGTTGTAACTCATATGGCCAAACAGTTTGGGGCAGGCTGATCTAAGGCCAAGTCCATTGTAGTCTGATCCTTTGCATATTTATTCAGGAAATACTTCCCTGTTAATTTAATCAAAGATACACTCAAAGACTCATGCATAGCCCAGTGAGGAAAGTCTATTATTCTACTTTCCAGGTCAAAAGTGGGCTGAGATGCAGAGATTCAACTAAGAGCAGTCAACAGCTTTTAAATGCTGCAGCTGAATTAAACCTGTATTCTCTCAAATCCAACCCCAGCACTTCATGTTAATGTATGAAAAAAGAACATAGGAGTTATAATTAGTTTTGATCTGAAGATGGAGTGTTTTGGGGGAACCTTTCCATCAACTGAAAAAAAGGAAAAGCATTTCCCTTTCAGTCATCTCTTGGAAACTGTGTTGAAGCCTAGGAAAAGTGTGCACCATGTTGAATGAGGGTAATCATTGAGGGCAACAAAACAGGAAAAGAGAAGAAAAACAAACAGTAACTCACAGGCTATTTTAAAAACAGTCACTATCCCTCC
The DNA here is from genome assembly GCF_004798865.1 of Varanus komodoensis. Classification (NCBI taxonomy): domain Eukaryota; kingdom Metazoa; phylum Chordata; class Lepidosauria; order Squamata; family Varanidae; genus Varanus; species Varanus komodoensis. Next base: position 16,500,303 of record NW_025335641.1, on the reverse strand, counting down.
CCTTCTGCTGTAAAGCTTTATTTTCATCCCAAAAAGGGACAAACTTTGGGTGCACCGGTAGTTTTAATGTGTTCAAACAGAATAGGAAGGGTTGCAAACAGCATAAAAAATAATTCACATTCCTAACATACAGGTCCAATATACTCAGGCTTTCCTGAGTATATTTGCAGAATAAAAGAGCCAGAAAAGCAAAGAAGAGAATGAACACAGGTTACAAAATATACAGGGCACAGAAAGTCATGCAGGGTTTGTTTTTTTTTAATGCAGTTGGGCAAAGATGGCAAGGAAGGGAAAACCCAAGTGAATCTTCAGGATGCAAAGGAAAAATGGAATGCCAAAGGAGCCGATGACTCACTGGTGTTAGCGGCTGTGTTTAAAGAAGCGTTTCTCCAGAGGTTTACCAGGAATCAGCTGCATGTTCACAAACCTTTTCCCCTCTTGAAGACCTAAGTGTTCCTTAACTAAAATAACATCGCTTTGATAAGATTTCAACAATTAGACAATATGTGTATAGGAAAAAAATCTTCCCCTGGCTCCCAGGCATAGACCAAAAACAATTCAAAAGTGTGGGCAAGGAACAATTTTGCTTGTAAGCAATTCCTACACTTGTTGAAAGAAAAGAAGGCACAAGCAAGGTCTGCGGGAGCCGCAGACAGATTGCTTTACTTGAAGTGCCCCCAGTGCAGGGGGCCAGCACACCTGGCCCAGAAAACTCCAGCAAGACAGTCATGGAGTGAAACATTTTCTAAGTGTGAGATTCATGCCCAGGATTACATGTGCAGGTTCTCTTCCACTTATATGCGCTAAAACATTACATTTACCTATTTTTCAATAAAAGCAAATGATTTCAGGCAAAAAGCTACACAAAGACTAGAATCCTTTGTGTTTTCATTTGTTGTATGGGGAGTTTTTAGAGGGTGGAACATTCCAAGCCACTCACCACCTGCAATCAGAAATGGTACAACACACAAGAGCTATTCCACATGGTTTTTCTGATAGTGTGTTTTGAAGTTGTCGTTGTGACAAGTGTTTAGAAATGGAGGTTGACCTTAACAGAAACTCTTGAGCCTTTTATTATGAAAAGACCCTTCCTCATGCAGAGAATGTCCCATCTATAACTCCCTCCCCGTGTTTCCCACCAATTTTCCAACATTTTTTGCATAATAGTCTTCATTAAGGGGGGAAATGACTACACAGCTGCTGGGTCCTCACAACAAGATACCTACACAAGGATCACGTATGGGTTGATTGAACCACCAGTTGTTGAAATGTGATTGCTGTACTGTCTGAACCCAGCCATGATAACAAACTATGCTTTCTTAACTGCAAACAACCCACAGTTCACATCCCAAAAACAAACCATGGGTTCCCTTCATGGTGGTGGTTAATGTGCCAGGCTTTGTTCAGAAATCACAACAGCCCAAGTTTCAACAAAATCCCCAGTTCAAAAACAAGCCATCTTCAATTCAGCTTACATCCTGAGGGTAGGTTATCGTGCTGTGTGAACCAATCCATGTCTTTTGACTGGTAGCAGTAGGAGGTGTCCATCTGAGGCAATTCTTCTCTGGGCAAGACAGAGGAGACAGACGGCCACACTCTCGTGATGTGTTTCAATGGGAGTTTAGATGACCCCAGGAGGCATAGGTGACTGGCGGAGATGACTTATCATTTTCTCCTTTCCCCCTCTTCCCACTAGACAGGAGGAGGATGTGAGTCACCTCTCTGTGTATACAGGACACAAAGGAGAACCTAGCACTTCTGGAACTGAGTCTGAAAGAAGGACAGAAAGGGCGGAATTACTCTATGAGAACCGACGTTGCTGATGGTAGCCCTAGAAATCTCAAAGGGGACAGCTTCTGTCGGAGTTAATGCTGTGACTCTCTGTCTAGGGATGGATGATCATTTTGGAGGATTAATTATTTTTACAAGAACTTGCACAGACAGACAATTATCTGCACAACTGGGATGGGAAGATTTGATTTTAAAAAAATGAACATGGGAAGCTGACAAATATGTCTTACAAGACTGCGATGCTTTGCTTGCTTAGCTCTTAAAAGCCTGACTGAATTCCTGTGTTTTCAACAATTGTTTCTGGTGCTGGTGTTTGGTGTTTGCCAATGTTTTTAATGGCAGGCTCATCATCTTGAACAGCTACATGGCAGCAGCTCCATCCTAATCATCTCGGTACTGGGAATAGCTGGGCCTATTAAATACGGATGGTGCAGATGCATGAGAAATTCATTGTGTTCATTTTTTAATGTAAAAACTTGTCAAAATCCACTTTTTTTCAGGAAAGGGGTAGAAAGAACTAGACATTTTTTAAAATGCAGATATAGGAGAAAATGCAAATACCATATTTATCCATTAGTATTTCCATTTTATGCTCAACCTATGTAGGTATATAAACCCATACCAATCCATTATATGTTCCAAGGTACTACCTTCTAAAACAGTTAAGCCTGAATAATAATTGAAAATACTACCTGCCCCTCAAGGTTTTTACCAATTGGACAACTGGGGTAAAAGGACAAAACATTACTGTAGCAACGATCCTTCCTATAGGAACATTTTAAATGGTCCATTGCACAATACACTTCCTTGATGTTAAACATTTAAATAGCAAGGAGAAAATTAATCTAGCTTATTTTTGGAAGCACAGATGTTGCTAATATTTGGGAATCTTTACATGTGTTTGTTAAGTCATTTCATGTGGCCAATAATGATCTAAGATTACAAAGAATCCACCAATTAATGCTAGTGCTGTGTGAGGAATCCCATTTGGAGATGTGAATCCACTGGATTTCTTCAGCACAGCTCTCCAGATTCCAGCCTGCTTTCTCTCTCTCTGCCCTAAATCCACCGCACTCTAAGCCATGTCATGGGTATCCAGGAAGAAGAGAGTCCAGGCAAGGCCCATGCATCTGCTGTGTAAATGGAGTCCCATTTCCACACATGCAACTTGCATGCTTCGTGTACTTTCTGCAAAGAATTATGTGATTTGCTAGCATTCCCAAGTATCTGCAAACTCGATCATAGTTCAGCTCACTTCCTAACAAGGATCAAGAGCAGGAATGAGCAGGAATGAAGCCCCATGAGCGGCAAAGAGCCGGGTTCCTTCCAGACCTACCCATCCCCAGCAACTGTGAAGCCTCACATGGCTTAGTATTAGCTAAGCCAAACCTCTCCGAAAGCAAGATGTCCACCAAAGGTGTGATGTGCATGGAAATGCAGCCATAAAAATAAACTGAAGTTGAAGGTGTAGCTGAATTCCCAGTGCTCTTTCATTAAGGCGTTAAGGTGGCTCTGGTGTTTCCTGGTTGAGTTTACACAATCATGGTGCCAAGAGGATGCTTCTGGTGCAGTTTGGCCTTTACCCTGTGGGGCTGCACAAGGTCCCTGTGTTTTTTAACCTCTAAAAGAAGATGCTGAGGAAAGTCACATGAAAAGCTGGGCAAACTGGCATTGGTATGTTGACAACGTGAAGCTCTGCCTCTTGTTTCCACACACCAGTTCTGGAGAGGATGTGGAACTCCAGAATACATCTCTAGGAGCTGTACAGGGGTGGATGAGGGCAAAAAACCCCTGGAATATAAACCTGAGAAAATGGGAAAAGTGTCCATGGGAAAGCTGGCAGAGGTGTTCAGGTTCTAAGTGGGATTGCATGCTTGGTCCAAAAGACCAAAATTAAGGCTATCTGGGGACATGCTGGTGAATTTAGTAGCCAGACATGTCTGTTAGGAACTGATCCTAGTGCAATGGTTGAAACTCAGCCAGGATGCAGCTGATCTAGAGTGTCCATGTGTCATCTGTTAAAGAGCACAGCCTTCTACTTGAGTATCTGCCAGTGGACTCTCCTGTCTGAACAGCATTTGAAAGGCTGTCCAGTCTAAGCCTAGTTTAAAGATAAAGCTCAAAAGGAGAGCTGGGCATTGAAGTTGCCCATGGCTAGTACCTGGACACTACTGGGCAAGACACACAGGTCACTTCCTGTCTGGGTCACCGTCTTTCACACAATGCCAAGATTATTATATTCCTATTTAAGTTGTAATAATTCTTTCTAAATTTGCATAGGCATATGTAAATTAGCCTATGCACACCTGATGCAAATTGCGTGTCTGTGTTTTCTTTCTCGTTTCCTTTTTTTGCAACTCACAAGTGGCAACCCCAGGTGCTCATGCTTTGGGAACATCACAAATACGGTAATGCCGTGCACGCTACATGGCGTTGCCTTCGCAGACAGAAAGGGAGCATCCCCTGTGGCGGAAAGCAGCAGCCCACACGCTGGTGAACACGAGGCATTTGGATCATGCTGCACCTGTTTTGCACCCCTTGCATTGGCTGCATCTTTGCTTCTGATCTCAGCTCAAACTGCTGCTACTGGTCCTTAAAGCCCTACCTGCTGGAACTTGAATGAATGAGTGACTCTTTCTCCTTACCAGCTTTTAGACGTTCTCTCCTGGCCCATGCTGTCAAAGTGGTGGAGGGGGGGAACATTTTTGTAGAGATCTATCCCTGTGCAACAGTAAAAATGCAGGACTTAGAGAACCAAGGAAGGGAAGGGAGTTGCAGGAGACACAAAGGGCCAGAGAGACGGGACCTAGTGAAAGAGAAACCATCAAATACCTGGAGAATACTTCCTTGTCTCCAAGGCTCAGGCTCATTTTCCTCTTGCGGCATTGTTGAAGGTGAATCAGAACCGGTTGTTCACATCTCCCTTGTGCCTTCCTTCCCTTTCGCATTCCTTATAAAACCATTTGAAATGAGCATGCAGCTAAGCAGTCATTTTCAGAGCCATCCGGTATGTAATTGTCGAGGAGATAACCATAATAACTGTCCTAGCAAATTTATGGCTATATCTTGCGTGGTTCTGAATGGCTCATAGTTACATTAGCCGTGTTCACTCTGATTGTTTTCTTCATCAGACTGTAACGCAACATGAGCAAGGAGCAAACCTTATCAGCCTACTACGTCATGCTCTCCTAGAGCTGTCATTTTCCGACCTTTCTTGAGTCTCCACAGGGTCTCCACAGGGTAAATTTAATAAACTAAACCTAAGTTCCTGCTCCATGTCACAGGCAACTTCGCCTGCCTGGACAAATGGTGAAATCACATGTATGGCAAGACACTTGATGGAACGAGAAGAAGGGAAACCATGGAGAATTCTAAACGAGCACATCAGTGGTATCAGACCACTCTTTGCCATCATCCACACAGTAAAACTGCTCTACCTCCTGCAACTTCAGGTGGGGCCTCAAATGTTTCAATACTTCCCTGTAAAAAAAATATACATAAAAAAATCCTATATATCAAAAAGCTGGGTTCAAACCCGTCTCTATTAGCATCCCTTTTGGGATATACCACGAATTCTCCCTTCATAATGTGGCAATACTTGGTCCTTCATCTGCAACCCAAAGTGGTACAGTCCAGGCACACTTTCCTGTATGGTCTGCTATTCACACAAACCGGTTCAAAATCTGGCATGATGCCATTAGCATGACAATGGCATGGCTCTACCATTCAGGCTCTCTTTCCCTACTTTCCTACTCAACTCTTTTGTCTTATCTTACACATGGTTGAATGGGTCCTTAAAAGGGACAGAGCAGCAAAATGTATAGCAGATGGAGAATTTTCCGGGAGTACTGTGAACTATGCATACTCCAGTCTTCAGCAAAGACTGGAGGAACCCACTGGGATATTCGCCTGCAAATTCAAATAGCATCACTATGTTTTTCTGCCCAATTGTGTTCACCTTCTGTTGCTCCTTATACTTCATCTTATTCCACTGATTTTAATGGAACTTCCAGAACCACTTTAGAGATTGAGATATTGACAGTGAGCCAATAAGAAAAAACTAGAAATCACCAGGGCTTCATGCCCACGATTCATGTGCATCACTGTAATGTACAAGATAGATCTTAACTAGTGGGACCTGCAGGAAAATGTGCAGACTCTTAGACAGGAATCTGGCCAGCCAACTATGTCCTCTTTCAACAGGCCATTCCATTCATGGTTCTTTACTTTGCTTTTCTGTGTGGCAATAAATATTCTTGGTTTCAGAGCATGCCGAATCCTGAATTAGCATAGGTTTGGTTGTGGAATATGGGCCCCTTTTGAACATTTAAAATGTTTTTGTGCTGCAAACCTTGGAACTGCCAAGCATATGGATGCCTCTCTCTCGATTAGAGGTGGCCTCATTTTGGCCACTTCTTGTCAACACTCTCCATCTGAGTTTGCTGCTGGAAGGAGGAATGTGCACAGCAGGAAAATGCACAAGAGGACCAATCCTGACAATTTATGCAACTGCATATCATGGAAGATTCAAAAATTTGTTTTGGACATTGTGGTGTTGTGGAGGGACAGCAAGTATGACGCTCTGATGCAGAAGAACATAAGAAGAACCATGCCGGTTGCATCAAGGGTCCACCTAGTCCTGCATTATGTTCATGCAGTGGCCAACCAGCTGCGCACAAAAACCTACAAGCAGAACATGAGTGTGGCAGTAGCCTCCAATCCATGATCCCCAATAGCTGGTGCCAATAGGCATGCTGCTTCTGCTTCTAGAGGCAGCATATGGCCATCATATGCTACCTGCATAAGTCCAATATCCTTTGAAATGTGTCCAATCCCCTATTAAAGCTATCCAAATTCTTTATGAACTCTGGGATGAATGCCATCTGGGCCTGCTGATTTATTAACTTTGCCTTTGTCAATACGGTCAAGAACTTCATCTTTTGTCACCCTTTTGCTCAGTTCCTCAGACATCCATTTAGGCACAGGTATCCATTCTATCTGTTCTTCAGGGAGAACAAATGAAAAGAATTCATTCACTTTTCAGCGATAGTCCAACTGCCTCCCTACCTAGTTTCCTGCTTCTGGTATATATTTAAATAATTCTTTATGGGTGGCTTTCATGTTTTTAGCAATATGCTCCTCAAAATGCTTTTTTTAATCTCTTCATTTATGCTTGTATATTCTTTGTGCAAATTTGTGCTCTTTTTTATTTTCCTTGCTTTGACAAGACCTCAGTAGCTTTTCTCCAGTAGCTTCCAGGACACTGCTCTTAACCAGGTTGGTAGCCTCTTCAACTTGGTGCTTTCTTTACTAAACTGTGACATATATTCTACCTGACCTTGTATTATTGTGGTTTTGAGAAATCTCCAAGGGATTTTAAGCATCCTGACTTCCTGTTTACCAATTCATTTTAGAGAAGTTTCTAAAGGTGACTTTGTTGGATCCCTTTGGGATTTCTACTTAAATATATATTAAATCTGATAGGTTTTCCAATAGTTTCACTGGTTCCAATTGGTTCAGCAACATTTATGTCTCATTTTAGGTCTTGGGCAACATAATTCAGGATTAAATTCAGGGTTGCTACTCTTCTGGTTGGTTTCGTGACCAACTGTTATAAGGTAGAATCATTTAGTCATTTAGGACACTGAGAAGTGTAACCCCATTGCCATGACTGGAATATGCATTTATTGAGTCAATGTGGGGTAGCTGAAGCTGCCCATTATTGCAACACTTCTGGAGGCTTCCCTGATTTTCTTTGAACCCCTTGGGAGTGAAGATTTCCTATTTAGGGGAGAGGATGAAAGGAATGGGTCTTTGGAGGGAGCAAGAGGCAATTGCCAATGTGCCAGTGAAGTGCACAAAAGTAGCTGGTTTCAGAAAGGATACTGTTCAGAAGGGCTGAGTTCCTTTTCATGTGTTGTTAAACTAAATGATACACCAGATTTTCTAACTTGGATGGTTCCATTTTTGAGCCATAATTTATGATCTGCTCTATAAGGCCTGAAAGCCTGAGCCTTCACTGAACCCAAACCAAAGCTATCCTATGCTTTTTTCTCTCTCTCTATAAGCAGTCCCTTCCACTAATTAAGCCTGTACAATGATTCATCAACATAGAGCTATGTATTGCTTTTATTACCCCCTCCCTTTTAACCTTAACTGTGTAAGGTTCTTTTGCACCACTCAGTAACCTCTGATAGAGCAAGAGTTCTACTGGAATTTTCCTTGGGATTTAGCACCCTACTAAAGGTAAAGGACTTCTGTCTAGCATTTAGTCCCCTTTGCTGGGTCCATACTTTGGTGTCAGCTGATAAACAATTTCCTGGGGCAATTTAATAGTTAAATAGGTGTGTAAGTAAATAGCACTTACTTTGCAATGCTGTATAAGTTTAGACAAAAAATAGTCCAACAGCACCCACAACAAACCCCTGCTCGTTGTGTTGGCTAGGACATGCCAGGAATTGTAATCCTTCTCCTGTATAAACTTTCGTAGGATTTCACCCTTAACCACTTTTCATTCCTGTGGCTGCATTGGTACCTTAACTTTCCACATTCTTAAAAGTCAAGGTGTTCCTGTTAAAAGAGGGCCTCTGATCTGTATAAGTGGTAACACCTGTAAATATATTAAAATATTAAAAATGGAAGTGGCTAGATTACCAGCTGTGCAAACAAATATAATCTGATTTGATTGGCATGAAAGATACTCCCTCACACACAGCATCTTAAACCCATGACCTTTGGGTGTTTTTGCATGATCCTATGTTCTGTGCCATATGGTTAATTTCCATGGCCACATTGTAGCACTACAAATGCAGAAGGAACTGCAAAAGGACTGCAAAAGCCTAGGCTGAACCTGTCGGATGTAATGTTAGGAAGTGCTCTGGCTGTGGAGAAGACATTGTTATGAACAATAATTTAACCCCATAGCTTTTAAACCAGGATCCTGAGAGTTATTTGTTCTTGGCTTCAGTAACTATAGTTACTACTTAGCCAGTGGTATCAGAAAGGTGGTTACATTCGTGTCTTCTTTTGTACTGACTTAATCCCTATTGTTTTATCCTATTGTGCCACTGGCATACTATGCAGGTGATCCCCCACCTGATCCCTCACCTTCCCTCAACCTCTGTCTGTAACTGAGAGGTTATAAAAGTATCTTGTACAACCTCCAACTCTGTAGTCCCTTTGGGGGTTACCTACATGCTGCATGTATTTCTTGTATGTCTGAATAAAGTGTAAATGTTCTTTTGATTGTATCCCCCCAGAACACCTGCTTTCTGTCTGGTTTTTCTTGTCCCAGCACTTTCCTTACTCCACAGATGATATTGCCATTTTATTCAGTGTGCAGGTTAAAACGCAAAGAACATTTTAAGTCTAGTTTGGTACTTAGATGCACAGTACTGTGTTGTCAGACATGACATGTTGCAAATGACCCCTGAGGTTCCTGCTCTCCCTTTCCCAGCCTTTGATGCTTTGCCTCTTTCTTTCTTTCTTTCTTTGGTCACCAAATACAACCAAAAGGGCAATGGGACATTTCAAGAGACCAACACAAAAGTGAGTTACAGTGTACAACTATTGGCTTGTGTGTTTTAAATTCCCAACCATTACTGTCATATCTCTGTAAGGTTTCAAGGAAGGCAAAGAGTCCTGGGTTGTCTTCCCAGACAGCCTAGTGCTGGACATATGCGCTACATGTTTCTAGCCATTGCTCTACAAAGGACGCACTGTTCCACATATTTATGTTGCTTAGCTCCCCTTGACTTTAATGGGATCTAAAGGAGGTGGCCTAACAGCCAAAGTGTTTAGCAGCTGAGAAAAAAATGCACTCTCCAGCAAAATCTGATGTACTGTAATACTTTTTATAAACAGAAAAGGTGTTTCTCATATAGGAAATTAACTTCCACAGGTTGCAGTAGCTGCATATAGAATGCACTAAGTGAACAACACAGAGAGAGAGAGAGAGAGAGAGAGAGAGAGAGAGAGAGAGAGAGAGATATGAAAATGAATTGCAGTGCTAAATTTCAGGGTAGGAACCATAACAATCTGCAAATCATAGCACGGGACAAGATTTTCAAGATAAATCACGACCCTTGCACAAAATCTGTCATCTAAGTGCCTATGGGACGTGCTTAAAAGGTACTTGTTTACATGAGTATTGTGCAATTTTAAGCATTTTTCTGATCATTTCAGTCTATTTTATCCATTAGCGGTGCCTCGTCTGGAAGTCAGATGAAAAAATAAGTCACCATTTCTTTCAATCACAATGCAAGCCAGAGTTTGCTTGGAAATCCTGTGCCACAAAAAACCTCCCCTCCCCATTCATACTACCATAGGTGATATATTTTAATATATAAATAATAAAATAATAATGTATTTTATTTAATTTATTTTATTGGTTATATGTTATTTATTATATTGTTATAGATTGTTTTATTCTATTTTTATTTTAATGATTGCAAACCGTCCTGAGATGCTGTGCATAAGGGATGGCATATAAAAGTTTTAAATAAACAGATACATAATTAAATATTTTGCATGCCATTTTACTTATAATATGAAAGATTAGAATATTCAGATAGATGTATCTGGCTGGAGAATCCCTCTTCCATGAAGGGTCCCTTGCTAGTGCTTACATGATCTAAGTCATACCAGGTTCTATAGATGTGAATTTAGTTCATAGCTTAGATGTGTGCTCTGCCTAATTGCTGTGGTTTTATTACAGCACAGTGATTAGATTCAGACAACACTATAACCCCCACTGTGGGTTGTTGTTGAAATGCGGGATATCATTTTGTCTGAACCCAGCTGCTCCAAAAGACCATGGTTTGTTAACCAAAAATAAAACATGAAAAGAACCCATAATTTGTCTTTGGGTTGTAAACTGTGGGTTATCCATCTTTGCTGGGTTCAAATGAGCAAATTAGTCAGGAGCAACTTACCCTTGTTGTTGCTGCTGCTGCAGTTGTATGGTGCCCCACGGCCCATAGGGCTCCATGGGATTGTAAGTGATCCATGTTTGCACATCTTGGCCCCCTTTGATTTCACAGAAGGCAGCTCTGAGAGAAGGAGGCTGGATCAAGTGCAAACAGCAGGGAAAAGGGTACTGTACCTTCCTCATCTTCTGAGCCAAATACAAATACACACCGTTGCATAAAGGCTTTTTTGAAAATTAAATTTGGTGGTGCATCATGCATCGGAAAGACATTGGGACTTCCAGTTGCGCTGGGTGGCCAGGTGTTCTACAAAAGGGCAAATTCTTCCATTTGAAGGTGCCCTCTATTTGAAGGGCTCTCTGGTCCCCAGATCTGGTTTAAGGATCTAAAACCATGACAGTAGAAAGCAGAGGCCTTGGAAGTTATCCATCAACCACTAGCACCTGGATTGAAGAATGAGTAGGTGTGCCAGTCATGAGGTCACAGTCCTCTATTACAATTATAGGAATTTGTTCTAAATTCCCATCCTGTGTCAGTGTAACCCAACTGAAGCTATTTCCATGAGGTCTTGGGTAGGAGGGGCAAGTCAGCAGCAGGGGAGTCCCCAGAGGCAGAAGGCCTGTGACCTGGGACTGATGGACCGATGGTCTCTGATTTTATAGGTGCCAAGCCTATGCTGCAGTTCTAGCAAAAAGATCCTTCTTCAGCATTGGTGTGTGGAAGGACTTGTCATGAGCTCAAGACTCTCCATGTTCCTTCTGGGGCTTTCTTACTATTTTGCTCTTGCAGGGACCTGGTGCAACCTTTCTGTTGTGTGCAGTGAACTCTCTATAAAACTGGAATAGGACTGTTGTTAAGTATATGCGACCAATTACTTTGTTTTATAGATTTCTGATACTATACATAGATTTGATTATTTAATTTTCTGACTTTTTTCTGGAAGCAACTCATGATTTTATTGCTATGCAGAGTTAATATCCAAATGAATCTGTGGTCTGTATTGGCCTGTTGGGAAGGTTGCATCAGCGTATGCAAATGTTATAGAAATCTGGATCCTTTTGGGTAACATTTCAATAGCCATCCTCATCGCAGGACTTCCGCGTTACATGTAGCTTGGACCTCTGCAAATGACAATATACAGATCCTTTCTTTATATGCACCTCATAAGGGTAAACATAGTGCCAGTAATAAAACCAGAGGTCCAGTTTGGTGGGACCATCATAACCAGCAAGCCAAGTCTTGCTTTAGGAGCAATCCCCTTACCACCACAACCAGGTAGCATTTTAGCATTCAGCAGTTCTTTCAAAGGTCAAATTTTATGCTTGGTTCTGTGTTTCTTAGAATGTTCTTGTGGAGAAAGGACAATATTCCGTAGGAGGGAGGAAGAAGGAAGCATTGTACAATATGTGAGGACCAATCTAAGCAAGAGAAGGGCATCGGAATAGCGTGTCCGTTGTTTGAGATTAAAAGCAGAGCTGGTTAGATAAGAGGCTTGACTAATATGCCTGCCTTGCATTGAATCAAGGAACATGTAGTCCTTTCCATGTTACAATGTGGCTTTCCTCAAGGACAGTGTTAATATGAACACTTATTCTTCATTGCATATTGGAGAGATACATATAAGAGGAGACTTCATGTTTGCATTTACAGAGTCTGCTTCTGTTATCTTATCAAGGAGACCAAACCAAGGGAGTCCATGCCCTCCACAATGAATGCTCCTTCTACCCCTTGTCCCAGAATATGTGCTTGCCACAGTCTGTTTTTGCAGGAGCTCTGTCTGTGTTGCCACAAACGGAGAAGCAAGCATTATGCTTACTGGAGGGAGATACACCCCACTAGAAAAAGAGGGATCCTGTTCACCTGCACTGCTGAATCTGTGTCGCAACCAGGCCTCTTTCTGCATGAGCTGGGTCAGTAGAGGAATGTCCACCCCACTTCTCTCCATTGTGCATGTAGCATTGCATATGCAACAAGGGCTTCACCCAGATGACAATATCGGGGGCGGGGGGAGGTGCAAAAGTAGGTATACAGTTATAAGAGTTTTACCGAGTTCCTCACCCTGTGCCAACATATGCTTGAGTGTAGAAACTAGACTACAGGAATGTGTAAGCACTGAATGCCGGCAATTTAAGCACTTAGGAGATTGGGCTTAATTGCAATTTGTATGCCATCCTTATTGTCACTTAATAAAGCTATTGTTTTTTTCATAATAAAAACTGTATACCTACTTTTGCACCCCTTTGTATAAGGAATGCCCCCATTCACACACACATTTCCCCCTGATGGAGAACATGGAAAGATGCTGCAAATCAAACCACCATAGCCTTATTGGTCACTCCAGGCCCAACAGAATGTCACCAAGAAACAGCAGTGGTACCCACCTGCTAGAACATCTCCCATGAGCCATTCTAGAAACAGAAATGGTGGTACTTTTCAACTAGGGATGTGTGAGGAGTACATTTTGAAGGTGGGGATCCATCGGATCTCCTGGGCGGAGCACCCGACTCCAGTCCACTTTCTTGCAGCCATGACTCCAAATTCCTGTCAAGTGTTCCAGTGTTCGTGTGGTGCTCAACAAGAATCAAGTCCTGCATGATTGCTGTACAAGCAGCATTCTCCTTCCAGCCATGTGATTTCCAGACTTTTTTGTGCTGTATTTATTTGTAAGCCGCCCCGAGGCTTCGGCAAATGGGGCAGCCTAGAAATTTTCTAAATAAATAAATAAATATGTGATGTGGAAGAAAGCTGCTGGTTGTCAGGTTCTACAAGCATTCGCCAACTTCTTCTCAACTCAGCTCACTTTCTAAGACAGGGCCAAGCTTGCAACAACATCCATGAATTGAAGAGGGACAGATTCCATGGAGCTTCATTGCAACACTAGTTTTAGCATCCCTGCAAAACAAGCTTGTTTACACAGGTGTCCCTTGACCTGTAAGGGATTGTGCCAGTTCCCCACTTTATTTTCATTCCTGGAGTAAAGTTTTTAACTTTTTATTATTTCATATTGTTTATGTGTTTATCGTCAAGTAGGAATTCAAAAATATATAATAAATTGCATAGAAGTATTAGAAATAAATTAATCATGCAGATGGGCTTTTTATGCCATGCATTAGAAGCATGTACTTCAAAGAGGGATCTGGGAGTTTCTGTCTAAACTTGCATAGGATTGCATTGTAAATCATTAATCCTTCACTGATACATTGGGATGCATAACTCAATGTGAGATGGGATCCCACCACAATTTTCTTTTTTATTGTTGCATTTGTTTGTTGATCTGTTTTTCTTTTTAAAAAGAAAGTGAACAAATAATTGAATCAGAAATGGGGAGGAGATGTGTGTGTACATAAAATCAATGGAACTCATGTTGCAGGTTTATCACATTTAATTGAGCAAAAATTGATGTTTTGAGTATATAGGACACTACAATGTCTTTTCAACAAGGTCTTAATTAAATCAGCCAGTTGTTGGAGATGTAACAACTGTTTCTTACATGTTTGTTTTGGCAATGTCCATTGGCTGGTTTTTTTTTTTTGTGGGGGGGGTTGGGAGAAGGGAAGAATGTGGGTAAATGTTGTGACAGAAATTTCCTTAGTATTAACAGATATGCATATTTGTCTAAACTATCCATCTGTCTTTCAGATGCAAGGTCAATGTAAATATATTTTCTACTTGCTTTGGACAGCTAAAAGACCAATACTACAACACTTGGAATAATAAATATCTACCTGAAATCACACAATGGGTAAAGGACTTAAGTAAACTTCCAATTTTCAAAAGGGTGATTTTTAAACATAACCCATGAACAGACATATATGTGGATATTTTAGGTGACTTTGTTAAAGTCTATGCATGAATATCTTCAATAATAATAGCATATCTTGCTATGTATAAATATATAGAGGTCCATAGTATATATGTATGCAATAGATGTCTTAAGGAAGTCACTGGTTTTTTTATCCCCCCTTTTACAGATGATTGTCTTTCATTTTGAAATGCACAATAAAATAAGTTAGCAATGTTGCAGCTCATTTAAAACACAGTAAGTCCTCATTAATGTAACACAACAGGAGAAAATAGAATGAAGGAAGGAGTGGGAAAGAGCTCTTGGAAAAGAAATGAAAGAAAATGCTTTGAAGAATCCATTACTGCTGGTGAGACTGAGAAAGGGAGTTTCTTGTATCTCCCGCTTCAGCAGAGTCGTTCTGTAACTTTCTGAGAACTCTGTAACTTTGCCCAGTAGCAAAGCTGAGCATGCTGGCTAGGCATTGACTGAGTTCACCCATCATGGCAAACAACACTACCTTGTCTCCACAGCATGTGGATTTTTACCTGAACTTACCGGTCAAACACTTGCATGGTTCCCACAGGAATGTGGTTTCCGTGCTCCCTGCTCCATCCTCCTGCTTTCACCACAAATCTCAGCAGCCCTACAAGTGAAATTTCCTTCCTTACTCTGTCATTCCCCATCGACCTCAGCAGCAGCATCCTGATTGGCTCTGAGTAAATCCTGAGGCTTTGAGTAAATCAGGCTTTGACCTCATTGGTCATCCTGAGGATTTGGTAAACCAAAGGTATGCAAAAACTGACTGAGTTTGGATGACACAATGGACCAACAGTGGTACAAAATGTTCTGTTTATAATTGATTGGTGGATTGATCTTATAGGCCACTTCAATAATCCTAGCAGACTTCTAAGCAGTTCACAATCACAACACATAAAAAGAGATAATAAAATAGTGATGTGCAAACCTGGCCATTGTCAGTGTTTATGTTAAATACAAGTCCCAAAACCTCTTCTCCTTCCTGGTTCTCCCATTGGCAGTATACATTCTGACTAGGGGGTCTAGGAACATGAACTGGAGGGGATCCCCCCCCCCTTAGCCTTGTTCACCTTTCCAACCTTTCTCAGGAAAAAACAAACATGGTAAGATTTCTCATTTTCCCAGCATGTGCAATACCTCAGAAAGTGGCTTCACTGGTAGATGTTATTTAATCCATGCATAGCAGGTCAGACATATTTAAACAGGAGAGAGGGTTGTGTCAGGAGCAGTGTGGGAGTAACTATCTGTTTGTGCAAGCGAGTTCTGTGTACACATACAGTTTCTGATAAGATTCAGAAAATCACAGGTCACACACTAACAATGAGGCCCCAATTCATTATTTCAGGGGATGCTACAATAATGCTGCAATAAACAGGCCATGAGCTTGTTAGCAGCTGCTGAAATAAAGTGCAGCACAAAAAGCAGGAAATCCCTAAGATACAGGACAGGCAATTGTGAAAAAATTAACTGAACAAAGCAAAACAGCAAAAGACCTACAAAGGTGAAAATGCTTTGGAGACTTATCCCCCCACGTGTAGACCCCACTAATGTTCAGTGGTAGACTGAAGTCATGCAATTGCTTTTGGAAAATGAGGCAAGAAACCAGTAGAACATTTGTAAAAAAGAAAATTTAAAATAAATCAACAATAATGAAACGAATGCACAGGTGCACTTTTCAGTGATATTCAATTGTGTTTTACAGATATTAATGTTTTCTGATATTAATGGTTTCAAATCATTGCCTGTTGTTAATAGTTTCAAATTATTATCAAATCAATATGTGAGCTTTGCTTCTCTTCTGCAGCATCCAACCAAGTACATCTTTCCTGTTTCCACTAATGCCTCTCATTCAGGCTACTTTCTCTGGCTTTCCCTTCATTCATCTAGGTTACTCCCCACTCTTTTTTATGCTCCAATTATTTTAATTGTTACTTGGTCTTAATTGTGGTTTTTATATTTATCACTGGATGCTGTTCCATTTTTTTATCTTATTTTATTTGTGCTTGTTGTAAACCATCCCAAGACATCAGTAATGGGACGGTATATAAAAGCTTTAAATAAATAAATATACTCCCAGACACCTTCACATGTCCTTGCTTGGGCTAGAATGGCAATGTATCCTCTGTTCTGAAGGCATTCTCCATCTGAAAGGCCATCCTGCCCATGTCCAGTATTAAGGTGCCATCAGATACAGAAGCATCAGCAGGAAGAGCTGGACCTTGAAGTTGTCCATCAGCAACCCCTGAAGAGGACTGAGCACAGGTCATTTGAATATGGTCTTCCACACTGTGGTGGGATGCATTGCATTACACTAATTATAGTAATTACTTCTAAATGCACATCTACATATATAAATTAACATAGGTGAATTGTATACAAACTGGTGACCTCTTTTGCCCTTTTTTTTGGTGAGCCTTGTCTTCATTTTTAATGGCTATATGAACTTCTGCCTTTTGAGGCTCCAATTTCTTATACTCCTTTTCCTCTAGGACCTGCTCTTGGCCCTCCTGCCTGCCCTGCCGATTTCTTTGATCAGAACAGTGCTGCCAATGGGAAGCGGAAGCTCTCAGCCTGCCCCTCCCCCGATGACAAAATGGGACCTGAGCCAATCACTGCCAGAGTCTTCATCATTGAGATCATGCTGTCAAACACCCCCCTAAATGCAGTTTGCATGTTTCAATGACTTTTTAGCATGCCTCACTCCAAATGCTCTACAGTCATTTTCACCAATGGAAATAAAATCCAGTGTACTTGTTAAATACAATAAATGTTTGTTTTTTAAATCTGGTTTATGGTAGCATATGAACTAATTTTGGTGCACAGAACAATAAAAGGGGAGTCAAGCACAGCCTTCATAATGTTTTCACATGCACCAGCTAAGCTTGGTGGAACCCATCCCAAACAAGCTCAAAATAAGCACAGATTTAATCATACAGTTGATCGATGGTTTTAAAAGAAATAATGGCTTTGCCTTTGTGGGTTGGTTGTAAAAACATTATTTGGCCACAAATATTCTTAAGGCACCATAAAAAAACAATCTACTTGCGTAAATCAAAGAGTATAAACCTTGCAGAGCAATAACACTGATGTCTATTATCCAGATATGATTGATTATCCGCTTATCCAAAGCTCATCTAAATGCCAATCTCTGATGCACAATGCAAGCAGAGGTGTTTCTATAAATAGATGGAAAATAACTTGACCAAGCTGAATCTAGTACCCTTTATGCACTTCAGAGACATGGAAAGACAGATACATACATACAGACATACATACATACACATACACACACACACACACACACACACACACATGCACACTCCTGAATGGAAACACATTTTTATCTATACAGTAATTAAGTCAGATTTATTAGTAGCCACTAATGCTTCCAAGGAAAGCAATGAACTCCCCCAGGACAGCGTCCCCTAAAATACTTAAGCTTATATCACATGAAAACCAAATGGGAAAATTTAGCCGATTGGCTTAATTTGTGGAATTAATTTATCTAATTGGTTTAATTTATCCCATAGAGTAAATACATTGATTTAGCTAATATCACCAATAGAATTAACCCAAAGAAAGTTAAATATGCTTGTTTGGGCAATTGAATACATTAAGCAATGAGTTGCGATTGTGGTTTGGCAGTTGTTGCGTGTTTACTAAATTATGGCTTCTTGAGGTACCCTCTAGCATCTTCATTCCTATCTATCATGCCACAGATAACAGAGATGGTCTGAAGCACTTAAAGGTTTATTGGATGACAGAACCGATGCTCATAATGGCTATGGAGTTCATGAAATCATTAAAACTAATCCACATCTTGATCGCTGTGTTTAAGAAACAGATTAAATTTGGGACTCTTAGTCTTTTAACATCTTAATTCAGAACTGTTCTTTGAGCTTTTGAACACCTTGGAAAATAATTAAAATGGCAACCTGCAGCCATACCAATTGATGGAGCTCCAGGACATACAAGGGATTTCAGAACGGAATTGGTATCCCACCCTCTCTTGTATTGCCCATTACAGTTACAGAGAAAACTTTTGACTGTTATGGGAGAAATGAATGCAGGCTCTCATATCAGCAAAGTATTGCTTAGTAATCTGTACGACCTGGATCTGAAATCAGCACTTTGTTTATTTATCTTTTCTTCTCTCTCTCTCTCTCTCTCTCTCTCTCTCTCTCTCTCTCTCTCTCTCTGGCCAATACTAATTTTGGCCCTATGAACGGGATCATGCTGCATAATTCTACTACTACTCCCATGGCCACAGATGATGATGATCATCATCATCATCATTTTTTCTATATTTTGGGTTGAATCCAACATAGCATATACATGATACCTCCAGAAAACAGTTGATCAGCCATTCGGTAGGAAATGGGAAACAAAACGAACTAGAACCAATCTTTTGCTCCCAATCCCAAAGAGCCAATTGGTGGAATATTCACTTTTCATTCAAAAAAAAATCTAAATACATAATCTCAGCTGCTGGATTGGACGGCAAGACTGTTTGTTCAGCATCCATTTGCACATGAGGCTCCTCAAGGAGGAGGAAATTCATGAACAGCTTATATTGCCCCTAGGTGGTTCAAGGCAATTATCACCATAAACACAATGCATTGGCATATGCCATATGTTTTATACGGTATCCTAAAAGACAGGATTGAACTATCGCTTGAGGGATGACTAGGCAATTGTATTTACTCTTAAATTTAGAGTCTAAACTATGGCAAATGTGGGTTGCTTGCAAACCCTAAGAACAGCGGTCAGTAAAATATGTGGTTGCTAGCTTCTCCTGATTTTGCTTACTACAGCCTTTCCTTGTAGTCTGCTCAGAGAACACCAGCAATTTTGTTATCATGATAAATGATCCCCATAGATAAGTCACTCTTTTTTACCTAAAGCCACAATTTGCTTCTTCCTTTAGGTCACAGCCTGATTTTCTTTCTGAGTGATAGATTTATTACTTTCTTCCTATGTGAAAAAAATAAAAATCATTTGCAAGCAATTGCCCAAAACTCAATGCTGTCATAAAAACATTGTTCGTTTCTGGCCTAAACTGATGTACAGTGTAATGAACAACATTAGGTAAATACAAAACAATGTGCAAAGTAATGAAGTGATGTAAATATTTTCTGTGCTAATCTGAAGCACTGAGGTTACGGACACATTGCAGGACTTTGCTGAAAGAGAAAGCAGCAGCAAATACATTTAAGAAGCAATATTGTACGCCAGAACTAACTAAGCTGAAATGCCACCAAGCAACTCAAGCTAAGATTAAAATTAAGGCCAGTGTTTCAAACTAGCATCCAGACATGGCTTCATGAGAGAAGTCAGAGGTGTCTTAACTTCCTAATGTAGGGGATGCAGTCCAGGGTATAATCCTATGACCGGTAAGTATTGTCTGGCCAGTCATAGGAAAAGGTGGAGGCCCCACAGAAAAGGGACCACTCTTGTGAGGACTCTGTCTATCCCCACAAAATAGTTGAAATCCGCTGTCTAAAGCTTTCTGAGGATAAGAAGAATGTCTCATCATCACCTCTGTGCTCCTCCCATGCTTGATAGGATGCTAGTAGCCTTTGAAGCTTGGAAGGTTTTGCACATTCAATTAGGGCTGCACCCTCAACATCCTAATTGTTTAAGCATAGTCAAATTCAGGTGTGGCTACAGAATGACTCCTTCCTCTTTTAGCCCACCAACCCCATAGAATGAGTTCTTAAGGTACCAACTACCCAGAGTATTTATGCCTCAAGCAAAGTAAGAAAAGATGGAAGCAGCTTGGCCGTGATTCACACTGGCTGGTGATAAACTTTCTCCTCTTAACTCCTTTTGTCATGAAATGGCATCGTCAATAGG
The DNA here is from genome assembly GCF_004798865.1 of Varanus komodoensis. NCBI lineage: Eukaryota > Metazoa > Chordata > Lepidosauria > Squamata > Varanidae > Varanus > Varanus komodoensis. Next base: position 16,479,909 of record NW_025335641.1, on the reverse strand, counting down.
GTGCCAGTATATCCTTTTCTTTTCTTATTTTATATTTTATTTTATTTTATTTTTACAGAGGAACATCCTCTATTTGAAAAACTGTCTTGCCTGATTCCAGTTTAAAGATAAAGATAAGCGATCGTTGCGCATGAACAGTTAGCACCTGGACAAAAACTGAACAGGTGGAGACAAAGGTCACCTGTCTTCTACATTTATGGTGAAATGCACTATTTTTCTAGTTAAAGTAGTTCAAAATTTTCTACCCTATAAAATAACATATGTAAAATAATATGCAAATCACTATCATGTGCAAAATATTATGCAAATTATCCCTTTGGGTAATTCATAAATGGCTCGCCTAATTGCCGGGAACTTGGTGAGGCCCGTGTCCTCACCATCCATGATGCGGTCTCTTTTGCAGCTGCTCCTGCTGCTACTGTCCAAGTGAATGGGAAGCGACAGCAGTGAGAAGGGCCAGTAAGTTCTCCTTCAGTCTGAGAGATGGTGCTGGGCGGACATATTGGGAGAGTCAAGCAAATGCACAGCTGCATTGGTCCAGAGGAGAAAGAGGTGATCTCCCTTGGGCTTGGAGCCCACTGTCTTTATCTTGCCCAACCATGGGTAGCATCCCATGGTGCTCCAATGCACTTGCGGGACCCACCACTCATGCAAAGGAGCTTTGCAGTAAAATGTGTGGAAATTTTTACTTCCAGAACTGGACAAGACATCAGAGCTTGCAGAAGGGAGTTCTGCTGAGCTGCACTGATGGAAAAACTGGCTTTTCTGCTTGTTTCTGGGGTTGTTTTTATTATAGAAGCAAAAAATCCCCATTGCACAAGGAGTGTGTCCACAATGCAGTGGAACCAGTGGAGGTGGAAAAGATATTTATTTCTTTATTTATTTATGCACATATTTATATGCAGCCTATAACTGCCAAAAGGCCTTCCTGGGGAGCTTACAACCTCAGGCTGAGCATTTCCCATACCTTCTTCAAGCTTCGTATAGAAGTGAAAGGGTCTAGCAGCACTATCAAATCCTGCATGTGAAGTGAGTGTGAAGACCATAAGCTATTGATTAACAGGCTCTTCACAAAAAACAACCAAGGGTCTTGTAGTACTTAAAGATTAGGCTAACTGGCTATATACTCATACCTAAATAACAATGATGAATAGGCTTTCTTTACACTCTGATGTTTACTCATTGAGTTAATTCCTCATTAGGCAGCTAAGTATGTTAAGCCCATGGAGGGGGAAATCATCCCCATTTAGAAAATGTTACAGTTCACCAGTGCTACAGTGCTCAGATCTAAATATCTCTTTACTATAGAGCACTTGCCCAAATAACGTTCAAGAAATTTTTGTGGAATTCTTAAAAAGTTTCACTTTGGAAAACACTGCTGAGGAATAACTCAGGTTGGACAGGCCATTGGTTTTGATATGTAAAACTGATAAGTAATGAGCTAGTGACACATTCTGGCTAAGATTACAAACTGGGAAGTCCCTAGTTTAAATTTTGACACAGTGGTGAAGTCCCAGGGTAGCCTTAAGCAAACAATGGGCTCCCTTTGAAATTCTCTTTAATCTGTAATGTAAGAATAATAACCCTGATCTATCAAAGGATGGTATCAGGGATGGGCAAACCTATCAGTGTGGTGTAATGGTTAAAAGCTTGGGACTGGGGCTCAGGCAATCTGGGTTCTAGTCCTTGCTCAGCCATGGAGCCAACTGGGTGACTTGGGGCCAGACTCTCAGCCCAACCTACCTCACAGGGTTGTTGTTTCTTATAATCACATGGAGTTTTGTCCTTGTTTCTATAAATGATGGCTGCAAAAAGAGGTGATTGGCAGGCACAGAACAGACACTATTCAGAAGCTGAACGCAAGGAGCTCAAAGCAGATTTGCATGTGTTATTCTCAATATTACCTTCTGACTGTGCACAAATTCAGCCTAATGTTGCCAAAGAGCCAATGTGGGGCTCAAATGGGGTTCAAAGGCACCCCTCTTCTTTCCATGTACACCATCCAATTTTATTTCAAAAGGACTTCACTGAGTCCAGCTTAACTATCATACTTCTGTTTTCCCCTTTCCCATAGCAGCCCCAATCACATTATTCAAAATCATCTCATCCTTTTCCATCCTGTGTTGTTCACTGTGGAAATGGCCATATCATTCTATGGGCATGAGCTCTGTGCCTAAACAATTGAACCTCTTCAGCCCAAGGGCAGAATTCCATCTCAGAGCAGCTCTCAATGGCTGCATTCCAGTGGTGGGTGATGCCAAAACCCGCCAAATGCCAGCATATTGTACCTTAAGGCTGTTACTGCTGGTAGCTAAGCTGTAAGGAAAGCATTTCTGCCTTTAGAATGGGGAAACTGCATATAAGCAGGGTAGGAATGGAGTCAAGGGAGGAGGGTATGGCCACCTGAGCAAACCTGGAGCACCTGAGTTGAGCCCTGGGCAAGGGACAGTACAGCCCTGCTTTGTGCTGCTATCAAGCTAAACATGTGGAGCTTGGCAGCACGGAGAGTAAATCATCCAAACGGTGATTATAACATATTCTGCATAGTGCGATGGTTTCATTCAAATCAAGAAGAATGCAAGGAAAATCCCGGGTAAAGGCCAGAGGCTGCTCTCGCCATGCAAAGTGAGCATCGTATAAGCATCTCTTCATGCATCATGTTCCTCCTACTGTTTTAGCAGTGCTCATTGCTTTTAACATACATAAGAGTTCCATCCGAATTATTTTATGGCATTTAAGTGACTTTCTCCCAGCTGAAACCTTGTTCACACACACACACACACACACACACACACACGACCACTAGGTTCTCCCACTGATAGCACTGCTTCGTTAGAGCCACAACCTGTTCCCCTCCCTTCTGAATCTGCCAAAGTTCCCACTCATTTTCTCTAGAGTTATGCAAGGGTGAGGAATGTCAGATCTAAATATACAGATGCTTTACATGGTTCGTAAGAATTACCGCCTAGGAGTGGTGAGCTTTCTTAAGAGCTGCTTATCTTTATTGATTTGCAGTGAAGTTTGTTTTCTCTGAGATGCTTTCAGGACTGTTGAAAGAAAGAACTTTCCCCTCCCCCTCTCCCTGATGAAGCCCATCCCTTGTAAGAAAAGAAAATAGGATTGGTGATCATTAGCCAGTTTTTATGTTATTTGCCAAGATAAGGTTTACAACTCTGCAATAAGGCCAAAAAGAAAGAAAAAAAGCAATCTCTCTCTGGCTCTCGCAAAACAGCTTTTTAATACAGAAAGGGAGATGCAAAGATCTAAAAGATTCTGCCGTTCAACAAAAGATCTGCTATTGTTTGAATGTGGAGAAAGACTGATGACAATAGAGTGTCTGTGATCTAGCTCGCTGTCATATTCGCATGCCATGACAGACGCCATCTCCAATATTTTCAGAGTCAGTGGGAGGCTGCAGAAGGATTACCTGCTTCCTCCATAGCATGTGCGTGCCAACATGCCCAAATGTATACATGCACAGGGGCTTCTCTCTGGGGAACCGCTTTCACTCCAGAGGATGACTTCATTTTCATGGAGGTTCTCGAGGGCTGCACTGCAATGCTGGCCAGGGCCAACGGCAAAAGCACAAACAAATACCAATGTGTTGTAGTTTTGAGCTCTTTCTGCCAGGAACTGAGCCGCAGGAAAAGCATTTCAGTGCTTTAGGATGAGGAAAAACTGGAGAAGAACCAGGAAAGCACCAAATGATCATTCATTCATTCATTCATTTCATTTATGTACCACCCCACAGCTGAAGCTCTCTGGATGGTTAGACAAAAGCATCAAGGGAAGAGGGCTGGCCATGGAGGCCAGGACTGGGACCAAAGGAGGCCATCTCTGACCCCCCCAGGCCAGTGGTTCCTCTCATTCTGAACACTCCTGGATTTTCCCTCTGTATCACCTCCTATGTGTTTTTCATTCCAACAGGGGCTTATATGCCCATTCCTCAGAGGGAAAGAATCTAGGAAGTCACTTCTGCTTTCCTCAGTCCTGTCATTGCTTTCTTCACTTGCAGAGGAAAGGTGAATAGGCAGAAAAAGCAAGGCAGGACTCTCCAGGGACTGACTGATGCTTCTGCTTCCATGGAGGACCTCACAGGTGCTACCCAATGATGTCAATCCAGCTTGTTTCCCCATATTCACTTCATTCATTCATTCATTGAATCATATTTATGAATTGTGTATATTAAAGAGATTTCTAAGTGAGGAATAAAAACACCCAAGGCTTCATACAGACAATAAGATTGTCTTCCCTGTTAGGAAGACTCTTGGGAAAGGTTAGTTTTCAGTAAGGGCCAAAACCCCAGATGGGTTGTCACTGTGGATGTCAGAGAAATCTTCAGCGGGCTCAAAAGAGGCCAGATTTCACTAAGTCCCCCCCATGGATTCTTCAGCACACTGGCTTTCCCTGGTCGCATGAAGTCCTTGAGGCTTGTGGCCATTTTTTAAAAGGTTTTGTGCATTTTGGAGCAAATGTACCTACAGAAAAATGCATGAAACAAAAAGCAGCCATCAAAAACGAGCAAATCTCCCCACAGAGTAAAGCATGAAAACATACATTATGGAAAGATTTGTGCATTTTCAACTGAGCGGTTCATTTTTGAGAGTGCAAATGTGTAAAAATGAATTTACTCAACTATGTACTAATGCACTTGCACAAATTTTGAGCTGGCAAATTGGACAGCCAAGTGAAAGTTGCCTGAAAATCCACAACGTGAGGGCAGAGCACTTCCTCTCCATTCATATCTTAGCTGTCACTTGCCTAAAATGCAGAAGTAGCCAGCTCAAGGCAATTTGCTAAAGAACAGTGCTAAAGACAGGATTCCAAGCTGTGGTTGACCAGTCTTCCAAAACCTTGGATAACTTCAGGCGTTGGCAACTGAGCAGGTTGGCAGTGGATCAGGGGCTCTCCTAAGTATCCCAATCCAGAGTTGAATAGGGTTATGCACAAGCACACACTATTAGTCAAAATATGGCACAGGGAATCTCTGCCCTTTGACTTGCATGCACACATATCCACTCTCACAAATCTGTGCATATATACTCAGAGATTTGAAGGTTTTCATTGCCCACCAGACATGGGGCTGACCTTGCGCTCCATTTCAGATGGGATGGATTTATTGGTCCTGCCCTGCCAGCTCCTATTACAGATGTGAGATGAATCTGTTTTGGAAATGGGGATCCGCCAGATTTCCTTGACTCAGCATCCCAGATTGCAGTCCATTTTGTTGAAGCCCTGACTGAGTCCAAGTTCTTGGCTAGCACGACCCATGTTCCTGTGGCACTCATCAGGAATCAAGCCACATGCTGCACAAGCAGTGTCCCTCCGTCACATGCAGCAGCCTTTGTTTGCACACGATACAGAAGTTTTCCAGTTGCACAACCCTCATTCCATTTGTGTCCACAGATCTTTTCTTGGTTCAGCTTGGTTTCAAAGACCGGGCCAAGCACAAGAGGAAATTGGCAAATGTTAGAGGGATGGATTCCACTGAGTTTTGTCCCAACTCTACTCAGAGTTCTAGACTTGGGTTGTAGCATCTTTCCCCAAGCTACCTCCCTCCAGATGGCTACGCTGGCTTGAAATGATGGGACTTACAGTCCAACACTTTTGAAGCGTATTAGATTGGAGAAAGCTACATGCGGGAATAAGTAGATTGGGAGACATTTTTATCCCTGTCTTGTAATACAAGAACCTGGTATTACACCATTAGGCTGGTGGAAGTTCCAGGATAAATCTTCCACGCTGCACCTGGTTAAACGATGGAATTGGCTTCCACAAGGCATAGCAATGCCACCAACTTGGAGACTTTTAAAAGGGGATTGGGCAAATTCATGGAGGAGACTCTCAGGGCTACTATGCTATACGCTACTACATGCTACCTACAGCACCAGAGATGGTGCCTATGTACACCCTTTTCTGGAGAATATGAGCAGAAATCTGCTCTTGTACTGATGTCCTGGTTTGGGGTTTTCTGCGTGCAGCTGGTTGGCCACTGTGTAAATGAAATATTGGAATAGATGGACCCTTGGTCTTATCCAGCATGGTTCTTACATTCTCTCAGATAAAAGCTTCCTGGGTAACCTTGGGGCAGTTTTCCCCTTAGCCTAGCATAACCTGTCTTAAGTTATGATAGTGAAGACAAAATTGAAAGAACTTCATGTATGCAGCCCTGGTAAATTCAGGTGACTGCAGGGCACACATATAATAATGATTATTTTAAAATAATAACAACTAGAAGGAAGGAAGGAAGGAAGGAAGGAAGGAAGGAAGGAAGGAAGGAAGGAAGGAAGGAAGGAGATCAATGTATTAAACTGAAAATACTTCATCTCCTTTTGGTTAGGTTGAAGATCATACTTCCTCGGGCAAACCTGAAGAAAGAGGTCCCAGTCTGCCAAATGTCACACTGATGTCAATGATCAGTTGAGTGATCAGTTGAGTGAGAAAGGAAGCCCCTGATATCATGGACAATCTGATCAGACTTCAGTGGCCAAGCACTTACTCTTCTGCTCACCATTGGCAACTCCTCTGTAATGTTTCTTGGTCACCCAAGACAAGTGAGACTATGCCCATTATGCTCGCAATTTTAAAAAAGGTAATAACAACAATAGAACTGTACCACTATCTTGGGAAACACAAACTTTCCTTTGCACTCTTGCCAATGCAGCTGCTAGGACAAAAGTTAATGGACTGGGTGAGATCACTACATCCTGATCTCATTCAGTATATAATTGTTTAGAATGTTAAACGGGTGAAGGAAAGCAAGGCAAGAGATCAGGTTGGAGGGGAATGCTGAAAAAAGGAAGGCTCTTGCCCTTATCCAGGAATATACACATACAAAGTCCACTTCATCATGAGGATCTATTTTGTTTGTTTGTTTGTTTGCAATTTTGGATACCACTCCACCTCCAAACAGATTCTACAGTAGTGACCAAATTTTTAAAAATGAGAACAATGCATTAAAAACATCAGAAACAAGGCAGTATTAAATCTGTGGCTGGCTCACAAGAAAGGATTCCTGAAACAAGAAGGGCTTTAGCAGGAACTGAAAACAGCACCATGCTGGTGCCTTTGTGAACTTCCAAGTCAGGAATTCCTTAGAAATGGGCCCGCCACACCTCTTTCCTGCTCAGCCATGTGTCAGTGTGTAGCCACCTGGAGAATGTCCTCTGAGGACCGCAGTGACCAGGCAGGTCTGTGGTGCTCTCTCAGGTATCCTGGTCCCAAAACCTTAAGCCTGACCTGGCAATGAATCTGCAGCTCTAACAGGGTGTCCAACCATATCCCCCAAGTGTGGGAGCTTTATGCGCATCCTGTGCAGAGTAGGAGCAGCAGCAAAGACCAACCTTCTTCTCTGCATCCTCCTACCCTGCATATTTTGCTAGATGGGCATTTCCCCCCATTTCCCTCATTTTAAGTGCATACGATTTATTCTGTGTTCACATTTTGGATACTTCAGATGCATTCCATACTTTTTACAGGTTTCGGTATTGTTTACATTTATTACTGTACAGATAATATCAGTTATGTTGTTCATTTACTTATCATTTATACATATGATGTCCTTTGTTTCAAAACTAAGGCCCAAGTATGCTTCAGGAATTGACCTTCTTTTCAAGTTTTAAAATAAATTGTTAGCATTGGAAGCATTGGATTTTTCTTCACTTTTTCTAAACTAAGCCTACAGTTCTGCCTGAATTCATTAAATATCATTAGCAAGTTAATGGTTAAACATTGTATTTGTCATGCCATTGGTACAATATGAGCAGCACAATTGTTACAACTGAAAGCAAAGGTACATAAAGCCATTCAAGACTTTATTAAAATATGCCCATGAAATGCAAATAAGGTGTCCGATTCATCAGAAAACAATTACTACAAGCAGCACACACGCAACAGCACTAAAAATTGGAAATGTCTCCCTATGCAAATGTATACGCATTTTAAAATGGGCTTCAATTCAGCAAATGAGCATTCACAGTGCAAGCATCCAAATAAATAATGAATTCCACAGAAATTCTATTCCTAAGAAACAAAGTAAGCAATTTGAGAATCTGCTCTTTTTCCACTGAACATATATAAAACTCCCACACTGCACCAAGATGTTGTACTTGATAGCTAGATGCACATGGTGCAAAGGTCAGCTGGTCACAGTCCTCTACACTATGGTCAGATGTATTGGATTTCTGTTTAAATGGCAGTCATTTTTACATCTGCATCTCTACACATAAATCAGCATCACCTTTTGCCCTCAGTTTTGGTACTGTATGGCCCCCGTTTTAGCCAGTCACAAGCAGCCACCCTGTTCCTTCAGAGTGATTCTGTTGTGCTCTGTTTCGTTTTATTTTAATAGTAACTGACCATTTCTGAACATCTCTGTGTGTGGTGCTTTATTAAATACACTCCATTGGAAATTGGTGTTGGTTTTTGTGTGGAGAATTCAAACATCCAATTCCTGTGATCCCACTTTGAGCCTGAATTGATACAGTCCAGACGCGGCGTTCCTATGTGCTTATACAAGAAATGCGCACTGATTCCAAGGTGAAAATCGGAGCTCTCCAAGTAGCCATGCTGAGAAACAGCGAACAGCGGTGGCAGCATTCTGAGAAGTGCCAAGCACACGGACAGAGTCTACCAAGCATTTTAATACCTCCCCACACCCGGCATGCTCTGGAGAATTATAGTGATCCCCAATTTTCCTGGCTTGCAGAAAAGGTGTGAAGAGGCATGTTTTTTCATTAGCCTTTTAAATTATGTTGTTGTGATGCTTTTAACGATCTTGTTTATACTGTTTCACCATGTTAGGAGTTGGCTGTTTTAAATTCCTATATACCACCTTGATGAGTTTTTTTTTTAAATAAGATGGGGATATCGAGCACAATAATGACATCAATAATAACTGTATTTAGGGCAGTGTGAGGAACTTGAATAATGGCTAGATGTAGCTGCCGGGAGCAAAAGGGCGATGCAGAAGGTGAGGGGGAAGACGTGGAGCAACATATGGGCAAGGCTAGTGGGGGGCGCTTCCCGGGCACTGGGGCGTTAGTGACTGTCCAAGTCCGTTGGGCGGCGGCAGACACCAGCCATGGCTCCAGGAGAAGGGGCAGAAGCTGATGTTTTCTATTCCTCTTTCCCTTGCCTTCCTTCTCCTCTTCCTATGGGGCTCTGGGCTGAGCAGGGCACCATTGCTTTCCATTACAAAACAGGGCTGTGAGCATCTGTGGGGGAAAACCTTTGCTATTCTGCATGGTTAATCCCCCACTGAAAGCTTTATAGATCACATCCAGAGAGGCTGATGTGATGAAACAGACTTCATTGTGATGCAGGTGTCCAGGAAACCCAGCTGCAAGATGGTTCCTCCCCAGCAAGATCAAATGAGCTCAGTCTCATATCTGTGCTAAACATTTTGTCATGTTAATACTTTACTTCAAAAAGCAGCCACACTTTAACCAGCAATGAAAACAGCAGACAAACGGTACAATCCAAAGGCAAGAAATCCTGTTCCAGCTCCATGGAGCTACGGGTCATCCAGAAATGGGAAAAGAATAAGGAAGGCCATAAGTGGGAAGTAGCCAGAATGACTCTAGACAGAAATAGCTCTTAAAACCGGTGTTGTTTTCACTGTCCCTATGAGTACGTCTGATCCAGGGACAGTGAAGGAAATGCATAGAAATGGATTCACCACATTCAACTCTGCTTCCCATTCTTAAAGTAGAGTGTGAAGCAAAGCAAACTAAAGATATCGCCCAATATCTCCCCAGAGCTATGTCCCAGACCTGTTTGCTGCTCAATTTCCCCCTACCCCTAGCTGAAAAGTATGGCTGCCACTTGGAGTGGTTGTACAGTCAGGCCAATCTCAGGTCTGCTGCTCCACATCACTCCTCAACATGTACTTACTAGCCCAAAGAGTTTAGGACAGAGAGGAAGCCAATTGGGCCAAGCCATTTCAAAGCATACCTGACCTTAAAAATGGCCCAATGTTTCTGTGATACAGACTTGCACAGAAGAGATAACCAAAGGAATTCAGTAATAAACTAGGAACCACCCTGATAAAGACTAGGTTGAGGATTTCTGCTATGGAGGAGACAAGCAACTGGGCCTGCTTAGGATTGTCAAATAGCCAAGAACGTACAGGCCTGGCCAGTAAAACCATCTCCATTGTACCAGCAGTAAGTTCTGCCTAGGTCCCAGTTTTGCTCAAAGTGCCAGTGTTTTGGGATGCAACATGGTCGTTTCACCCAACCACAACTATTGGTGTCCACAGTGCCACAACAAGTTATGACATCATGTGGCATTATGTGATTCCCCCTCTGCAGGCCTCTTTCTGGTTCCAAGATGGAAACCGGGTAATCTTTCTTAGAAGTCAGGGCCCCAGTGGTAAATTTACAATGGTAAATTTTGAAGTCCCTGCATTCAACATGAAAGTCTACCTGCAGACTGACTTCTTTAAAGTATTTCTAAGCCACCTTCCATGACCGAAGCCTTCTCAAGGCAACTTAGAATTTGTTACTTAACTGTTATTTAATTCATCTCTAATTTTGGAGGCAGCTATTGGGCCACAGCAATAGTTGTAGGTGACACTGGTAGAGGATCTTTTGCAGACAACGGCAGTGACGCTCATGCTAAGTCTGGTTAGTATTGCACAGAAGGCAGTGGTAATCCACTTTGGAATTCTCTTACCTCAAAACCATAATAAAACAGCACAAATGTCATAAAAGCAGCTATATAAAACATTTGAAAAGGAAATATATTCACAGGAAGGCCAGAATAAACCAGAATAAACTCTGGGTCTTCAGAGTCTTCCTAAAAGCCTGCAAAAGATGAGACCTGGTGGACCCTCCATGACAATGTATTCCACATGTGTTGCTCCACTGTGGCCCCATCTCTTGCGCTTGCCCAGCTAACTTCCCTCAAAGGTAAGCAAGTGCGGAGGGCTCATTAGAGGACCAGTGGTCCTTCTATAGGCTGATAGGAGCTGATACAAGTGTAGTGTTTATGGCCATGACTCCCAAGAGAGACCAAAATGCAGGTAGCTGGATAGATCCATGAGTGTATGTGCATGCAGGTATGCATGCTTGACTGCCTGGCGACAGTGACACACGCACTGGTGACTTCCCGACTTGACTTCTGTAACGCGCTCTACGTGGGGCTGCCCTTGAAGACGGTCCAGATACTTCAATTGGTGCAGAATAGAGCTGCCAGGTTGCTGACGGGGACTGGGCATTATGTTCACATGACTCCAGTCCTCCGTCAGCTTCACTGGCTTCCCATTGAAGTCCGGGCCCAATTCAAGGTGTTGGTGATGACTTATAAAGCCCTTAACGGCTTGGGTCCTGGTTACCTGAAGGAGCGCTTACGTCCATATATGCCCGCCCACCCCTTGAGATCAGTGGGAGAGGCCCTTCTCCAGGAACCCTCCGCGAAGGAAATTAGGAGGGTAAGTACTCGGAGGAGGGCTTTCTCTGCGGTGGCGCCCAATCTATGAATGCGCTCCCCAGAGAGGTCCGCCTGGCGCCGTCTTTATTTGTTTTTCGGCACCAGGAGAAGACCTTTTTATTCAAACGCTATTTTAATTGTTAATATTATTTATTTATTTTATTTTCTGGCCAGGGCGACTTAATTTATATTGTTAATTTATATTGTTTTATTGTATTCTATTTATTTATGGTTGTGAGCCGCCCCGAGGCTTCGGCGAATGGGGCGGCATAGAAGTCCCATAAATAAATAAATAAATAAATAAATAAATAAATAAATGATATGTATGCATGTCCTTTGCAAAACAAATGGCTTTCAATTGCCTGTTCAGTACCAACCAACCACAAGACACTTTGCTTTATTTGATGGCACTTTGCTACCAGGGATAGCTTACAATAATAGATTATTGCTAGAAAAATCCCTCCCTTTCCCCAACTATTGCGAGGATGGCAGCTGTGCTCAGAAGGAACAGGGAAGGTTAGTGTGGGGTTGAAAGCAGATGATGCCATCATTCCTAGTAATCAAATGTCCTGGAGCTCTAACCCTTTGGTTGTAGCGAGCCAGGGTTCCACCACACTACTGTGCTGATGGGATTGTAGGCCTCCTGATGGTGTGCATTGACACACGTTGTGCATGTTTTCTACCAACAAACTGACATAGATCAACTCACAGGAGGACTTCTTTAGCAGCCCAGTAAAGTCTATATGCTTCATAAAGCAATACAGGATTAAAGGGGACATCTTGGTTGGTCCTGAGTGCACCATCCTCTCCATCTAGATTTCGGCCTGAAGTACCAAGGAAAAGTGTAGGTGCAAGGAATGCAAGTTGTAAGCTCAGTTTATGATATTGCACAATGCCATTACTGATTATGGAACACCTCTCCTCAGGCATCAGACTTAGCTTCCCATTTCCTGGCTTTGTCAAACTTGAACTGACACAAGATAGCCTTAACTCATGCCTTAAACCAGCAAGGAGTTTTTTAAATCATTGAGTACAAATTAAGAAGGGTAGAAACCTAGGAGTAGATCATCATTGCCAAATGGAGAGACACAGAAATGTGCTCATAACCAGCTTCCACTGGTCAGCAGGGGTCTTGGTACTGTTTATTGCATCTGATCCAACATCTGGAAATCTGTAAATTGGACTATCTCCATGACTGTGTTTCAGCAGCCTGTAAGAACAATAAGCTGTGTGTGTGTTTTAGTGACTTGAGGCCTGTGTTATGCCATTGGGCTCATTCAAAGTACCCTAAACAGCTTAGCAAGACAATGGTGTCAAAGCAATGGAGGCTTAAGGCAAAGTACAAAGTACCTCACGTAGCAGCCACTTTCAACATTGCTGGCAATCAAATCAAACAAGATAAAGCAGAGAACACCTAATTCATCCTCCTATCACTCAGAGTCCCATTCTTTAAGGGCAATTCTCTACATCTTTCTTCACTTTCCGTAAACTAAAAAGGAAAAAAACCCTGCAGTAGGACCTATTTAGGATAAAGCCAAGAATACTGTGTACAAAATTTTGCTGCACAACATTTTGCTTTGGTTTGAAGCACAAAGTAGCTTAGTTCTGAGCTAAGCTCAGCATGTTTAATAGAGGGATGCACAACCTCAGGCCTGAGGGCCAGACTGGCCCACCTGGTGCCTCAGTGCAGATCTCTAGAGTTCCCCAGAGATCTGCACCATACCATCTTCCCTTGACCACACCTGGCCAAATTGCCTCTTCTCAGGATTAGTTACTGGCAGTAAGAGCTTTCAGTTAAAACATGCTTGTATTCTGGTCTTCCCTTTAGCCTTTGCACCCTCTCCTTCTTTCCTCAAGTACAGTCACCACTGGAAGGGGAGCCCTGGAAGAGTCTCTGGAACAAAATATATCCCTTAGGCTAAAGAGATGCCATGCATCTAGAGGGATATCCCTTTCAGTTCTCAGTGGTCAAAAGTTATACACTCCAGATAAAATTAAGTTATCTGACACAGGGGCACAGAGGTTACCACTTGGACTCTAGAGGTAAATAACATTTGTTTTTATTTATAAACGTGTGTTTAGATTTCTAAACGAGAGGGGAAAGATAACATCTTTGGTGATGTTTAAGAATATCTAAGTTACTGAATGACACTAAATCCAAACTCAAACGATGACATGCTGCCATGAAAATCTGAGCACGTCAGCTTGCTTAGATTTGCCGCACATTGTCCAAACTGTCACCATCGGCTCACTGCTGCTGGTCTCCAGCATCTCCAGAATGTCCTCAAGTGCACAACTCAGCCTCCAGCATCCCTAACGTCCTATCCCTGAATCAGTGTAAAGATGGGTACATATCCTTCCAACAGGGCTGGCCCTACCTTTAGGTAGACTGCAAAGGCAATGAGTGTTAACTCAAAAGCTGGTTATATCATACAATATCCTGCACAAATTGTGACCAGCATACCTGAGAGAAGACGGTCCCCCATAGAAGCCAGCCTGTGTTTTAAGATCTTTGGGGGTTGACCCTCTCTCGTCCCACCACAGTCAGAAGCAAGTTTGGTGGGGACATGAGAGAAGGCCTGTTTGGTGGTAGTTACCAGGCTTCAAACTCCGTGTCAAGGAAGGTTAGCTTGATTCCATCCCTGGTGACCTTCCAGCTGCAAGTAAAGGCATTTGTGTTCAAGCAGGTCTTTGGTGTGTAAGTTCGTCTGTTGCTGAAGGGGTTTCACCAGGTCAGATTTTTAAAAATTTCTTCTATTGTTGTATATTTAATTTATATTATTCTATAGGTTGTTATTGTTTGTATAACTTAAGTTTATTTTCATTTTAATTTATCAGTGTTATCCACCATGAGCACCTTTTTTATGGAAAGGTGGGCATAAATCAAATAAATAGGGTACACATCTACAGTTCAATGTGTATCTACCTGTGTGTAAGACCTACTTTGTTGGAGGTAAATATGCATAGGATCAGGCTACATCCTCCACTGAAATGAGTTGGCTTTACATTGCAACATTGCATGCAATCTGCTGCAAGTTTACTCAGAAGTAAATCCCACCAAGTTAAATTGAACCGGCTTCCACATAAATGTGTCTAAGGTTGTAGTTCAGTTCATTCATTTCAATGGCACTTAGTCACAACTGCCTTCCACTATATGGCTATGAATTCAGGTTTCCTCATCAATTGCCCTTCTACTTAGCAACTCTGCCTCCCTTTGGAATATGCAGCCACCCAGTCCCTAAATCCTGTACATGACCTGCCAAACACCTTCACAACAAATGCACAAGCTTTCAAGCAGACTATGACCAGCCTTTCTTACTCAGCAATAAGAATGTTTCTGAATCACAGCAGGTCATCCAATACCAGAAATTCAAGGACACAGAAGGAAGAAGCAGGCCAGAGCTGTCTGCTAGGGTCTAGTTTATGTTTATGCTGTATACCAGTGGGCAGAGCTTGGCGGTTAACCAAAGAAAACATTCTTTCAGTCTTCCCCATCAGTTCTCATCTGATACAATCATAACCAGCTCACCTATTTTAATGAATGGAATCATAGCCTTTTCCCTTCCCATTGCGTCTCACATGGAGGAAAATAATCTGCCCCACTGTGTTAAAACTAGAATGTCAGATAACACCACCAAACAGGGAGAATTTCAAGAATGAAAATAAAACAAATTCCCACTGGAAATGCTCATTAGTGCAGTGCCAAAAGCTCATACAAGCTGAAGCATGTGTATTGGCTTCATTAAACAAACAGCTATTGATTACACTCAAAAGATGCCAAGGGGTAGTTGCATAAACTCTTCAGCAGAGGGGAAGATGTTAAAAGAAGCCATTTGGATGATATTGCTCAGATGACTGCAGTGGCAATGCTCTCTTTCTCAGAGCCTTTGAGACCCCCATGAAGCATGAGCGGTGCTAATACAAGGTAGCAATCCTTCTCTAAGCACCAGGGAAATAGAGGCAAGTGAGGGGCTTTGGTGACTGTTGATAGCCGTCCTTCTGGACCATCACCTCCTTCTCCTCTTCCTGCTTCCCATCTGACACAGAGAGAGAGGACTGGCAAGTTAGGAGGAGGAGAACAGGAGGAAATCCACTTACCAGTCTACCACCTCTGTTTTTAATGTATTGTTTTTATCCATTTAGCTCTTTTATACTATTCTCTGCTCTGGAATCTGCTTAGATATGGAGTGGTTAAAATACTGGAAAGACAGGCAGGCAGGCAGGCAGGCAGGCAGGCAGACTTCCCCTCTGGTTGGATTCTGTTTCCTCCACTGCTCAGAAGGAGACTTCATTCCCACTGAAATCAAGAGGACTTTAATTAGGTCATGACTAATTCATCCCATCGGTTTCAGGGTGACTAAATGAAACCAAGTTAGTTGGAACTATAGCCTAGCACCCTGGAACCTCAATAAACAGAGCAGAAAACAACAGCAGGATTAAATACTTGAAACTGGCAGGTGAGTTAAAACCATTTCTGGCTCCAAAGCATGCCATACAACAAACCGCCACTCAAGAAGCATTGATGGGATAGGCTTTCTTTGGGAGGGTCTTCCAAAGCCTGGACACAGCTGCTAGGCAAGACTTTCCCTGACCACAACCAAGCTTTCCTCTTATGTTAGAGGGGCTCTTAAAAGCTCCTTTGCTGAGGGTATCAATAGGTAGACTGGCTCACAATGCAGCGGGTGGCACCTTCTTCCAGATATCCCAGTCCTACACCTCAAAGGCACTGGACTCATCCTAAAAGAAGGATTTGCTTCTAAGCACTAGTTCTCCAATTTCCAACCATGAGGCAACTCTCCATGTCTGCCATCTCTGCGCATCAAAGAGGGTTGCAGTTCACATGGAGTGCTGGAAAGGATGTTACATCACATCCAAGACAGTGAACCTGATGCCTAGTGGACAAATCCAGAGTTTGGCACCTCCCTTTTCCCTACCTCTCCCACCTTCCCCTTTACATCTGGTGGCTTCCGAGCATTTTCATGAGCTTCCCGCTGCTCCATTCTAAAAGACTAAAATGCCTTCTCTTGTTTAGCTTCATTACTGGCAGTAAGAACTGGTCTTTTTGATATCTGAGACCCATTGCTTTGCCTTTGGTCCTTGACCTAAAGAAGAGAGCTCAAGACCAGCTACAAAATCAAATATGACCCCCAGGCTGCAAGATGATTGACACTCCGGTCTTCCAATAAATTGAACACATTCATTCCAGCAATTTCATCTATATAATGGAATTTGCAACACTGAGCATAATGGGTTTTATAAAAGTGTATTTGCTACAGCTGATTATCTCATTGAGGTACCCTGATAACCTCATAAAGAACCCCAATTTTTCATCAACGTAACTGGAAACTATTTGTGTGGACACTTGCACAAGAATAAGTGAGAAACTGGGAAATTCTAGTCACCTCCAGAAATGTGGTCCTAAGTAAACTCAGTGGAATACAGATGATAGATAATCTGTGTTATTTGCATAAACATTTTGGATACAGTTAAAGGGGAATAGTACACACATGTACACGCATGCAGGCTGAAATTCAAAGGGGCTATGTACAAAGTTCTATATTTTCTGTCTATTCTTCCTTTCCACTTTCCATTGTGAATAGTGCCTGGAATTCACTTTTGAAAACTACAGCTGTAACAGAGCTGCTGCAACTTGGTAGAATACCAGAACCTTGCTTAAATACAAGTGCTTTCCAGTGTTTCATTAGCCAGAGCAGCACTTTGTATGATTGATTTTCCCTCATGTCAGGTGCTATGTTTCCCACAACTCCAAATACAATAGTCATAAATCTAAAGGGCATACATTCCAGGTTACGCACACATCCAGGCAGGTGAGATGGCTTCTTGAACTTCCTAAATGTTTGCAGCTCGGAAATTTTGTATCCTTTTTCACACACACAGCCTCCTGTCTTCTTCCCAGCCTGTATTCCACTCCAGTTTTCCTTTTAGCAAGTTGGCATAACCTTCACCAACCTGGTTGCTCTCCAGGCTTGCTGGACCATACCTCCTAAGGTGGGAACAGTAATCCAACAGCCCAACACATATGACGGATACCAGGTTGGAGAAGACTGTGTTGGCCATTTTTCACACTCATGAAGATCTTGATGTGCTGTTCCACCATGCCCTTCCAACACCTGCTTCTCTGCCTCACCACAAGCTGTCCACACCTGCCTTATGCTGAAGCTGGGTCAATGGCATCAAATCCCATGAGACACCATCAGACATTCTCTCAGAGGCAAACCTGAGCATGCAAGGAGAGGTAGTTTCTAGGCCTGTCTTGCTCTCCTCCATTGTTGTGTTCCTTGCCTTCAATTTGTGGAGGGCAAGATTTCAAAGAGGAAATTCTCCTATATGCATGAAGATTCTCCAAGCAATTGAAGAACGCAATAGGGCTACTATCTCCGACCACACAGCTGGTGAGAGGATTGGTCTATAAACCAATGATCCAAAGGTCTATGGTCCAATACTGACCATTTCTCAAATTACAAATGGTAGGATGAAGACTTAGGATAGCCTAATTTCATGAAAACCTCTGTTCCAGTCAACATACAGACCTGAAAACTGCAAAGGCTAGGCCCACATCAATCATTCAACCCTGAAAGGCATTCACTTGGTTATAAAACACAACCCAGAGAGAACAGCTCCCCCATCTGCAAACAGAGAAAAGCTCAGGAACTCTGTATCTGGGAGCAAGATCGCCTAGTGACACAACTCAATGAACAAGCCTGACTCAGAAGCGTTTTAGAGATTGGGGGATATCTCATATTCTAAGCTATTGTGAATAAGAGGTTGTTTTGCCAGGCTGGCTGTTTTCCCTCCATGTCCTTTTTTGGCTTAGCAGCAGACAGGCATTCTCTGATGTACTTGCCACTTCTGGATCTGCTGTGGAGTCCTAGCAAGAGCTGTGCTTGGAAATCATTGTGTGTGTGTGTGTGTGTGTGTGATGCAGACAGTTTCAGCAACTTCAGTCCTCAGGGCCAGGCCTTGCCGTTACTGCAGTTCTGAGGCCTACAAGTGGTCTGGCTCCAAGGGTTGATTCCAGTGGGATTCCATTTTCAGGCAGGCATCCAGATGCACAGAAGGCTGCGCAGGTGAATCAGGTCTCACATGTGACTCACAGATTCCAATGCACTCTACTCAGAACTCCCACTGAGTTCAATAGGCTTACTTTCACCTTGGTCCCTCTCCACCCTAGATAGGGATTTTGGAGAAATCTGCAGAGGCATAGATCAAGTTCGGATTCCTATGAATCCAACTTACAGATTCTGTAGCAGACTGGCTTTTCCCAAGTTGCACAGATTCCACAAACTTGGAGTCCATTTTTTTGTTTTTGGACATTTTATGCAAATTTAGTCATGGGGGGCAAAAACACCAACCAAAAATACACATCTCTTCCCATAGATGCATGAAAATATGCATGCGGCACAGAGCAATTTCAGAAGTGTGAATTTGCTCAAAGATGTACAAAGAAGCTTACACAAAATTAGATTCTGCCAGTGATAGAATCAAAAGGTGCCTGACAAGACAGAACACACAGGAAGAAGAACCTTAATAGGGTCCATTCTTCCCTAGTTCCAGATGTGTTGGACTACAAATCCCAGACGCCTGCAGCCAGATCTATGATCATCTTTGACCATTAGCCATGTTCACTGGAGCTGATGAGAGCTGGAGTTCTCCCCACCTTGCTCCGTTTTAGAAAACAAAGGGTGAAGACTGATTACTTTAAAACCGGCTGTTCCATTCCACCTTTGTGGGAAGATCTTTATTTTATTATTGACTGAGAATTATCTGTATTTTCCTAGCATTGCAGACCAGCAGTGGCCAACCACCTGCTACTTGTTCTGCAAATACAAATTCTTTCCCACCCTCTGCCTCTTTAATGACAACAAAGTGTGGCATTTTCTCACAGTGAGACCTGGAAAGCTCTCATTTCTAGCAAATGAGCCTTCCAGATAAGCTTCAGCGTAGCTAATGCACCTCATTAATACCATTTTTCTCAGCATGCCAATAAGTTAGGCCAATGAGTAGTTAAAAAGCAAGCAGTTGCTGGGTAAGTCTTTCGAAGTTTCAGACACAAGTGCATGGTGCAGCTCGTACAAGCAACCATTGTCTGTGCAAAGTGTCAGTTCTCCATCTACAATTCCTGGGCAATATGGTTGTTCACCACCAAGTGCCAGCAATACTGCTATAATTAATGATTACGTAGGTGCTGACTTTATGAGTAGTAATACATTACTGCAGTATGAGTTCAAGCTAATCTAGCAACTACCCGTCTTAATAACACTAATGTGTTACTGAATCCATCAGAAAATGATCTATAGCTTGGACAGGCAGAGAAGACTTCAAGACCTGCTCTGTGTGATTTACTGACCCTCCACAAGAGCTCTGGATTCACAATACACTAACCAGTCATGGTAACCGCCACCACAACTAAAAGATCTTTTCTGCCGCCTCCAACAGTGCACTCCTATACATGTTTACTCAAAAGTAAGTCCTTCAGTGATCAGTGAGGCCTAGCTGCACCTGTACCACTGAGGGGGGAAATCGACATACTCCAAGAATTCAGTAAACTATCAGTTCTGATTATTATCCAGCCTGGCACCAGGCAAGCCTCAGCAGGGACTGTGGCCTATAGGACTGCGGTGCTCATTAAGGGCACAACTCTATACATTTAGACAACACACATCCTACTACTCCTAGCATCCCCTAGTATTCCTTGCTTGGGATGCTGGGAGCTATAGGGCTTTTTCTGTCCAAATATGCATAAGCTTGTACACTAAGCTGTGGAAATGGAGAAGTTCTAAGGAGATGGAGGGAAACCAGCATTGGATTACTGAGTGGTAGGATTGTGTGTTCAGTTCTGGTGTTGAAAACCAATTTCCAGACAGAGCATGTGCCCAAAGACACCCTTTTTTCTATTCTCAGGGTATGTCCACACCCTTGACTCACAGTTTTGTCCTACTTGGTTCATCCTTGGAGATCTACTAGAAGCAAAGTTGATTCTGCAAGTCTGAAGTCTAATCTGATGCATATACCAAGTAGATATGGAACTGTTGAAGGTCAGTTGCAGAAACTGGCAGAGAGCCAGTGTGGTGCAGTGATTAAGAGCTGGGACTGGGACTCAGGCGATCTGGGTTCGAGTCCCCGCTCAGCCATGGAGCCAACTGGGTGACTTTGGGCCAGTCACAGACTCTCAGCCCAACCTACCTCACAGGGTTGTTGTTATGGGGATAAGATGGAGGAGGAGAATGATGTAAGCTGCCTTGAGCCCTTCGTAGGAAAAAGGCAGGATATAAATCGAAAAATAAATAAATAGTAAATAATAAAATAAGGACATGTCCGCATGGCAGCTTCCCCCATTCCAGCTTCGATGCTTTACCACTGTAGAGTCAATGAAGGAAGCATCCTGTGAAACGACTGGACCTTTTCTCTCAGGACAGCAAAGCCAAGCATTTTATTCCATATTGCCATTGCAAACAACACAACGTGAAGCAACAGGTAATGACACAATGCCAACATTGAGCCACATTAGCATATTGAAGGCACAGTTGACTTCAGTGGTGTTCAAAGTGAGTGAATGCATACATTGTCTTGCTTTTGGAAACAAAGCTGTTTTATATGTAACACAAGCATCACAATTGTAGAACCTGAAGTGTTTGATCCTGTCTAATATTGGAAGCTAAGCAGGACTGAAACCTGGAGGGGTAACTTAAATATTGTGTATCACCTAGAAAGCTTCAGCTTTGGGCATTATAGAAATGTAATGCAGTCATCATCAGCTAGCACAAAGATGCTTTTACCCTGGGCAGCTGCCAAAATCTGCCCCAAAATCTTCTTCCTGAGGCTTTGCACCATAAATAATGTGTGCTATTCTCTGTGTCTCCCCAAAGGCATGCTTTGAAATGGTCATTCTGTAAATGAAAATTCAATAAAAGTGACTATTTGTAAGACTTAAGCTCATTTTAAACCAATAGTACCACTGAGGGGAAAAATCGACATACTCCAAGAATTCAGTAAACTATCAGTTCTGATTATTATCCAGCCTGGCACCAGGCAAGCCTCAGAAGGGAGACCATTCTACAACTGGGGGAGGGGGGACACCACTGAAAAGGCCCTCGTTGCCTCTTTCTTGACCTCCCTTGGAAGTGACAGTCAGAGGAAGGCTCCAAATGCAAATAGCAGTTATATGGTATAGAAGTGTGTGAGAAAGTGCATTATTTTGTGTGGGTGAAGGAAATGTAGGAAACTGTACAGTTAACTTATTTTTGCCTCCAGGGGTAGGAAAAACATCAGATGGTAGATTTTTAGAGAGGAAGAACACTGCTCTAGCTTCTCCAAGCAAGGCTTGAGGGTTATCCATCAGCCTAGCCACCCTCTTGCTATTTCAAAGGGCTGCTTTTCATGTAAGAGTCAGAAGTTCTTGGGCTATCTCTGCTCCAGCATCACAAATCCAAACCTGAGAACCAGACAGCTTGCAAAGTTCCCACATTTGTCTCCAGGAGTCACAGAGTTAGGAAGAAAGCCAGCCGCAAAATACTTCCTGTTAGGGGGCATTGCACAGCTATTCCAGCTTTTTCTCCTTAATGAATCTTCTGTGATAAGAAAGATGGGAGAAGCAGTAGCAAAATGTGGGAGAGTTACAAGGGAAAGGTGACAATGTCTAGATCTCCCCTACACCAATAAATGAATAAATAACCCATCAGTGAATACAAAGGTCTGATGGTACAATTAAGCAACCCACATCTAGCAATCCCATCTGATCCTTGAAAGGAGATGGAAAATCTCGTGGCATTCAGAGCCACTGAGGGAAGGAGTTCCTTAAGCCCTGAAACAGAAGCATTTGCTAGAAAAATAAGGAACCCCATTGTTCAGGTTGCCCAGTCAAGGAGCAGTTTTCCATATTAACCAAAAGGGCCTACTCCAGGTGTGCAGAGACTCAGCCTCAAAGGCCCAATCCAGCCTCTCAGAGTTCCCGTTCTCCTGCCAACCTTCCATCATGTAGTTTTCCCAGCTTTTGTGCAGGTTCTTTTCCACCCTTTTTTTCTAAGAGCTTTCTCCTAAGCCTTTCTTTAAGCTAAATTATACTAGGCTGATGGTTTTAGGTGTACTGCTTTCACTTTGGGTCCATCTGTTTTTCTTTGGACCACTCACTGCTGGGATGCAGCTCCTGAGAACATCTTTGAAATAGAATGTGGACTTTGGACTGAAAAAGGACTCAGATTTCTGAGTCCTGAGCTGCACCCCAGAAGAGGTCATCTGGTCTCTTGATTCAGTATGTATCTGAACCCTGCAGAGGGCCAAAGGGAAGAGTGTGATCTAAGTCTTACCTTCCTGGAGCCCAGTTCTTAAAGAGGCAGTACCTTGTCTCAGAGGTATGTATTTCAGCAAGATACACCTCCTGATGCTTCCACTGAGACTTGAAAAGCAGCAAAGATGGGATCCTTAGAACAGAGGACATCTTTACAGAAGTATGGTATAAAAGGGCCCAGAGCTCTGTCATAAAGCAGAAGATCTCAAGTTTATTGGAATCTCCTGGTAGGGGTGGAAGAAAGCTCAAGTCTGAAACCCTGGTAATATCTCTGCTAGTCTATGCAGAGTCACCCATCTTGGCTAGATGGACCAATGGTCAAATTCAGTATAAGGCAGCTTCCTGTCTTCCTATGTAATTGAAGACACATGAGCTAAGGGGGATGCTTTCAGGAAGCTCCTGGAAGATAAGCCAGTGCAGAAAGGATCCCATGTAGGTAGAAAACATGAAAGCCACTGATATGCCTCACTGTGGTAAAAGGTAATGAAAGAAAATGTTCCTAAGCACAGAAAAAGAAGGGGTCCTCAGAACCAGCGACTGCACTCAGGTATGAATGTGACTCTTAAGAGCCAAAACGTATTTTGCAGAATGAGATGTGGCTGCCAAACTGCTTCAGATTCAGACAGAGCACTGGGCTCTCCTTCTGAAGTCAGAGGGCACTTTCGGAAATTTGACAGGGCGTGGTGGGCATTCCCACAACATTGTGATGGTGGGGGCTTGCCCATTCATAAAATGTCTGCCATGGGAGGCACAGCTGGTTATAAAACATTTGTTCCTAGAAAGCAGACTGGTGAGCCTAAAATAGAAATCTCTTGCCCAAGAAGCTAAGTAGCACCCAAAGCCAGAGCCTGAGCTGAAAAACGCAAGCCCACTCTTTGGATCCAAATAAAAAAGGCAGTGGGAGGCAGCACTTAGCTTTTCAGCATGAGAGCCTCCCTGTTCATGAATATTTTAAAAAGACATCTTAAGAAATAAAATAAGGCAAGAGGTCTACTGGGCACTGAGAGAAGCTTATTTCTAAATTGCCCTACACAGCTGCCTCCTTCTAGTAAAAATCTGCATGGTACTGAACAGTCCTTATGCTGAGTTTTTATGGCTATGTTTACAATATGCAGGGGGAGATTTGTAAAGGGAATTTTTCAAAAGCAGAAGTCCTACTGAGTGCAATGGGACTTTCTCCCAGGTCACTGGGCCTAGGGCTGCAGCGCCAGAATCCTCAGCCTGGAAGTGAGGAAGGACCTACTTAGTCCTTGGGAGCTGCAACCTTCTGCCAACATTTACTGCTAACAGCCTGACACTTCGTCCAGGAGACAGCTGTGACTTATCACTATGCATCCGCAGTCTTAATATGTTGTAAAATTGCTGTCCATAACGTTAAAATGTAGTAAAAATGTCATTTAAACACTGTTTTCCCGTTCAAGTGTGATGGTATGGATGCAGTGTATGCCATCCTACACTGATGCAGCTAGAATACATTTCACAAAACATTCAACACATCCTGCAGAAGGAGGATCAAATGACACGTTACTTTAAATACGTAGCATGCTGCTCCGTCCACTTTTGGTTTATTTGCTTGTTTGTTTATGAACTTTAAAAGTAGAGCCCCCAGTCTGGATTTTGATCACAGCGCATGTGCAAGGAAGGCCTCTGAACACCAAAGAGGGTAGATTAAGGCAGTAAAATTTGGGGCCACAGTGATGCGATAGTTGGAACTGAGGACTTGGGAAATCCTGCTTCTAATCCCCACTCACTGGGGACCTTGGTGCGGTCATCACATGGTTCTGGTTTTTGGGATAAAATGAGGTTCTCTAAGCTACCTTGAGCTCCTTCCAAGAGGAAAAAGGTGGGATGTAAATGCAACGTAGTAGCAGGAATGATTAATAATACAATTTGGATTGTACCATTTCAGAATGCAGATGAAAAAGAATGTGCTGCTTCAGAATAGGTATGTGCGAAATGTTAGAGGATATTTTGTTGGTGGATGCAAACCCTCAGTAGGTTGGATGCAAAGACGGCTCGAGCGGAAACTTTCCCCATCCTAGTCAGGCTAAAGGAATAAAGAAGCCACCCCAACTGTGAAAGAGCCATTATTTTCCCCGGACAGTCATATTTAACCATGCAATAAAGAACTTAAGCTATGGGGAGGGGGGGAGTTTACACTTTTAACTGGTGACTATTGGACAAACAAGCTGGCGTTGGTCTCCTGTCTAATGAATAGGTACAATAAAATGTTTGTGTCAGACAGAAAATTGCCGTGGGCTTGCCCTACGGTATTACGATGGGATGTGGCGCAATAAATAGGCTGACAGGCCTAGGTTAAGGGATGAATGTTTGCTTGTTCTGCCTTCCAGAGGTATTTACAGAAGCCCAAAGAGCTTATGGTTGTTGTCCTCTTTGTAAAGAGATGATGACATTAAGTGGCCAAGACACAAACATGAGTTTATAAGTGTTACACTTTACATCATGATAGGGTGGGGGAGAATGTTATCCTTTCAATACGATCTGCTGACCCCCACAAGTTTACAGCCTTCCTCCCTCTGTTTCATAGCACCTCCCCAGCACCAAAGTTAATCATTTCTCCATCCTTATCTGCCAAGAGTTCTTATCTCCTTCTTGCTGTCACTTTATAACAGGGCTTTCTTATCAACCCTCTTGGGGTCATGTGACCAAGCCAAGCCTATCCCAGCTCCCAATTCTTCTGATTAGAGACCATCATGAAATGGGATGACTGGTTTACAGAGGGTCACTAATGCTGGAAAAAGTACAGAGTCCATCCAAAGACAAGCCTGTTACTTTCTGAATTATTGGACTTGTGAGTGTCTGTGTGTGTGTGTGTGTGTGTGTGTGTGCATGCGCGCATCGTTGACAGACTACTCCCTGACTTTCACTGAAGGTTACTGTAGTCTGCATTCCAAGGCCAGTTAAGTTTACAAGCCTCACCTTTTGCTGTGCTCAATGCTCTATATCTGCAACCCAAGGGCTCTATATATTTGCTCCTAATTATGTCTTCTGGTTCGGATACCAGCAGCCCACAGGATCCTATAAAACATGGACTTCTTCCAGGTGGTAAGTAAGAGTTTTCCTGACTCTTATGATCAGGTGGCCCAGCAAAATGAGATCCAGACCTTATCTGCTATTCCATATTGGGGAAACCATCACGATAGGGAATCCCTTCTCAGTTATCAGATGGAAATTCAGGTGGACCTTTGGAAAACTGAGGCTGACAAAATCCGAAAGTTCTCTAAGCGTACATTTATGCTTCAGAACTGCATGAATCCAGCACGTATATTTAAAAGTGTAAGGCAAGCGTGTGGATGACTAAGCAAGCAGGTTTTTCTCCAGATGTAACATATTTATTAAGGGCATGATGTAGCCCAAATTAAGTGAAGTCCCAGTCATTTCGTGAAGGAAGTCAAGCGCATGCTTAAATCCTTGGTCTTTAAGTAAATAGGACTGAGGGTGGATTCTTCTAATTGAAAGAACTGTGTAATAATGATCTAGAGAGAGAGAAAACTGAGAAAATGTTACATACATTGACAATTGTTTATAAAATTGCTAAACTGGCATTTGTGCTAAAATGAGAAGTAGAAATAACCAGAAACTCATTTGACCTTTGCAAAACTCTAATTGAAAAAATCCAAAAGATCTCTAAGTTTGTATGACCTGCTCTCTTACAACACAAAGTAAAAAAAAATAGTAACTCTTTTGACTAATAAAATAGTTAAGTTAAAATTAAAAAATAGTATTTTAACTTGGAATGTTGCAATAGCTAGTATATTAGTATGTTATGCAAACCTCTTGTTTCAGTGAATTGTTTTGCCTCATTATTTCTACAATTCTGTGAATGAGGGCTCTTTGTTTAAGATCATCCCTTCCCCTCACATCAATTTAACCAAACTGAAACTTCTGGAAATGTCCAATTCATTTTTGAAGGTTGGATAGATGCAGGTTTTCACATTCATGGTTTTGCTAATTTCACTGGGGGGAAATAAGACTTGCTTGCATCAATGGCTCATCATGTCATGGGATATGGGTTGGAGTGATTTTAAATATAATTTCTTTTGCAATGGTTTTTAGCCTTTCCTATTGTAGTCAACAGCAAAACTCCTAATGTTGCCTAATTTTATGTTGTGAGCCGCTCCGAGGCTTCGGCGAATGGGGCGGCATAGAAATGTTTTAAATAAATAAATAAATAAAATATTATGCTGGAAGAAGTCTGGGTTATAAGAAAACAAGTATGGGCAGGTATCCAACAAGCTGTGAGATGTTCACTTTTTCAGTTTAACAGATTAATTTTGCAATTCTGTGCACACTTAGTAGACAGTAACCCCCACTGAACCCTGACTTACAAATTCCCATGCATAGGACCGGCTCTGTTATATTCAGCTTCAACGCAAAGCACTTTCATGCTATTTGATACAGTGGTGTGCTGTAGCAGTATGCTTACTAACTTGGGAGTAAGTGCTATTCAACACAGTCGGATTTACTTCTGAGTAAACAGAGATAAGATCTCTGTGACACACATTTTTAAAAAGGCAAGTGTTTTTCACATAAGAAAAATCAGCACGTGCCAGCTTGTTCGACATAAGACAAGGACTTCAAAAAAGGTCAAGAATCATCAGATTTTCAGTCAACTAAGAAAAATATTCGTCCTTAAAATGAAAATCAAGCTTGCAGAGTGTATCGTAGTTCCTGCAGGAAGGTGCATAGGCGGCTGCTACGTTCCTTTATTCCTCAGTGTAAGGCCTGATCCACCATGTTTCCTTCCTGTGAACATTTTCATTTCTCCAGTCACTGTGTGGAGATGACAAAGCTGCAATTACTAAGCCTTCCCCTCTACTCTTTGGTAGGGGGTTCAGATAAGAAGGATACTTTCCCCCTACAAGGACTTTATCACCAATGGCATGTCAGTGTGCTGATAAGCTGATAAAACTTGCAAAGAGTTCAGTTTTTCTTTATGGAGACATTTATCTGATCTTATGTGTGCTTATTCAGAAGTAAATCTGAACAAAGTTCAAGAGGACTTACTTCTGAGTAAACATGCTGCATGGTGTTTTGCACACACAACATGCACACACACAATTACCAAAATAAAATACCCCAAAATAAAAGCCCCACATGGCAACATAATATTGCTTTACAATACATTCAATAGAATGGGGGTCTTGAATTTCTTGCAGCCCCATGATTGAATTCCATTTTGGAGAAGCTCTTTTTGGGGCCCACATTCCAGTACAGGGTGGGACCAAAGACCAAAAGGTCAGATTCAAAATACAAAGAACAGCATTTAACTAAGCCTTTAGAGAAGTGTTTTGACCTTTTAGAATGAGGAAAACATGTCACAAAATTTGGGAAACTAGCAAATAATTGGCAGCCAGGTAAAGGGGTGGGACCATATTGCCTGTATACTATGTACGGTATAAATGGAATATATTTATGCAAACAGAAGTAATGGAATGGCTATTATGAATTACTTGAACACCAGCACCTGTGAACAGATTTTGCAAAGTCTGTGCTTGCTTACCTTACTAGTTGCAAATTCTCTCTTTCTCCGTTTTTCAGTAGCGAGTGAAATAGTTGAATCATGGGTGAGGCTTGACTGGCAAAGAAAATTCTTCTTTTGGGGAGTGGGGGGATGCTAGCCATTTTGAATACAAATGATTTGGTAATCACTCAGGGACCACACATGTAATAGGTCAGCTCCAGCATGTTCCATGGGGATCGGGCATGTTTTTGAAGAATGTTGGCATTCTGAACTGGCATGACAGGTGAGGGCCACAAGGAAAAGTCAACCAAAATAATTGAATCGTTTGCTCAGAGATGATTACAAATTAAGATCCATAGGAAGTTCCATAGTTCCATAGGAATGCCATTGACTATGTAAGAGAAATAAAAGGGAATGTAAATGCCAGGATGTCAGGAACAAAGCATTTGTGTCATTTGGTGATAAGAACACCCCAAGCAGTCGAAAGCAAAGGTGGACATGACGCCTGTAGATGGATGCCTGTCATTACCAGTCAAGTTGGACCTAACTGCTGATGGCCGCAGTGGTTGCTTCTTTAAGGAAGATCAATGCTTCTAGTCCTGGTGACTGAATGCTAACTGTGTGCACCAGTTGCTGGAGAACATGGGCAGGAGGATTCTGCTTCTGTTGTGTCTTGCTTGTGGGTTTCGGAAGGCACCTGGCTGGCCAATGTGTGAACAGCATGCAGGATGAGATGGACCCCCATTCTTATCTGGCGGGGCTCTTCTCATATTCTCAGCACCACTGCTGCCATTGCATAACCTGTTTAGTGCTACGTAAAGGTATGATAGGGGCTGTACAAATCATTGCTGCCCAGTTACTATTGCATTACAGCTGCTTTCCCCAATCTGGAGCCCTCCGGATGGTTTGGACCTCACCTCCCATCAGTCTGAGCTGGCATGGCCAATGGTTAGGCCTGCTGGGAGCTGTCAGCTAAGAGCATCTCTCTGGGAGAAGGGCGCTCCACCACAAGCCATGCAGGCCAAACAGATCTGTGCCAAGCTGGCTTTTGCTCTTGGTAGAGTCCAAGATGACATAGGAACATAAGCCCAATTTAGTCAGATCAGGGTCCATCTAGCCCAGTGGTGACCTTCAAAGGCCTCTGGGAAATTTTCAAGCACTGCATGAATATTTTTCCCTGTACTTTGACCTTGACATCTTTGTTCAAATGTACACTGCAGCTGCAAACAGAGGATCTATCTATCATAACTCGTAACCTATGAAAGGCCTATCCTCATGGCTAAAATATTTTGCTGTCCAAAGCTCAGAACAAGATGGAAGTCATGCAACACACACACACACATTCCTTATGCAAACTGGAACAGAAGTTAAAATTTTATTTCAGTGCTGTTGAGAGGGGGCAAAGCAAATTTATGGTTTCTTCCTCACATCTGCCACTTGAGGTGGTTGTCTCTTTCCATGTGATGGTGATGCTGGTCATGTGTCCTCAACAATTTTGCTAACCCCTTTAAAGGGCTTTTAATGGCCTACATCTCATGGGCTTTCCATGGATTGTCTCTGTGTGTGTGCGTGCGTGCGTTTGTGTGTCACTTCCTTTTGTCTGTCCTGAAAATGTTCATCATCAGTAGGAAGCCACCAGCAAAGAGACTCAGGCACATTGGTGAATAAAACTGATGTACCCCAAAGCTCTACCAAAAAAAAATAGTGCCCAATCCGGTCAGATAATTCTCCAATTGCTTCTTCAATGCACCTAGCATGGAAGAGCACACAACCTCTCTTGGCAGCTGGTTTCACTGCCATAGTGGTCTCACAGGCAGGAAATTCTTCCTTGCATCTAGCCTGAACCTGGTATCCTGTACCTCCTTGGCCCTACACATTGTCAGACCCCTGGAGTTTTTCACTTGGAAGACATCTGTTCCTCTTCTTAAAAAATAAATCATCTGAGCTCTATCAGGTTGTCTGTTTCAGCTTGTTTGCTTAGCTAATCAGAAATACACATTCTTCATCCTCAAGCAGAACCTGCCCTATTGTTATCAGAGTGAAACAGCTGATTTGGAGTGCCACAAAGGGACAGCAAATTGTCGCTGATGTCATGTGTGGTTGTTGCATTTCTAACACCAGGGAGGGAGAGAAGTGCCTATAGGAATTCCCACCTCAAATAGCAAAAGAAATCTATCACCTCCCAGTCTGAGAGACCTTGATGGGCCGGGGTGCTATTCTCTCGGGGCCAGCCCTCCCATGAAGTGGGGCAAGGAACCCGCGCCAGTGGCAGGGTGCTAAACGTTGCTGTCTTCCCCACATCTCATCCTGCGGCAGTGCTATTCCCAAGGTGTCCTGCGGACATCCTGCCAGGCGCTCTTCCACTCTGCATTTGCCACAGCAAGAGAGTGGCCAGAGGGATGCTCTGGAGGCTTCCCTGTGTCGCTCTCCACATATCCTCCCATCTTACTTTTGGCACTGCCATCACCCCAGTGGCTCCGTAAAGAGCCATGCAAGTCCATCTCTCTTTCTTTTCTTGTGTCAGAAGCATCACGGTTAAAATAAGGCATATTATAAAACATGTTATCTTAGAATTTGCTATAAAGCAAGACATTTAAAATATAAAATCAAACATGTACACATTAAACAGATCTAGCCTAGAAGCTAGTAACATTAATTGCGTTCTGTTGAGCCGCCATAAAACCCTCAGGTGTGCACTGATCAGAGCACAAAGGGCAGGTATATGCATTTGTTGCAGTCTGCGTATCACCACAGTCACAATGGCAGAGCCCACCAAAAACCCACCTGTTCAGAGCATCTCTAGGTCTTGTTATACCTGCACGCAGTCGATTCAGGGATTTCCAGACTTCCCAGCTTTCATCAGACCCAGGAGCAAACTCCTCCATTGGCTCCATCCATGCAAGTAAAATAAGCATCTGTGGAGCGGTCATGAAACCCGGGAAAGCTCTTGGGAGGGCCCCACAACTGCTTTTTCCAGCCCCACTGCTCTTCATGGGGTGGATGCAGCCATGCAAAGGTAAGGAAAAGGGAGTGCGATGTTGTAACAGGGGGTCTTCTCCCAGCTCAGGTGATGAGTCACCTTGTGCAGGGTGTGCGTTTGCCCCTCTGTCGCAGGCAGCAAAATGTCTTGGGCAGTGTCTTGTCAAGGAACATTTCAATTTGTTCCTACAGCTCCACCTTTAGAGTCTCTAAAGTCTGCCTAAAATGAGTCCAGTTAATTAGAAACATTTCTTTATGGAGGGGCTTCTCTTGAGGCAGAGGAAGAACCAAGGTTAGTCTCATCAACCCTGGAAGTTCTGTTTCTTTCTTTGATGCTTCAGTGTGTAGTTGGTCCTGTTGGACAAGCCAGCTCTCAAACGAATACAGTTGGATACATGTGTACAGTGATCAGGGGATGTGTGAAAAAGAACAGCTTTGCTGCTTGCATGTGGAAACCTGGACTTTTTTCTTACTGAAGATCAAAGTTAGTCTCCAATTCTCACTGCCGCCTCAGGATGGGGGAGCAATTTGTTCAGTTTGCATTTAGTGTGTAAGGACTGATTTTGCAAAATCAACATGAATATTAGGAAAAATGCTCAGGGAAAATATTCATCAGAAATATTTTTGCATAGATGAGCAATAGGATAAATCTGTAGAAAAATGCCTGTATAATAAGAAATAGACACAAAATGCTGATGAATTATCAGGTAACTAAAAAACAATTCTCAAAGTTCAGGACGAACTTAATTTAATATTGGAATAATGAAGAATTGAAAGAAACTGGAAGTGACAGGTCCTTCCAGCTGCTCCTCGATCACTGTAAGTCTTGAGTCAGAAGGACCAGAGACTAATGGACTGTACCACTTTTTGAGGGACTTTGGTAGGATGTCCTTCTTATTGGTCCCTTCTCTATGAATGGTAAGACCCAGAGCCATCCCAAGACATTTTAATGCCTGAACAAGATGGCGGCCTTTCCATTACATGTATGGAAACCAAGCAGCCTGACAGTTGAATCTTATGTTAAGTCTGGCTGTGCCCTCCACGGCACCTAGGCCAACTTGCGTCAGGGCATATGGTAGTCACCACGCAGTTCTCCAATCCCTTGCCATTCGTTGTGCTGCATTGCATTGCGTTGCCCTGCTCCCACCCCACACCTGTTGCATCTGCCTGCCTGATGGCTTGCTAGTGTTATCTCCACATATTTGTATCTTCTTTGGAGTCCAGTCGGCTCCTCCTCCCAAACAGACAGAACAACATATGCAGAACCTACTGCTTGTTCCACTTGTTCGTCTCACTGCACTCTTGCTCAGAGACGGTAGGCGACCAGGCAGCAGTGCAAAAGAGGCGAGACCACCTATCAAAGCTAAATTCCAAAAGACCTCTTGGTTAATTCCCCATTTGCTTCTTCTGCTGGTTTCACATAAAACTTCCAGCAGTGACCACCAGATACAGTCTCACGTTCACTCTTATCAACTGAACTTCTGCAGCTATTTTATAGTCTCCCACATAAATCACTCTCTGAGCTTAATTCTGCCACCCCCACCCCATCACCTCTTATAAAAATCACAGACTTCCTGATAATATAATGCTTTCAAAGTCTGGTCTGTTTGACTGAGGGGGTAACTGGGACATTGACTTGAAAAACTGGCCTAGGCAGAAAGGAAAAACAAGCCACTCATCACTTCTGCCTGTGAAATTCTGCAGCTTGTATAATGTTTATTGCCACCTCACTAATGCCTGAAACATCAGCCTCTGAGCTCTACTGAATGGGCTCCTTTGCACTAATCTTATCAAAGAACACCAACCGAGAGTCCAGAGTGGAGTGGGGAGTTTGGATTGTAAGCTCCTTGCAACAAGGTGCTGCCTCCACGCATTCGTTCGTTTTGAATGTCTATCTGATTTTTCTCCCCAAAAAGGTTCAGTTCAGCTCTTCAGTTTATCTGAGGACAGACTCCCATGCACGTTGAGACAGAAAAACTTCGTACAACACCAAGCAT
Source organism: Varanus komodoensis (assembly GCF_004798865.1). Lineage (NCBI taxonomy): Eukaryota > Metazoa > Chordata > Lepidosauria > Squamata > Varanidae > Varanus > Varanus komodoensis. The sequence continues at coordinate 16,446,710 of NW_025335641.1, read as the reverse complement.
TCTCCAGCCAGCTGGGCGTCATAGGACTTTATCTGGACATCCATAGGAGTGTCCTGGTAGTCTATGAAGTCCCACAGGGTTCATGGGCTGTGGGCATCCTGGGCTAATGGGCAGTAAACCGGAGGTCACATGCTGGCCAACGGTAAAGCTAAAGTTAGTGGTGAAGGGCTAGCAGGGTAGATTAATGCAGACTAGTTGGCAAGTAATGATTAACTAGAATAACAAAGCCCCGGGTTCAAATCCTGCCTAAGCCACAAATTCCCTGTATGACCAAGGTGTTGAACTTCAGATAAGGTATGGAAAGCTGGGTTGTTTTTATTTATTCCAGCGATGGGCAGGGCTAAAGGTCAAAGGGGCAGGAGGAAAGCAAAGGGACAGGTCCTGTTTAGCTGAAATGTGTGTAGCTTAAAGCTATGACAGGCAGTAATTAACCCTTAGGAGGAGCAACTATGGTTTTAGAAAGGGCTGGGTGGACACGGTGGAACTTCAGCAAAGCAAAGACACCACCAAAGCAACAGTAGTTGTGGGAAAGTAGGTGGGGCCAAGGCAGGAGGCCTGGTCCATAACATCGACCATGTTTAGAATGAGACCATAAAACTTCCAGTAATCAACTAACCATTTAGTCTGCTATGCCAAACCTTCTCCAGCAAATATTTTGGAAGGTGTGTTTATTTTTATGGCTTGCAAAAGTATTTCAAATGCTCCTCCCACTCACTGCTAGTCACAACTAACTTTTCCATGTGCAGTTCCCTGAACCTCCTCCTGTGTAAAAGCATATAGGATTGCTCTGTAAATTGCACCAACTTCAATGGATTCAGGCTGCAGACCCCTGCCCACTTTCTGAGATTAAAACATGCTGAAGCAATGAGCAGTTTTCTAGGTAAATCAGAGAGGCTTGCTTCTGAGCAAACAGCATAAGATTTTGCAGTTAACTAACTTTTGTTGGCATGATAGCATACCTTGGCAATAAATCCCAAAGAAATCAAAGCACCTGAAGTAATTTTTAAGTGGGGCTTAATCCAAAATAGGGGAGCACAGGATTACAGCTTTGATTAAGGGGGAAGGAGGCGTGTTGCTGTTGCTGTTGCTGTTGTTATTGTTGTTGTTTACAACAAGGTTGCAAGGCCTACTGTCCATTTCCATGCACATTACCTCCCTGTGCTCCATGGAGTTTCCTCCCAGAGAAAGGCTCATGGGTACACTGCCTCACATGGCAACCCTCTGCTCGCTTACCTAGGATAAACTGAAGAGGGCAGAGGGTGCCCTTTGCTGCTCCAAAGCACAATGCCTGGTGCTCTCAAGGAGGCATTTTTTGGAGCAGAAGTTCTGCAAGACCCCCAGGGCCAAGCCTTGGAGATGGCCTTTCCATGCCCAACAGGCAGAGCTATTGTGGGGTGGCATTTTTCAAGGGAGGTAACTTTGAAACGCTCTGATGGAATGGGCGAAATGAAGGTGTTGAAAACGACCGGGGTTCCGGAGAGGAACAGGCAGACGAGCTGCACCGCATCCCGCAAGAGGCGGAATTACTTTTACGACCTCTGCCTGGGCGACCTTCTCCTTCGCGCTTTCCAAAGAGCAGGGTTTGGTGCGTGGAACCGGGGATGCTGCTGCTACTGATCGCACGGGCGCGCCTTGTCGATTTCACTTGGAGCCGCTGGCGCCGAAGCGAGCTCGCTCCCGGGAGCCCGGATTTCCCTTCGGAAGAGCAAGGAGCGCTCTTACAGGAACCGGTTTGGGGAGACGGGGAAAATCCTGGGACAGATTCAGACGTAGGAATGAGGACTGCCTATAGGAGAAGAGGAACACCGGGGCACTGGAGAGGGCGACGTGATGCAGGACTGCAAGGCAGCGGTTTCAGGCTGTCGGTCAGTTCTGCTTGGCAGACCTTTTCCCAAACTGCTCCGCAACGCGGGGATTATAAAAGGAGCGCCTGGCGGACTCTGGACCGAGGCAGCTGGGGGAAGAGACTCTTCCCTCGCGTGTGCTGACGTGCTCTTTGCATCCTCGTGGCGGAGGATCAGCACAGGCAAGCGGGCGCGGGAGGCTTTCGAGAGCATCGCTTTCCCTTAAGAAAAGAGTTTCTCTTTGACCGCGCGCGCACACGTAGTTTGGAAACTGCGCCTCACTTTGGAAAGCTTCCCAAAGGAAGCTTAGGAATGGAGCCAGACCTAGCCAGACCTAAAGAAGGCCACGCTGTGGGACTTCCAGCCAGTGGGAGTGTCAGGGCTGACCTGTGCCTTATTAATTTAAAAGGATCTACTCTAAGAATTACTACTTCTGGATGTCCTCATTTCGTTTCCACAGAAGGAGGTTTAAGGTGCACTTCTATGCATGCCTAGACAGGAAAAGGCCTACAATTCCCGGAATGCCCCAGTGCCTATTTTCGGGCTAAACTAGGAGATTGCACCCTTAGGGAATTTATGTGCCCCAACCGTTGTACTGGGGGAGGGGGCATGGGCTGCAATCTATATGACTGTAAATCCAAATTAACTCTATAGATGTGATCTCCAAGAGATCGTGCACAGGAGCATTTTTACCTGGTGCTTTTTGGATTTCATTTTGCTGCTTCCCACACAAGCCTTGTCAAGATGGGTCCCTGATGCCTGTGCTGAGTGGCTGAAGTTGCAAGATTAAGTGACATGCCCAAGGCCACCTAGGGAGCTTGTGGCAGAGGAGGGATCTGGCAAATCTCCTTCCCCACTGGAACACATAGGAATGATGCAGTTATAAGGCTCAAGTCCTTAACATGCTTCCATGGGAGTAAGTCCCATTGGACTCAATGGTGCTTCCTTTTGAATAGACATGTACAACACACACACGCATGCACAAGCTTTTCTGGACTGATGCAAATCAAGTGAGAAACATGACTTGCATGCCTGAAATCCTGTGCAGAGAGCAATTCTGGTGATACAAATTTTATGTTCAACATAAACAAGCAAACCAGACAAACCAAAAAGTGAACATTTTTAGCTGGGACCAAGACAAGCAGATCTCTGATTTCCCTCCAGGCAAGGTTTCTGAAAAAGTCCTGTGCCATTAGTTTTTTAAAATACCTACCTATGAGTCAGTCAAATGCATTGAACCAAAGTGCATCTTAGGAAGAGAAAGATGCCTCATTACACAGAGAAGTTTGCAAACTTGGCATTGAAAGAATGGGGGAAAACTGGGTTTGGAGTATCATCAAGGTGACTGGAGGTGCTAAAAGCTCTCAATCAGGTTAGATTAGATTAAATTAAGTGTGGGCCCAGGAGTCCACTGAAAATGACTTCATCCTCAGTTGCTGCTACTCCTGGGCAAATGGGGCTAAGCACATGGCCCCTTTCCCTTAGCATGGCACTGTCAACCACGACTGATGGAAGCCCAGCACAATCCTGCAGGTGCCTCCCCTTCGAAGGCCACAGCATTGCCCTTTGGCCCACAGATGTGAGTCAGGACCTGTTCACAGAGAGGGGAGGGATGATGGGATTTGTGGTTTATGCCAACTCCTCTAAAAGAAGTCCCAGGGAGTTCAATGGGACGTAGCCCAGGCAAGAGCATGTTCATGTTGGAGGAATGGAATATCAGCCTTTGTGGTGCTTGCTCCAAAGTAAGCAGGCACAAGATTGTTCTCACCCTTGCTGTGATGCCAAATTCTGTTCGCTAGGTATAGATGCAGTTGTAAAATCATTTGTCCTTCTGCTGGCCAGGTGAAGGCATGGCCTGTCAATGGCCCTGCTTTGAAACCCTCTCAGAACTAGCAAGTCCCATGTATTTTGGCAAACACAGTCTCCTTCGCCTTGTGTCCTTCGGTTAGGGTGAGTAACAGGTATCAAATAGATGCCGCTTAAGCAGTATTATATCTTTCTTGTCTTAATATCTCTGCAACTAGACTCCAGACACTGGTTGGGTGGATGGAAAGACAGATCTTCTCCATGGCCCTCGATAGACAGACATTAATTACACAGTGTTTGATTTGCTGGCCTGCTGCTCCACACCCAGAATAAGTGCAGATGTGGGATGCAGACAAGTGTTCTAATTGGTCCAGCCTGGCTGACCAATGCAGTGATGCTCAAACAACTTCCAAGTCTTCCACTCAGAATCCTGCCTACAGGAACACAGTGAAGTCTGCTATTGCTGGGTCCCAGAAAGCACATCCCCCCCCCCCCCCGCCGCCTCTTTGTGGTGGAATTTATCAACCCAAAAGACTGAAATTTGGCATGTTAATGGCAAGTGAGAGGAACAAAGTGCCAGGTCACTATTAACTCCCAGCAGAACTAGGAATTAATTCCTAGCAATGTTTTATACACCCATGAACCTGTTTAAGGGTCACCTGTAATCATTACTGTATCCCAGGCTTCCTCCTCCTCTTCCTCCTCCTCCCTCTTCTGCACCTCCTCTTTAGAACACAAAGAGTCCAAAAGCCAGGGAAATGGGATTTTAAACAGATCAGTGTGGTGCAGTGGCTAGAGCATTGGACTGGAGCAGGAAAACCCACGGTTCAAATTCTCACTGGGTCATGAAGCTCTATGCGTGCCTTTGGGCTAGTCACTTTGGGCCACTCTCTGCTTAAACTGCATTATGGGGCTGCTGTGAGAGAAAGAGAAAGGGTTGTGTAGGCTCCTTGGAGGGAATGTCCGATATCAATACCCATAATAATAGCAATAGTAAAAATATATATTAAGTGGCTTGCATATAAACCATATTAGCCGTCTTTGGCTTAGGTGGAAGGAACAGTTATGGGCAAAATGCAAAGGTCAGAACTTGTCCTTCTTGCATTCACTTTTTGCCACCCCCGTTTTCAGGGGTGCCCCCCCCCCAACAGGGATTAAAATTGAGCCGTCCTGGAATACTAAAGGACCCAGGAGCCTTCCTGAAGACCTCCCCCCTTTAAATACCTACACAGAGAGAGCCTTCAGGTGGTCAACCTGGAGCAACATCTCTGAATGCGCTGCGTTTTCCTACTGCCAGGGCTGCAGCTCCCGCGGATGCCATGATGCGCGAGAGTTGGAGGGAACTGGAGTGGCGAGACCCTTTGGGAAGGGAGGTCCCCTCCGCTCCTCGGCAGGAGCCTCTCCGGTGCAGCTGGGAACTGGGGTTGAACGCAGCAGGAGGAAGGCGAGGAAACTTGGGGGGGGGGGCGCCGCGAACGCGCTCTTTTCTTTCCCCGTGCGCAGCCCCTGGCTGGTGGCCGCGCCTGGCCCGACTTCGGGGCAAGCCAGAGATGGAGAGTGGAGGGAAGAAAAGAAGCTGAGGGCGAGAGCGAAAGGGGGCTTACTTCCGCGTAAAGGACAGGGAATCGGGGCGTTAATCTGTTGCATGACTGTGAGAAAACTTCAGCGCCAAGAGCAGTCACCCAGTTCCTAAAGTCTACCCCCTCCCCGCGTCCTCCAGCGCCTGAGTTCCTGCCTTAGATCAGCGTTTCCTAAACCCAGCCGAACTTTTGCATAAATCGTTTCTAGGTCCGAGGTCCTCAGGATTGCGCTAGGAAAATTCTTTTCTTTTCTTTTTTTAAAAGGAAAAGAAATGCATCCGTCTCAGTCGTTCTGGGAGTTGATCGGCATCTAATTTCGGCGCAACGAAGGTCTTCTTCTAAGTATAGCAAGCCCTCCACCGGTTCTAAGTTTTTGTTTTGTTTGGGTTTGGGGTGTGTTGCGGCGTGGTGGCTGCTTCTCACAGGAACGGCCAGCGAGGTCGTGATTAATCTCGTGGGGAAAACGGTCCTGCCAGCCCCCAGCCGCCGGTCCTAAAACGAGCTGATCGGGAACCGGCATCCCAGAAACTTGAGCCCAGATTTCTGCTTCCGAAATGAAAAGACAGTTTATTTAAAGGCAGAAAGTGCGTGGCCCCCGCCGCCCTTCCAGTGACTTGGGAAAGTTCAGCAGGACGTGGAAGAGGAAAAAAGTTGTCCTGAGTTGGTTGGCTGACCCGCTTACAAGTTCACTAGGGGGTTTCGGGAGCCTGCAGGGCATGATCCATCCAAACTCGAGCACGTTTCGAACTCCGCGGATTTTGAGGGATGCCTTCCCATCCGGCTGTGCTTCTATTTCTTCCCCTGGAGAACGCCATTCATTTCAGGGGGGATCGATCCCTACTTGAGGGGGGGGTAGAGTTAGGTTAGGGTTAGGGGCGGGGGTTAGGCCCATCTTTGGTTCGTCGGGACGTAGGAAACTAGAGTGGTATTAAGCCGTGGAATTCAAAGGGAGCGATTTGCTCCGACTGATGTTGCGGAAAGAAGCCCGGGCTGGGCTGGCAGAGAGTGAAAAAGCTTTTTACCAAGGTAGGGTGAGCTGGCAACATCAGGGGACATGAAACTGCTGCGCGCAAAGAAAAGCCGCGATCCAGAAAACACACTTAAGGGGATGCGGAGAGCTGTAGGGTTCAGTTCACACAACTTCTTCCAACCTTGCGCAGGACGGGCCAGGACAAGAGCTTCCTTGGTCTGTCCCTAAACATGGGGAGGGGTGTTGGTGGCATTTGCCCCGGAGCAAAAAGCAGAAACAAACTTTTCCTCTAGGAGCAATCCCTGAGGGCCGAACGCCGGCTCTTTCCCCTCCACGTGGCTCCGGCTTCTCTTGGAGGCGAATTGCAGCTGCTCCCAGCTCCTTAGGCCGGAGGAATCCAACCCGAGGATCCTCTGCGCGCTTGCTCCCTCCGGATCGCGGGCGCCCGCAAGACGGCCAGGCGCGGGCCGCATCCTGCGCCCGTCTTCCCCGGGAGTCAGTCCCGCCGGGGTCGGCCGAACTGCCTTCCCAGCTCGCTGCGGCCGGCGCAGCGGGGCGCGAATGCAACGCGGAGAAGCCCCGGGGTCAAAGACGAACCGACGGGAATTCTCTCGCCCGGGGGAACAATCCGGGAAGTGGAGCAGCTAACGGCGTGGTGGTGGAGGGTGGTGTGTGTTTAACATTAGGAAAGGACGAAGCCCCCGAGAACCGCACGGGTCGACCGAGCCGCAGCTACAGCTCCGTGCGCGCGCCCCCTCCTCATCCCTTTTAAACTAGGAAGAAGAATGAATGGGTCGGTCTCGTTGGACCACCTCACCGGGGAGGGGGTGAGTAGGAGGAGAATGCAAAAGAGGGGAGGGTGGGCTAGAAAAACTGATTGGGCTTCCTCCTCATTGGCTGCACAGGTAATGTCGCGCCCCCCCCCCCAGCTTCCTCTCTCCGCTCCACACGCAAACGGTGGCCCTGAGCTCCCTCCTCTTCGCGCGCTCGCCCTAGCCCCCACCCCCGCCTCCCCCGAGCTGAGGAGCGCCTCTTTCTGCGCACACAAGTGCAGCGGGGCATTTCTTCGGAAGCAGAGTGACTCCGGAGTAGGGGGGCTCGGAAGTGCGCCGCTCTCTCGCTGCGCGCGGGCAGCGGGGAGAGGCGGACGGGGCGAGGGGTCAGGGCGCGGGTAGGCTGGGCAGGTCGCCCTCCTCTCCTCCGCTCCTCCCCGCCGCGCCTTCCCCTTAAGCGGATCTCCAGAAGCGAAGTCCGCGAGAGGCAGAGCGGGCGCTCCATTCCCGCCTGGGGATCGGGGCGCTCGGCGTGCCTGGAGGCTCCACCCCGAGGTCGCCAAGCCCTCCGCGGCGTCCGGCAGCGAGCGGGAAGAGGGCGGCGGCGGCGGCGGCGGCGGCAGCTGCCGATCGCGCCCTCCTCGCAGCGGCAGCCACAGCAACACAGCGGCAGCGGCGGCCGCCGCCTCCTCCCCCGTCGCCGCTTCTCTTCTCAGCCCATCCCTCGCCCGCGCCTCTGCCTGCGCCCAGGTGCCGCCGGAGCGACACGGAGCGCCACCCGGCCCGGCCTGGCCCACGGCCGCCTTGTCATGCTGCCCAAAGTGGAGACGGAAGCCCTGGGACTCGCCCGGTCGAATGGGGAACGGGGGCAGATGCCGGAAAACATGCAAGGTAAGGCGCGCCAGGGAGCGGGCGAGCGGGCGAGCGGAGGAGCGTGAGGTCTCCGTCCGGAAGGCGGGCGGGCGGGCGGGGACCAGCCGAGCTGCCTCTCGCCCGGCGCGCCGGGAGGGCTCCCGGCAGTCTCCTCCCCTCTGGCAACTTTCAGGCTCCCGAAATTGGCGAGGGCGAAAGCTGTGGCAGGCGCGTGGCGAGTTCTCTCCGAGAAGCGCAGTCTGAAGCGTCGGAAAGTCAACGCGCGTGGGTGCGCGCGCGCACGCAGGATTTCCTTGGGAGTTCAGCCGTCCTCGGGTCCTGCTTCTACTTCGGATCCTAAAAGGCCGTGTGCCCTGGGCTTGCCAGGCTGCAAACGGCCGCGGCGCTCAACGCGGCGCGGCTCTCCTGGGGTGTAAGTGCTTTGGAAGCCCATCTACGGTCGGGCTGCTTCCCGAGGCGCGCTGCGGAGAAACTCGGCCCCTGCGTGCGCGCGGGGACTTCTCTCCAAGGAAGTGCGCGGGATGGCTGGGCGGGGGGGCTCCACGCGGGGTTGGCGTGCTGGATCTGGGACTGGATCTGGCGGTGGGTTTGGGCCTGTGTTAGCAAGAGAGGGTGCCAGGAGCCCCTGACGGCTGGACTTGCTGGTCCCGGAGAACAGTCCCAGCTAACCTGGAAGCTGTCGAGCAATCTGCGGGACTTGCATGCATGTCACTGTGTTTGGGATGAGGCCTTAAAATAAAAGTAAGAAGTGGGATCCGCTTCCATTGTGCTTAAGAAGATGCCAGCTTTAGAGTAACACGGAAATCTTCATCAGGCACAATGCCACACAGAACTTTACTTCCACTCTTTCTGCGCCTCTGTATCTCTGAAAGTTGAATGAAGCGTCCGTTTCCTCAGTGAGAGGCTACTCCAAAAGTGTTTTAGAGCTATTATTTACTCCAAACAGTCGCCCATGAAGAAATTCACTGGGTTTTTTAGTCCGATTTCTGCGGGGAAAGGGGGAAGTTGGCAGAAAAACGCACGAGAGATTTGAAAGCGTTCGCCCAGAAATCTCCTCCTTTGGACAGCAGCAACGGGCTGTGATGTCTTTTGGGGAGCGAACTAAACTCCAGGAGGCTGGTGCTGTGCAAACGGAAAGCAAAAAAAATAAATAAATAAGGCAGGGGGAGCCTGTCGTTTCGTCTGTACAGAGTGTCCCTCCAGAGATGCGGAGGCGAAGGGTCTGTCTTGGGAAACTGGGAAGCAAAGGGAAGGTTTTCCTCTCACACAACCCTTTTCCGGGACAGAGTAGATCGCGGTTCCCTTGCAGAGGACCGAATCGTAAGCGGGCGGCCGGGGACGCTCCGTCCAGCCTTTCCGGGGATAAGATTCAGAAGGGCAGCAAGTTGGAGAGGGGCTGGCACAAGTTCTTTCCATGGGGGTCCCGACCTGGATAGAAGGGGATGAAAACGAGTGCTCTGGGGGACAGACGGGCTCCTGGTTCTTCTCCTTTCCCGTGATCCGAACAGGTCCGTGGGGCACCACGTGCGGCCGACCACCGGAGGCTTCAAGGTCGCGCGGGGATCTCCGCGCCTCGCTCCTGCTCTCGCCTTCCATTCTGGAGTCCAGAGCCTAATGAACAGTGTGGCGGGGTGGTCGCCAAGACTTGGCTCTTCCTCCCAAGTAGACCCCCACGGCAGCCAGCCGATCTGGGGGATCTCCTTCCGCAAAGGCTCTCTTTCCCCTCCCCGTCCAGTCCATCCATCCTGGCCGCCTCGCTAAAGCTGCGTTTCTTTCCGCGAAACGCACGTGCCGCGGTTTGCAGTCCCGGGGGGAGCGAGCGCGCGGGGCGGGGGCAGTTAAAAAGGCGCTTGCTGCACAGTCAGCTGCAGGCGACTTCTTCCCGACCATGCGGTGGCCAGAGCACGGGAAGGCCGTCGTAAGAAGCGCCGGGCGCTTCTTGGAGACCGGAGGAGTGCCCAAAAGTTTCTGCAAACAGTCGATCTCAAGCAAACTTTGCAGGAAAGAAATTCGGGTAGACCCGCCGGTGGGTTGCATCCTCCGTGGCAATCTACCCTAAGCCCCATTCACTTCGAAGGATCTACGTATACGTAGGATTAGCATTGGGTAGAACCTGGGGTGGAGGGCTGCTGGCAAGAGGAGGGCAGCGAAAATGGGGAGGGGGGGTTAAAGGCCAGGGAAATGGCCTTCAGAGAAAGTGCTGCGGAAGAACTAGGAGCTCCCCTCAGACCAGCTTGGTAACGCGGGGGCGGGGGGGATTTTGCAGGTGATCTTTCTCTTGCATCTTCAAGGCGAGGGGGAGGGATCCCTGGGGACTCGAGCGGCGCGTCCCATTCATAACGCTGCTTCCCAGCTGGGTGTGTGTGAGAGGGGTTTCTTCCCAGTTGAAATAGTGATCGATCGATCTTAGCAGGGAACTCGAGGGTGACTCTGGGATCCGCTTGAGTCACCCCTCCCCATAACCCTCCGTACTCTGGAGGCCTGAGCAGCCCTGGAGCGGGAGCCCCGAGGCGTTTTGGCCGGAAAGTTGCTCAGGACGCTCGCAAGGGAGCAAAGCCCACTGAGCTCAGTTGGAACCAAGACTGGCCTACTCAGAGGTTAGCCTCAGGCGAGTCCGATTGGGTTTACTCCCTACCAAGAGGGTTGGTTGCTTTAGGACTGCGGCCTCGGTGGACCGTCTTCAAGGCTTGCAGGCTGGCGCGCGTCAAGGCGCAGCGGACTCATTTCTGCGCGCTGCGATCGCGCCCGACGTTTATTTAACTTGGACGTCGGTTCCTTGAAAATCAGCGCCTCCAAGGCGACGTGTTTACGGCGGGGTGTTTATCAAGTCCCATCGACACAGGCGTGCTGCTCTTAAACACATCACGGTATCTGGCATGACTTCACCAAGTAATTGAATTACTGGAGGGAAATCGCCTCGGGGCGTGGAAGTCGGGGAAGTCCTTCCCCATGTGTGGGTTTGAGCTCAGGTGGCCCCTGGAGAAGGGGGCTGACTTGGGGTGCCTTGAGCAAGGGCAGAGGGTTGTTGGTTATGTAATGCGCTGCTGTTGCTGCTTCGGTGCTCACAGAAAGGCGTTCGTGGGAGCTTCTGCCTCGCCGAGGCAAAAGGACTGACCAGGCCTTGGACACTGGGCACCGTGGCTCTTTCATGAAGGGGAGGGGGCGTTCCTGCTCTCCTTGGGCCCTAAAAATGTCTCTGGATCGAGATGCCAAAGGTCCCTCGCGCACTTTTGCAAGCGCAATTGCGCTCTCACAGAGCCGTCAGAGGATTAACAGTCCCCCCTACACACAGAGACACATTCTCTCTCTCTCTCTCTCTCTCTCTCTCTCTCTCTCTCTCTCTCCCCCTCTCTCCAAAGACTGGCCTCCAAAATCGCCAGCAGCAGCCTGTGTGCTCCGGCTTAACTGGGACATGGATCGCACAGAAATCCCAGGTTGGCGAGAGGGTCGGAGGCTGGAAGCGTGTGTCCTCTTTCGGAGAGCACGATTTGGAAACTGAAAGGGGGTGGAAGCAGAGGGGAACCCCAGCTGATAGTCACCTCCTGGATGGAGGGGTCCTCCGCCTCGAAGTTGCTGCCCTGCGACCCTCAGATCGTCCCTACACCACATGAGGCAGGGCCTGCCAGACCCCTCGTGGGCCACGAGTTTCCCTATTATTGTTATCATTATTAATAATAATAATCCTACCTGCAACAGGCAAAGTAAAGCGCGAAGCCATGCGCCCATCTTTTCGTCTTTCTATCCATGCCATTTCAGCACTAGCCGGAACTCTCAAGCGACGAAGAGGCCGGGCCGAGGTGCAGCGTGGAAGGCGCACGCAGAAAGGAGCTGGCGGGGAGAAAGTTTTTCAGCTAGAAAGCTGACTTCCAGAGCCCTTTCTTTATTTCCCTTCTGTGGCTTCTCTCAGATTGGGAAAAAGGCGTGGGGAGGTCGCAAGACAAGTTTTCGTTTTCTAACAGCGCAATCATTCCTCTGTAGGTCTATCCAGAGGGAAGTGTCCAAATCGTGTAGGACTGGCTACACAAGTCGTTTGGGATTCTTGAATCAGCTGCAAAGCTGGGCTGTGTGAATTCGGTGAGGGGTGTGCGAGAGACAGAGAGAGAGAATGAGGGGGATATTGTTATTCCCCAACCTTCTTTAGCAAGATTGCAAAGCAGAGCAAGTGGCCCATGCGAAGGCCACTTGCTCTTGCACCGCCTGGCCCTCGCAACGATTCGGGGCTGCCGTGGAGTTGCCCATCTATTCCAGCCGAGGAGGGAGAGACCTCAGGGCCATGGCTCGGGGGAGGAGATGCTTTGCACAGAGCAGGCCGTAGGTTCGATTCCCGGCAGTGCATCTCCGGGTAGGGGGTGGGGGGACTCTCGCGAGCCGGGAGTGCCGCCGCCAGCCACCATCCCCAGCTCTGGGCTGGCTGGAGCAAGGGTCAGCCTCGGCACAGAGCGGCGTCCTCGGTGGCCTTCGCCGGCATCCAGGCCTTGCCTGCTCTCCTGGAGCGGCTCGGTGGCGTCCCGTCTGTCGCGCCCTGTCAATTTCACTTCCCACTTTCTGGAGAAGAAAGGGAGGGGGATGTGATGCTTCCTCGGCTCCCTCCTGGCCAAGGAGTCTGGCTGGGGAGAAGCCTTTTGCGAAAGGCTTCGTGCACGCCACCCGCTGCAGGGGATCCCCCCCCCAACACTCACACACACGCACACAGCCCACATCTCCGGCTCCCTCGGCCTGACCACAAAACAAAACGCACAACTCTCAGTGAAGCACGATTTTAGTTCTCCCCACTTCGGGCATCTTTCCCCCACCCCACCGCACCCATCCATCCCTCCCCTTCCCAACACCAACAGAGCATTTCGGACGTTGCTTAAAACACTCTTCTGGGCTCATGCTCCGGGCGGCCGCTTCTTTACGTACACGATGGTGGATCTGGAGCAAAGAGGTGGGAGGCAGCGCTCGTGGGAACGGGGGAGGGAGACGTCATTTCTTTTCCGCGATCTGCTGACTGGGCTTTGGGGGGTGGGAGTTCCATGGCAGCCCCCACCTCGGCAGCCACCTTTGCAGCTCTGCACCCCTCCGCGCCCGGGTCCAGGAGAACATTTCTCTGCCTGCGCTCCCAGCGCGGGGTCCCTGTGCGTCTGGACGAGAGTCGGCCCTCAAAAGATCCGCTGCATTTTCGCCTTAGGTAGCCTGGAAGTGGTTGAAGGGAGGGACCGGGCGCGGGGGCGGCGGCGAGATCTCAGACCGGCAGATTTTCCTGTTTGTGTTGCAGGCATCAAGATTTTTTTTCCTTGAGCCGGTGCGACACTGATTCCCTCCTTCCCGCTCCAGGAAACTGGCTCACTCGTGAGACTCTGCCCCTAAATCTGCTGGTATTTTTTTTTTTTTTCCTTGGGTTTAATTCTTACGATTAGTAGGACAGGAATTTCCCTGAAGGATCCTCTTTGCCACTGAGAAGAAGAGGGTCCCTTTTAAAGCACGCACCCGTCCTCATGTTTGTCTTAGAGTTTGGTTCCTTCTTTTAGTTCCCAGCGTGCGAAAGAGTTTGGAAGAAAAACTCCATACAGGGGAGCAGGGTCGGATCCGTGTCGAAGGCTGAGCGGCTCACTGACTCTGAGCGATTCCGGCGTAAAGTAGAAGCGTTTGGTCGGAAGAATGGATTTTTAGACAAGCTTTTGGGGATGCTATGATTTGGAGCTACTTAAAAAGAAAAAAAAAATAAAGTTCTGTTGGAGACATTGATTTTCGACTCAGGCTACTGGCTTTGTAAAGTTTGGAAGGAGGTTAGGTAAATATGAGAGAGAGAATTGTTACAGTAACGCAGAACTTTGGAAGCAGAGGTGGAAGTGATGTTACTATTTAAGCAGGTTTTCGACTTTTTACACATTTTCTTACGCGTTTTTCATTAAAAACATTAAACCGAAATGTTGTTTGCCTGTTACAAATACAGTGGCGGATGCTAAGTTGAATAACAAACCTTGAATAATAAACTGAACAACTGTAAGGCTACAGCCCCTGCACACCGTTTTTGGATGCATGCTGCCGTGAACATTGGGGGATTACTTGTGAGTAAATATGCATAGGAAATGCTTTGGGAAATAAGACGTTTTGGCCACCCAGGTGCACGCTTTATTTTCCTAAATGAAATCTGGAAGAAAAAAGAAGTCTGGCTCAGTCATTCAAATCTATTGGGTGTTGCTGTTGATTCAAACTAATATTTACCTACTTTGAGTGTTTAAAGTGAGTGGGGACAGGAACTATGCCTGGCCAGCGAATTGTTTCTCTAGCTCAGAAGCAATGGATCAAAGTTTGAGATGATAGAAACATTTGCATATGTTCTCATGGGGTATTATTCCCCTCACCTTTACTTTCTTGTTTTCCAGTGTCTCAGTTTAAAATGGTGAATTACTCCTATGATGAAGACCTTGAAGAATTGTGTCCAGTCTGTGGAGATAAAGTCTCTGGGTATCACTATGGACTACTTACCTGTGAAAGCTGCAAGGTTTTGTACAATTTATTTTATGGGAAGAGGGATTGAAAACTCTATCAAAGCATGCTGGATGGTCCTATTTCTGACTCTTTTGATGGGGATAGAATGTTATGAATAAATCAAAACTTTCTTCTAGGAAGACAGGAATTTTGTAAAGAGCAGGAAATGTCTCTTTTTAAGCCAGGGAAAGAAAAACTCACCGGGTGTTCTGGATAGGGTAGCTATATTTACTGCCTTTAAATATTTGGTTGTCGTGAAGAGATGCAGTTGTAGAAGGGCTTTCGTTCCCAGCTGTCCTCAATATTGATTTTAGTTGATTTATATACATTGAGTATTATTGTTCCTGTATCTTGTCCCTGATAAATTCCAGGGCTACAGAATTGAAGGCTACTGTTTCAGGTTTTTCATCTTTCAGAATGCAAATGTAAATTTCTCTTGTAATTCTTTTTATGTTTACACACTCACACACACGTGCAATTACACACGAGCACACAGAGATGCACACATTTTATGTCAATATTTATTTAGAAGGTTATCAAGTAGAAATCAGTCAAATGATTGTTAAACATCATACGTCACTATGCAAAAGAGTTTTGCACTTGGATTTCATTTTTATGCATATGTGCCCTGGGCCTCAAATTAGAGTCCAGTTCTGTGCAACTAGTCATGTAAAGGGGAGACAGAAAGGGAGAGAGAGATTCTTAAAATAATGATATTTTTAGAAAGAATTCTTCTGGTGGTCTGAAAATTAAATGTTTGTAAAACAGGCTTTTTGGTGCTATTCTGTGTACCAGTGTAATAGGATTTAAAATACTTTATTATTTTAAATTCCTTAACCCTATCCAATTTTTGGACTATACAGAAATCTTTCTGCAATAGCAGCTAGTCCCAGTGAATGGTTAATCAGAAGAAAGACCATTCTCAGTTCAGTGGCATAGAACACAATTCTATGAATGTCTACAAAGAAGTAAGTTCCACTGAGTTCAATAGAACTTACTCCCAGATAATTGGGTGTAGGATAACATCTTTATTCCTGAAGTAAGTGTGCAGAAGGTTCTAGTTTAATTGTCCATTATGAATTGTTTTCATATGTACCATAATGAGACATGGCAGTCATTCCAGAACAGATTAGGATCTTTAAAGTCCTCATTCATAGCTACAACAATTAATAGAACAACAGCAGTAGACCAACCACTTCGCAAATTAACAGTTACAACAAAAATTGCTGCTTCTTTTGTATTATATATATTGCATTTATACCCTACCTTTCTTCCTCCTACAAGGAACTCAAGGTGGCTTGCAAGGTTCTTCTCTTGTCCATTTTATCCTTACAACAACAATCCTGGGAAGTAGGTTAGGCTGAGAGTCAGTGACTGCCCCAGAGCTCCATGGATGAGTGGGGACTAGAATCCAGAACTCCTGTGTCTCAGACACAGTCTAGCCACCAGGACACATGGGCCGTCTAAATGTAGAATTTAACTGCAATGTTCTAAATTAAGATAGCAAGGAAAAAGTTGATAACAGAGAGAGCTATGGAAGATAAGGACAAGAGCAACTGTCCAGGCAGGCACAATGACAAGCATGGGCAGGGGAAATATGTGTACACATAGCTGTGCTTTCTTTAAGGTGAGGAATAAGGGCTTAAGCCTCAAATACCCTGTGCGTGGCTTCCTCCCACCTTTTGTGGGATTTCTTCAGAATTCTACATCTAGTCACTCATATATGTAAAGCTGAAAGTAATTTCCATTCTTTCTACAGGGTTAATTTCATTTTCTAGAGAATATGTGATAGACTATTTATCAACTGATGTTGGTAGATATGCAGTAAGGAAGTCTCTATAGGCTCTGGTGTAAGTCAACAGTAGTGCAGGCTAGGCTGCAGTCTAGGCTGTGGAAACTCCTGTCTGTGGCCTAGTGGGTCTCTGTGGGACTGGAGGGGGTAATCCGGAATCAGGCCTGCTATTTCGCAAGGGCTCCATTGGCATAATGACTGTAGAGCAGTGGGCTTGGTGAAGGTTTGTGAAATGTGAAAGGATCTTCTGGAATGAGCCATCCATGCAAAATGGGTGAATGTTTTGTGTCTACTTTGCAGGGATTCTTTAAGCGAACCGTCCAGAACAACAAAAGGTACACGTGCATAGAAAATCAAAGCTGCCAGATTGACAAAACTCAAAGAAAGCGTTGCCCTTACTGTCGGTTTCAGAAATGTCTCAGTGTTGGAATGAAGTTGGAAGGTAAGGCATGAAGGTGTTCCTCTACACTATAAAAAGCAGCACATCTGCATGCTCCACCTTGCATATTATGTAGACTATATTATGTCAAGTTGTTTGATAAGGCTGCAATTCTATCTTACCAGAGTCAGTGGGACCAACTTCTGAATTGCCGTGCATAGGAATGGACTGAGCATTGCTGCCATGGGTGCCTAATGCCCGGGTTATGACCTGTTTGGCTTGCCAGGACTGCTGATGTATGTGGTCCTTTAGTCATCCTTTCGTACGCAAGGGCTCCCTTGTTATATTTGCTGCTGTTGTACTTGCGGGCTACCTTAAATGTAAGCATTACAGAAATGGCAGATCCGGAGGTGTAACTCTACAGTTACAGCATCCTGAAAGAATGTGAAGCAGTTGAGCTAAGCCTAGACATTCAGACCCATAGAACTGATTCTTTTAATCAAGCAAAACTAAATCAAAAATAGATATAATGAATTATTGACGGGGAGGCTGATAAACTGTTTCTACGGTAGCCATTCCTGCTATGTTTGAAAGTGTGGAATAAGATAAGATGGAGGAGGAGATGTAAGCTGCCTTGAGCCCTTTGTAGGAAAAAGGCAGGATATAAATTGAAAAATAAATAAATAAATACAAAACAGCACTAGAAGGCTAATAGATTGGGTATTTTTCTCATGCTTAATTGGCCATCCTTAGAATCCTATGTAACCTTTTGAATGGAAAGATTGTGCAACTCGTCTTATCATTGACAAACCAAAGATTGACTAGCATTTGTTTGGTTGTTCCAGTAGAACTGGTTACATATAAGAGAACTAAAATGTTCTGTGTCAGATTTTCAGATTTCTCTAAATGATATGACTTTAGCATATTCTAGTCTACAGAATTTGCAGGATTCAAAATTCTGGTTAAGAAAGACTGCCATTTTCCCCCCTCTAACTTCTAAGTTTACACTGAAACTTCAGCAGTACAGTCTGAGTAAATATAGAAATGGGCGATTTGGGTAAGCCACCCATGCAGGGCAAGATTTGCAGGATGCATTAATTTACTGATAATAAATTGGCATTTAGTTGTCTGGAAATGTGTGAGCACCTTTACACCAAGAACTCAAGTTAACTCAGAAATGAAATACAGGGAGATTCTTAATGGCTTGCCTCTAAAACACACACAGAGAAAGTTGCAATGGATAATGTTATCATAAAGTTTTGACAATTGTTTGCAGGGTACAGTTTGCCCTAAACAGATGTTGAGTGACATGTTTAATACTCAACGTATTTATTTAGTCCTACACTTATTGCATTTTGGGAAATATCAGTCTACTAAGAGCTCTTTCTTTGTGTAATTTGCCAATGCAAATATTACAGGAATGATGTGTGTAATTTTGTTGCAGATTCCAAAGTTTGTTTTGCTTTGTTTTTTATGTATAAAGCATTTCAGTTGCTGGTTTTCTTCACTGGTGTTTTAACAGTGAAATCATAAATGGAGAAAGGGAGAAAGTTCCACTGAAATAAGTGAGAATTTCTACTGAGTAAATATGTTTAGGATTCTACCATATATGATTTTGAGCTTTGCAAGATGCAAGTGGATTAGGGACAATCACTGCATTTTAATAACTTCAAGCTTTAAGTTAAGAGATTAATAAAAGCTGGAGTTGATAGATGGTATGGACTAATATTAATTTGTGTGCCCAAAGTCTTAAAACAGGCGTGTTTATCTTTAAGGCTATGTTGGTTCTGAAATGAATGCCAAATATTTGTTCATCACACAACAGCGTAATTCCCAAGCTATCCCAGACTTTTTACATAGCTCAGAAAAACACCAATATTGGTGTTTTTGTAATATGACAATTTATTTAAATATAATTGATGGATTGATTTGTCACTTACTCAACAAAAGGCAAATTACCTACTTTTCCCCATCAGATTCCCAGGGTTAAAGGATCTTTTTGAAAATTCTCCTTGAGAATACTCCCCACCCATTACAAGAGGAGGTCTTGATAATAGTTTTAGGTTCAAAATAGCTACCATAATTAGTGCATTATTCTTACTGTTTTGTTTTGTTTTTTACTCTATAAAAGATCACTTAAATGTGATCCAAAGAGAAGGCAGTTGATCTGCTTGCATTGCAGTGACACTTTGGAGATTTACTGACACCACAAGTTATTTAAGAACAGTGTTGGAAATAATGGCTATAATCAAACAAAGCACTTCTTGGTATACATGAGGAAATATCCCATTTTCCCTTATGGATGCAGCCTTTTCCTGTACATTGAATTCTGCTCTGGAAGCCCCAGGTTGTTTTGGAAGGCTCCAAGGGCTGATCTTCAAAAGCTTTGGTGTTCACAAAAAAAAAAAAAAAGAGTAAATAGACCCTGAATGCCAGTTCCCTGCCAAATCATTATTTTATTCATCTGCCTCTCCTATCGCTAAAACTCCTTATAAAGCTGATCAACAAGGAAAGAATTCAGTTTGCAGCATTTGAACATGTACGCCACCTCTAGTATTCCTGAAAATACACATGCATCAGGAATACTAGAGGTCTCATTAAATCACAGCATCAGTGCATCTGATTTCACAAAAGTGAAGCAATCATAAATGCACTATCAGGGTTTAATGGTGGTTTTTTGAATGGACACAGCCACCATTAAAAAAAAGGTGGGGTGTATCACTGTTACATGTCAGTAAACCTTCCGAATTATGTGTAGAATTTTAGTGGACCCATTTGAAGACACATTTGATGGGTTTCTGGCAATCTTTTCTTTAAAGACAAAACCTGACCCTATTGCTGCTCTGCTGTGTTCTCATAACCCAACTTCCCCTTTACTATCAGAAAAATAGGAAGACAGGCATGCTCCTGATAGCATAAATGCCCATGACATTTATATGGATGTTTGTTTGATTGTGATGCATGGTCTTAAATTCGAGTTCATAAATTACAGTTTAGGCTGAAATCATTAATTGTTAACACATCTTTATGATAATGTATGGCCCTCTGTGTACCTAGGACTTTCTAATACATTTTTAATGGCACACTAATCCTGAAGATAAAAGGTTAGGAACATCACCTCCAGCCATCTCAGCGTGTCACCAAGCCGACAAAGGCTCTTCTTGCTATCTGACGGCCAGTGGGAAGAAGAGGCTTGGGGGAGCCTTCCTGCCACGGCTTTCAAAAATAGGCTCTGGCAACATGCTGCTGTGACAAGAGACCACCACTCTGCTCCTCAAGGCAGTGGTTGCAGTGGGTTTTCTTGGTTTCTTCCCCATCCTAATTCAGTTATGAGCTGAATGGGATCAGCAGTTGCAGGTTCCGTGCATCTTTGCTGTAGATGACACCAGGCTGTTTGGACCTCTCTGGGGAAACCTCTCCTAAAGCAGAATATAAACAAAGTGTTCTTGGAACAGTTATAGCTAATGTGAAATAAAAGGCAACTAAATAACAGTATTGGCAGTAGCTTTTATTTGTTCCCATCCCACCCAGCCAGAACATCTGTGAACATCTGCAATTTTCGAACAGTGTAGGTCCTGAGAATTTAGCAGTTGCCTTGAAATAGCATCCCTTTAGTGGGCTAAGTATATTAATTAATGAACATTTTAAAATGTGGTTCTTAAAAGGACAGGGCACAAGCTAGCCAACATTAAGCACCTTGAGTCCTACTGATTTTGGTGGAAGTACTGCATGTGTTTAACTCACTTCTGCTGGAATTATTGAGGACTTTAAAGTGCTCAATTTTGACTGGAACATGCCCATTGGCTTTCCCTACCCCTACTTTGGAATAAAGAACACCTGATCAATCAAAATTTCTCTCTTCCACCACCAGTCCACAACCTACACAGATACATACACATAATTTTGCTTATATCATGCCCTCTGGGAGATTCCAGGGTAGTTTACGAAAATGTTTTAAAATTTGCAATAAAACAAATTAAAGCAAGGCAAGATTAAAGCAAGAGCATTAAAACATCACAATACAAAGGGGTACTATAAGCACATCTAGTAGATTTAAAAACAATGTACAAATGATTTAAACACCTCAGAAATAAAAGAACTTGCCTGGCACTGAAATGATGCCATAGCAGGGACCAGTGAGATGCTGGGTAAGAGTATTCCACAGCCACACGGCCAAGTAGCTTTTTCTCCTGTACCACCTGCCATGGGACCCACAGCATAGCAGGCACAAGAGGAAACAGGCGGTGCTTCTGGTCTTCTGCTTCCAGGCCAGGTGAAGGACTTTAATGATCAAACCTTCCCCTTCGCACTGAGTCACGAAACAAGCTGGGAACCAAAGCTGAGGTGTGATGTGACCCTAAACCCAATGTCCCCAATGCCTCCTTCCTGCTTTCTTTGGGACTAACCACACTTTCAGGACAGGTTTCAGAGGTAGCCTGCATGCACAGTAAGGTAAGTTGCCAGGGCATGGATCACTGCGGCCAGCCTATTTCTGTCCAGGTACAGTCACAGTTGCAGCACCAGACTAAGCTGGCAGAAGATGTTCCACTGGCACAGGTAGCTCAAAGAGCACTCACAGACTGTGAGCTTGGTCCTTCAGGGAGTTCCTCCCCCAGGGAGGTGACCTTCTAAAGATGACCCTAAATTTAAGCAAGCTGGATTCACTTCACACGCATGCCCCAGTTTTAATGCCTATGTTTTTCTCCCTCCACCTCCAGCTGTGAGAGCTGACCGAATGCGTGGGGGTCGAAACAAGTTTGGACCAATGTACAAGAGGGACAGGGCACTGAAGCAGCAGAAGAAAGCTCTCATCCGAGCAAATGGACTCAAGTTGGAAGCCATGACTCAGGTGATTCAAGCAATGCCTACCGACCTGACAATATCCTCCGCCATCCAGAATATCCATTCTGCCTCCAAGGGCCTACCTCTGAACCACACCGCCTTGCCTCCCACAGACTATGACCGGAGCCCCTTTGTGACCTCTCCAATTAGCATGACAATGCCACCCCACGGCAGCCTACAAGGTTACCAGGCCTACGGCCACTTTCCGAACCGCGCAATCAAGTCCGAGTACCCCGATCCATACACTAGCTCCCCCGAGTCAATTATGGGCTACTCGTACATGGATGGTTACCATCAGACAAGCTCACCAGCAAGTATTCCTCATCTGATATTGGAACTCCTGAAGTGTGAGCCAGATGAGCCGCAGGTCCAGGCGAAGATCATGGCATACCTGCAGCAGGAGCAAGCCAACAGGAGCAAACATGAGAAGCTCAACACCTTTGGGCTTATGTGTAAAATGGCTGACCAAACCCTGTTCTCGATTGTCGAGTGGGCCAGGAGTAGCATCTTCTTCCGAGAACTTAAGGTACAACATAAGATTGTTTTACATGACATGATAATGAAATGTAAGTCAGAGCTTGGTAAATTTACCCAGCCTGGTAAATTCTTTTCCCCTTCAGTTCCCTTTTTCAGAGGATTGCACCAAAATAGGCAAATTTCTCCATAAATAGAAAACATTTAAGAAGACAATTCTAATATGGGAAACACTCAACTTCCCAATCCATCCAGGGCCAGTTCTTAAAAATCTGGATGGAAGTCCCTGTGTACTCAACTGGGTTATTGTTGAGATGAAGTTAAGGAGCAGGTCCAGGGCAATCTTGCCAATGGGCCCATCTGGAGTGTGGTCTCTTGGCTACTGCCCAACCAGGTCTACCCTTGAGACTGGCCTTTGCTCTTCTTTTGTAGAATCCTTGCTCATTTGCCTGTCCTCAAGAATTGCAGAGATACGAAGCAGAAGAAGGGAAGCAGGGGAGTGATACAAAGAAACACAAAAAGACCGTATCATAGGCAAGGTATCTTAGCATCAGAGGACTGGGGGAAAGGGATTGCACAGGGAGACCTTGGTGTTTGATGTGAGGAATGAGCTGCGGGCACTTTGCTCACTGGCTGCAGAGTTCACTGAAAGAAAGGACTGTGGGTATAAGTTAATTGCTTGAGCTGGCATCAGTCATTCTTGAGATCAGAGAGAACTGGCATGGAAGGACATTGGACCCAAGACTGTCAAGCTATGGTGCAGCATAGGATATATAAACACATCGCCTAGTTTCTTGAAATGTCCGAGGCATTTCAGATCTGCAGTGTTCTGAAATAAGGGTCATTCTTTGAGTTAGTGGAACATTGGTTTCGATTTCAAGAGGTTCTCCACTAGATACTCTGAGCAAGTAAATTTATAGCTAGCAGAATAGCAATGGCTGTGCTAATTAAGGATAACTTCATATTGGGCTCTGAGTGCCCCAAAAGACAATAGACCCATTTCTTCCAAAACTAATTTTAAAAAATCAATTGGCTTGGAGCAGCAAACTAATAAAGAGGGCAGCAAAGCTGAACATTTTGCTGTCATTTGCTCAAGAATGGAGTTGATGCACAAAAGTAAGAAGAAGGCCTGAAAGAACTGGGTATTTCTAGACTATGGAAAGAAATAATGTAGGATGGTATACGACAGTAGCTTTGAAGAAAGAAGATGGGGAAATGTCAGTTTTGCCTCTTTTTTACTTACTGCATTTATGTATTTCCAAACTGGCAAATGCCCCTGCAGCAGTTTCCATTCATAAAAAACACTTCTGTCTATAACACGTATCACAGGAAAATTGCAATCAATGCAATAATATAGCCAATGAAAAAATTAAAAGATATGAAGAACATTAACAATATTAAAGAATCAACAGTAAACCTGATAATAAGGACAGGAAATTAAATATGAAATGTCTGATGAAAGAGGAAAGACTTAGTAGATATTTATATAATGAAGGTGCCAGGCGGATCCCCCAGGGAAGGGCACACAAGTAGGGAGCCCGTACAGAGAAGGCTGTAACCCAAGAGGAGCCCAACACACCATTCTGGGAGTTGGGTGTCAGAGATGCATCTCCAAATAAGACTTCACCAGTTATGGAAGACAAGGTTATACCTATAATTGTGTCCTGGGACATTTTAGATTGCAACTCACATTAACCCTGGCCATTGGCCATGATAACTAGGATGGGTGGTAATCTGAGACATCTGCCAAGGGCTGCTTTAATTCTGAGGATGTAGCTTTCATTCCAGAAACAGAATATGTGTATGTGAGGTTGGGGGAGAACAAGCTGCAAAGACCCCCCACCCCATCCATGGAAGTGGGTGTCTGGGCAGGAGAGGATGTGGTGTGTTCTTTCCCAGAAGGTTTCCAAGGAAAGTTGCAAAAGTGTTGCCCGATGACATCAGTATAAAGCACAACCTGTCCTAGGTCAAAGAACTAGAACAGGTGACCCTTTGGAACTCTTTTCATTTGGATAATCATCCACTCTAAAATATTACCATGTGTTGACTGTGCCACACTTCAAGGGGGAGGAGATCAGGGAGGCCAACTCCTGATTTCACTTTTGGGTCACCTGTTATTACCAAGAGGTAGATTTCTTGTTTTGTGTAATCATAATAGCATTCCCAGGCTTGAGAACTGTTCTGTAGTAGAATCCAGTGGTGCGTTTATTCATATATTTGTTAGATAGTTTTATTCCATCCCTCCATTAAAAAAATCCTAAAGCAGTGTACAGAGAAAGGCATGTGTGTGTGAGAGAGAGAGAGAGAGAATGAGAGAGAGAGAGAACTGGCTAGGAAGCGCTATAACGAATATGCAAAGCTGAACAATCAAATGAACACAAGACCTTAAGAAGCAGCAAGACCTTAAGAAGCCAGATTAAAACAATCAATAGAACTAAAATGATGACTAAATGCCAGGCAGAATAAGGTCTTTGCCTGGTGCTAGAAGAACAACATGTAGGCACCAGGCAGACTGTCTGCAAAGAGCAGACAGTTGGGGTGCCACCAAGGAGAAGGCAGCTGGAATTAAGGATTTTATAGAATTTCATTTGCTTCACATTTTAAAGCAATCAACCTAATTCGCACTTCCTGGACTAATATGTGTATTGGAATGCAATTATCCTGCAGATTGCACACTCCTCTGAATTTTTCAGTGCCGTTGTCAGCTCAAAAATGTGTACAAAATGCATTTTGGTAGGAAATGCATTCCATTTAAATGCAAAAATCCATGCATTTTTTAAAAAGGCAAACTTGCACAAAATGGAGTGGAACAAAATTATAACTGAATACATAGGAAACTGCATAGTTTCTGGAAGTAGTCTAATCTGTCCGTCCTATTTTTGAATTGAGCCCAGAATCAAGTCAGGACCCAGTAGGTTCCAATGCCTGTTCCTACTTAATAATCTAGCTGCTGCATTCAGAACAGTTTCTGAACCATCTTCAAAGTGAGCCGCGCACAGAAGTGCATTGCAATAGCATCTTGCAATGGTCTAACTTGGAGGTTGCCACAGCATGGAACACCAAGGCTAGGCTGACTCTCTCCAGATAAATTCACCTCATGCTGGACTCTACCATTTCAGATTACAGGAGGTGACATCATATTAATTATCTGACCTCACCCTGCCATAAAAAGTTCACAGCATGTGGTAAATTAGCACACTGGGGAGATTGTGAAAATCTATTCTTCTGATGTATTAGTTTACTATTTTCTGGGAGATTTCTCTGGTCTCCTGCTTCCAAAACAAATCCTGTGACACTTCCCTTCACAGCTTAAGGTGGCACAATCCAGAATGTTACCTCTTCAGTTTACCACAAGGGTGGGCACCAAAGGTTGGCTGGGCTGCACAACTCACTGCAAACAAACTTGGCCACACCTCATTCTGTGCCACTACAATGCTGAACATGCAGCCAAAATTCAGCAGAAGCAAAGAAAAAGACAAGTGGTGATCGTTCTTGAAAACATAGTGAGTGGTGACTGCGTGTCTTGTTTGGAAGCAAAAAGACTCCTGGAAGTCTTGGGAGACTTCCAGGGATGTGATTTTGCTTCCAAAGAAGGGGCTGTTCTTTGCACAATACATTTTCAAAATGGTCGCAACACACACAGAGAGACACACACATTCATTGCCCTTGCTGCTACTGTGGCAGCAAATTCAGTGGCCAGGTGGAGGGGGTGAAAAAATGGCCAGAGGAGTTCCATGTGAGTTAGTTGTTGCCCACCCCTGTCTAGCCCTATATTCTGCACAGTGGAGGAACAGCCACCAGACAATGCCCTTCGCCTTATTTCCAGCTATTCTCCTTACCATTGGGCATGATCATGCAGATGACCAAGCCCCAGCCCAGAGTGAGAAAGTTTATGCTGGCGTAGTTCTCTTATCTGCCTGGATTCCTCTGCATTTCTCTCGAGACAGTCGGGAGAAATCACCTGCTCCAGGTTTTAGGGAGCCCTTGGGAAAAGCCCCTTCAGTGCTCTCCTCCCCAGGCGAGTCTTTCTGCTCGCCAGCATAGCCACCAACGGCTTTCTCCAACTCTTGCTATTGCTTGCTCGACAGGAGGAGAGTCAGTGAGAAAGTAGGACATGGCATCCCCAGGTCCTCTCTCTCTCAGCCACATCATTGTCAGGGCCAACAATAGCCCCAAGCAAGCAAGCAAGCAAGCAAGCAAGCAAGCAAATAGCAGGGACAGAGAGGAGGCACAGCCGCTGGCAAGGGGGCCCTGTCAGTGGCTCCGACTGGGGACTCAACCACGGTGGGTGCCCCACCACCCCACCTTGACACCAGGGCTGCATGATGACACACTGTTTCTTCCTGAAAGTCCAACCGCTGCTTCAGCTGATGCAACAACAGTTCTCAGTGACCCCTCCATAGTTATGGGAAGACAGTTCATTCATCTAGTTACAGCAAGAGAGTTGATCATCTTCTGGAACTAGCTGTTAACATTTCTGTATGAACTGGAAAAAGAATCTGGGGTTCCAAGCAAAATCCCTGCATGAGGAATTGGCTTTCCCATACCAGGCGGGTACTACTACCATGTTTGCTGCAACCAGGTTGGAGCCTTAGGAAGAAGAATGAAAAGGAAGGAGCGGCATGGAGGACCGTAGCCTTGATGACATTCCCAAGGCGTAGTCCAGAGGTGTATGATATTGTAACCATGGCAAAGGTTATTGGGTCTGGAGCCCGCTTTGATGAGAGACTACCTTTGAATCCTATGTATTTTGCTATGAGTGATTTATGTCCACTGTAAAAAGTGGATCTTAGTCAAATCAAGAATGGGGAACTTGTAGCTCTCCAGAAGTTTTTGCCTACAAGTCTCAGGAACTCTAGCTAACATAGTGAAGAGGGATAATGGGAGCTGCAGATGATCACATCCAGAAGGTCACCTGAACTAAATGAACCCAGAGGACCAGCTGCAGGAAAAAGTTGCCATATGGGGTGTTCCTGACCAGGGTGCCAGTTACCGATTACCTTTTGCAGGATGCTCCGTTCCATTGCCTTCTCCTCACTTGCCGTATTCCCCCACTCCAGTCTGTCAACATTCCATGGCTACAAAGCTTGTCTACCACTGATGGGGTGTTGGAGGGGTTTCTCCATAAGTTTACTCCCCCACCCCAAAAGATTTGTTGCACTTCTCACTTATTGGGATTCCCTCAAGTTTGTCACTATCTCTTCCTTCCATATAGATAGTAGTGTTTGGGCTTTATAAAGATCCATACTATGAGTACAACTTCGTTGCTATTATGAATCTCAAGAATGTTTGCTTTCAAAGGTTTTACTGAAAAGCAATGACAGTTAAGGGTTTACATTCTCTTGATTTCAGTGAGTCACAAGCATGCAGGGTAATAGCCATTTTTTTAAATATAGCCAATATTTAAAAATATTTAAATGGAGCCTTTTCATGGATACATTTAAACATTTTGCTGGCAAACTCAAAGTGTACAATTTATTTGGTACACACAGTGGAGGAATAGCTAGCTACGGGCACCATCTCTTCTCATGCTGGAGGAGAGACTTGTGGCACAATCCGTCCAAGTGAATGGGAGCTGCTACTGCACTCCTTTGTAGCTGTTTGCAAGGAGATTTAGGGTGTAAGTTCTAAATCTCTACAGCTGGCTGCGGTGTGAGGGGAATAGCGGGATTTCTTTCTCTCTGCATGTGCATTCCCTGCAGGCTTCTTCCTCCAGTTCTCCTATTCCCACCACACTTACTGACCACAGCAAACCCTTTGCCATCTGGCTCTGTTGCACCAATTCATCCTTGTTTGGCAACCAATGCAAGGGACAATTAGGAGATAGCTTCTTGTTGTGCTCTGCTCATAAGCTTCCTAGGAGCAACTGGTTCAGCACTACTGGACACAGTCACTGACTCTAAGCCTAAGCTACCTCACATGTTGTAGAGATAAAATGGAGAAGGGAAAAACTTTGTAAGCCGCCTTGGGTTCCTTGCAAGAGGAAAAAGGTGGGATATAAATGTTGTTGCTATATAATTCCTACAGTGCTCTTAATAACAAATCCCAAGTTTCTCCCTTTCTTGTCAGCTCAATGATGTGGAAGGAATGGCTTTTCAGAGATAGGAAGCAATTCAGAAAGAACATGATACTGTATATATGTGACTTTTGGGGTCAGCAACTGGAGACCTCAGAGCCAAAGGCTCCCAGGACCCTGGGTATTAACCCAGAGACAAAACAAAGGATCACATTAATCATGCTTCTCACTAATATCATCCTTTTGAAGCACTCAGTACTCTTTGCATGCATCATTGCATCGTTAACACTCTCTCGTTGCAGTTTGTATCATTCAAAGGAGCGTTTTGAACTCTTTGGCATTAGGCTTTGTCAACAGAAGCAATGTTTAAACAGCCCTTCCCTGAAACCTGTTTCATATCCGTACTAGACCTTGTCAGGAAGAGACCAGCAAATTTAGATGGGTTTACTTTTATCCTCACTATTACAAATACCTTTCTTTATACATTCCTGTCTATTTGTGTGAGGTCAGGTGAAATCCACCCCACCTCCCCATGCGTTAAAAGAGGGTTTTTTTGTGTTGTTTTTATGATGGATTTTTACTGTGTATTGTAATTCTTCGAGCAGTATGTTTTTATTGAATTTTCTCTGGAAGCCATGACTGAGAGGTGGCTAGCAAATGTTTTCACCAAACAAGCAATCTATATCTGTGGCACTACTATATAAGCACCACCGTAGTATCCACTCCAAGGAAACATCAAACTGTAAAACTAGCACAGGCTAGAACATGGGTATGCAGGCTGCAATGTGACTGGCAGGGACAGCAGAGGATTGTGGGAAAGCCACATAGAAACACGCTGCATTTTGGTCTGCGTCCAAACTCTCCTAAAAAGAGGCAAAATCTTATCAAGGCATGACTGGAAGGTTCTGCTTACACAATGCAGAAACACCAATGCATACTATGGACATAAACGCTTGTCCAAAACTCTGGTCCACTGGATTAGAATTCATCTAACTTAAAATTGGCTCTTTTCTTTTACCTTCCCCACATTAGCAACATTAATAAATATCATGAATTGAGAAAGTGGATGCTTGGCTTACTTCTTACAGGTGTGCATGTCATCATTTTGATATGACACTGGACCAAAATGTTCTTCCAAATCGTGAGACTTCTAAGCATGTATCCTCACCAGGGAAAAAAACGAGATGGGAAATGCAAAGGAATAAGTAAAATGCCTTCTGCCTCTTGGCTAAAAGTTGTAGATCAGGGTAAGCACCTTGTGATGCACAGGGTGTTTTGGCCAATGGCTCCCCTCAGCCCTAGCCAACAGGGAGTTGTGTTCCAAAATATCTGGAGAACCACAAGTTGTCCACCTCTGCTTGATAAGTGGTTTGATGTTCAATGTAATAAGTTACCTCCAGAAGCCACATGAGGCATTATGGTACCAAGGTGGCATTCCATGGTGCTATTAGTGTCTGAAACAACCCACTAATTGGCAATCTGCTGTTCTTTAATGGCATCCTAATCTACAAAAGGTTGGATGTCTCAATGTGCTTAAGAATAGGACCTGCTCTGGATGACGCTGTGGTTTCTGGTTACCTGTAATCCCCTGATATGTGAAAGTACTACTTTAAGATTGTGCCATAATCTAAACAAACAAACATGCAGAATAATTTAGCCAATTGTAAGACTGGTGTCAAAGAAATGGTCAGTTGTATGAGTAAATTTGTATGAAAAATAATGTTTGGTCAGATGGACAACGAAGGTTGAGGGTGTTTCAACTTTGCTCTTAACTGGGAAGAAAGTACAAGCTTTCTTCATTGACATGAAGGCTGCCATTGTATCGTATTTGCTCAGGATAAGTCCCACTGAACACAGCGCAGCCCACAGATGCATGGAGGGATTTCAAGCTGACCAAACCTGGCTTGCTTGTTTGGTGGAGGAAAGGTTTCTTTGAAAACGTGTTGCTAAATAAAAATCTTGGATCGAATACATTTAATGATGATTGAAAAAGCGTAAAGGTAACAATAAACACAGGAAATATACATGAATAAAGTGTTCTGAAAGGTCAGGCAACAACCCTTTAAAGACTATAAATATCACCTAAGCTAGGTCACTATTATTAGCAAAGGTTGAACAAAAGAAGACGTCCAGAAATAGATACGGTGGCCTGAGTAAGAGATGGTATAAAATATCTTGTTTAACCTTACGCAGAGATTGTTGCCATAGCATAGGAAATGGTTTTAGCTGGCTCATGAGTTCTATGGGGGATGAAGGATATTTCCATGTTGTCAGTTTGCCAAGGAAATTCCTTAACAGGCCTGTTTGCTAAACAGAGGAAATATCAGCCTACTGGGGTGTCACTGGATGGGATGGAAACATCGATCTTCATTCGGCTGCTGGCTGCTGTCAGTTTGGTCTGCTGGCGTGCATGGATTCTCCTGCTGTATTTATAGCCATACTTCATATTTATGCTGCACTTTTTGAGCATTAAAAGTCGCTAGCATTATATGCAGAAGAATCTCTTGCAAACCTTGTGGACTTGGCTCTCATGCCCCATTTAGTCATAGCTTTCTTCCACTTAGCACAATCAGGGACCTTCTTTGAGGAAATAGATAGAAGGGCACAATATATGATACCGAGGTCCCGGAGCCCTTGCTGCCTGCCTACACTTGTCGCCAGTCCTCAAACATTCAGAATTAAGGAACAGCTTTCCTCGTCATTCTTGTCACTGTAATTTATAGCACCCTAATACAAAAATGATGTTTTTCACCACGTACTTTTTTATCCAAGCTTGTATGTATTCAAGGGCACATTGAACAAGAAGCTGTTTGTCTCACTTTTCCATTAGAAACAAAATTCAGTGGGCAAATATGTGCTAACATAACCCTGGCTTCCAATCATTCAAAAAGATACAGAACATTCCGGCACAGTGATAAAGTTTTCCTGTGTTCCAATAATGCCTGTCCATTCCGTACCAGCAATTTCCAGTTCCTTTGTAGCTGGACAGCTTGTGAAGACAAACTCACTCCTAAGTAGTTAACCTGCAACATTGGTGAGAGAGTCGGAAACAGATGTTCACCAGCCTATACAATTTGTTGTCACTGTCAATATTACATGGCATTCTTCCCAACAGAAATTGTTTGTGGCTGGGAAAAAAAGGTCTGGGGGTGGGGGGAGCACTGGGTTCCATTTCTTTGGCTTGGTGCAGTACTCTCTTTAAGAAAATATGATTATGAAGAAGTGGACTTTGAGTCATTTAGAATTTATCGTTCGTTTGGTCAAATTCACCCATAGGCTTACCTGGTGTTTATTCTGTCTTCAAAATTACTATGAAATAGCACGATCCTTCAAAGCATAGATTGAACACCTTGTGCATGTTTCAGTTGGACTGATTTCCCTTGGAGAAATCTGAGCATGAATTTAAAGCAATTCAGTTTTAAAATGGTTAAGTGTGGATAATTCAGTTAAGATCATAATATCCAGTTCAAAGAAGAACTGTCCTACCAATTTTGCCGGAATTCATGTTTTCCCTATTTTCTCAAAATATGTATAGTGTTGCTTTTATATGATTTCCATCTAAATGTTTTGCCAGGATAAAATAGCTAACTTTCTGGCTGCATGTATATTATTGGAGAAAGAGATAGAGTTTGGCCATAGGAGCAGGGTATATTCACCAAAACATCAGTCTGTAGAAGGGAAAGCTACTAGAAATTAGGTACCTATTTCCATCTCTGTTAGCACAATTTTGGAAAATACAATGTGTAATAAACTATGATTCTCATTTCAGTTGCAAAATTCTACTTAAATTTCTTGTTGAATTGTCATGTGATATTCTTCTCTGTTAGTCAGTTCAGCAAATGCATTTAACTAGAATTTTTAAAAAGAAACTCAAATCAAAGACTTCAGCCGCTGAGCTGCTTATAAACATGAACCTCTTTTGTGCCCATTCTTAGAATAGCTGGTGGGATCACAAAAGCTGTCAGATCTTAACAATAAATATCAATCCAAAGAACCATTAGATATAATTACAAAATTCAAGCCTGTGTAAAAATAATTTTAAAGACTTGACTATAATAGGTTGCTCTCTTTCCTTTAAAGCAAAGATCTGTTTCTGCTTTAGTAATGTTTATTTGATTATATCCTAAGGCAGACACCTTTGTAGTGAAATCCTATCCATGTCTACTCAGAAGTAAGTTCCATTGAGTTCAGTAGGACCTACTCCTAGGTAAGTTTGTCTAGGATACTGCCTAATTGACATAAGATGCTTGCAATGTTTTTGGTCAGAACTCAGCAGAAACCCTCTGTGTTTGTGTGTGTGTGTGTGTGTTTTAAATGGCATATTATACCTTTTCAAGGGTTCATTGGATTTCCAGAAAGCTTTATAATATTGGACAGAATCTCAAGGCGTATTGTTCACAGTAAACGGTGGTTTCATTAAATGATTTCCTTTAGACAGCCAACTTCCCCACTTCACTTTCTGTTTTCATTTGTGGTAAAACTAGAATAAATAAACACACAAGCTAGATAATCTGAAACATGCCCCTGAAGAGACACCTACTTCAGAATGTATGAATGTGGCCTGGTACGGATTTAAAGCTGGCTTCCCTCAAACCATGGTTTGCAAGTCAAGTTCAAGCTTTGAGGGATGTACATGACCACCCCATTCCTTTCCCCTAAGCAAATTGCACTTTCTCTTTTCAGCATTAACAGAATACTGTAAACTAGAGTTTAACTGTTATAGTACAATGGGTAACACATATGCAAACCATGGTTAACACTGAGCAAGTTCTCTCATAAGACTCATCTGAAAGTTCCCTTCAATGAGCCCTCCCCAATCTGGGCCTCTCTGAATGTGACTTAACTTATATCATCCCCGTGATGATGGAAGTTGGAGCCCAACCCATCTGGAGGGCATTTGGCTGAGGAATGCTGACTTAAACTATGGCTGCACATTCCAGTTTGCAAGAGAACCATGGTAAGCAAGGTAATGTGAAGAGATCACATTAAACCATGCTTGTTGCTGTCTCAAATACATAGAGGAATTTTCCTTAGAGAATGGAGGAAGCATCTGGAAAAACCGTCAAGCTCCAATGCTGACCAAGGCTGGGAAGGAGCCACTATCATGTCTACGATGAAACCCGAAGATAGAGGCAAATCCAGATTCACTTGGTTTTAACTCTGCCTGGCATCCCAGTGGGAAATCTGTCCATGATGCTTCTGCAGTACCACCACAGCTTTGGCATAGTATGATTGCCAGAAGTTCAGAGACAGAACTAGGGGACCTGGTATGGCTCTCATTATCAGAAGGACAGCTCAGGTGCAATATTAAATACTATATCCAAGAGTAAGCAAATCCAATTTCAAGATGGAGTCACATTCAATATACAAGTTTCCACTTTTTCTCTCTAGAAGGACCCAGTTCCTCTTGGGCTACCAGACCAGATGGTCCTAGATCCAGGCAGATCATTCACAGGCCATTGGAGTAGTTTTGCCATCACATCACTTCTCTCTCAGCTTCATTATATCAAGAATATCTGTGGTTTCAGGTAGATGGAAACTGTAAGTGTAATAAGTTATGGGGTAAAACCTAAAAAAAGGTGGATCTAGGAAGACAAGAAAATGGCTTTGGGCATGTCAGAGTATTAGGCAAGGTGGGAGTGGGAGACATTTCTTCTTAGTGTATTTTCCTAAGCCCTGTTCAGGCATCCATTCTCTAGCTCATGTGGAGAACCTTCATAAATGCAGAAGACTCTCCACTTAGAACTTTTGCCTGTCATCAACTGAAGGAGACATGGAGAACATCAGAATTTTGATTCTCCTCACCGACATTCCATCTGAGAGTCAGGCAACATGTTATTTTGAAGAAATGACCAGTAGTAAGTGCAGGAGATACTCCAGTCTTTATTTTGAACCCTAGTGTGGGGGTACAAGACTTAAACCCTTTGCAGCCTTCCAGATCTCTTGAACTACAATTCCCATCATCCCTGACCATTAGCCATGCAGCCTAGTGCTGATGGACACTGTAGAAGAAAACATCTGGAGGAGTCACACTGGGGAAAGCTATAGAGCATTGGAAGAGGGATAAAGATAGAAGCAGTCCAATTGGAGGTGTCCGTTTTTAATCATGATGGCTATTGCACTGGGGATTACTCTGGAGTGGATTTATAGAGACTTGGTTTTTGAAGATAGAACTGTTGCCCTGCCAGCTTTGCTTTCTTGAAAGCTTTGCTTTCAAGGACCAAGGGAAGGTCCTTGGTCCTTCCCTGTGCTCTTCGTCCTGTTTGCTGCATCTATGCTACGTTATGTGCCTAGATGCAAACTTAGAAATAATATTATTATTTAAACATAAATCCAGTACATCTCACCATGGTGTTGAAGGATGTGACCAGTTCATTTGTGCTGTCTGTTCTAAAGATGTCGTCCAAACCCAGCTCTTCCTTCAGATTTATTTTATCCTTCTGCTAGACTTGGACTGAATAGCCCTTCTAATAAAGGACATCTTCAAAACAGGATTGTTCTAGGCCTTCAAACAAGAGGACTGTGTTCTGTAAAAAAATGACATGTGGCCACCCTATGAACCAGAAGAATGCCATATTCTCAGGCATGGTGGTGATGGGACGCCCACAGTGATGTCACAGATCACCAGTCATAATGAAAGAAAGACCCTGTATACAAAAGTGACCATTGTCTTGTTTGAAGGCTAGTATGTTTACATTTTAGTTGCCTCAGGGTGGGGCTTCAAGGCCAGCAAACAGATTTCATCTTAAAGATGCACCCACACAATTGATTTATTTTCTGTCAGAAGTCCATTTGCATTCCCCTCCTATTGCATGTGATCTGATCCCGTGAAGGTTTCTGGATTTTGATGTTCAAGCTTAGATTGGCCTATATTTAGCACAAGTTTAGAATTAATCATGGGTCTTGGGAGCACCTGGATATCCACCCATGTGACTTTTAGGAAACAACATAGCAAGTACAAGCACAGTCCAGCCAAATGAACTCCCATTGAGTTTCAACTCAAAAAATCAAGGAAGTGTTCAACTCTCCTGTTGAAATCAACAGAATGTAACAGTGTTTCACTTTGGCCAAATTCTTTCTTACTTGTAGATGTTTCCAGGTATCATCTTATAAACTCTTCAACAAACTCCTCTTCCCTTATAACAATTCAGAGAAGCCATGTTTTGTCTGACATGAATTTCAGTACTAGAACCTTTATTTTACTGTACAGTTTCCCCTGTGGAATTCGCATCTTTGGTGATCTCTTGATCAGCTTGCTTTGAGCTTTGAAAAATCTGAAAATAAAAAGATTCCACACTGGAAGGGGTTTTTCCACTTGACTAGGTGGACACTGATATTCCCATTTTGTTGCCTACCAGTTTTTAGTTATACTTCGCCTTTTAATTGTTTGTTGTATTTTTAATAGGCCTTTTCTGTTGGTGGTGCTGCTGGTGGCGATACAATTTTAATTTGGAGCCATAGTGATGACAAAATAGGGCCTAAAACAAGCAACAGTTAATAATAATTAAATCTGTTTTTGCACAGAAATGTTTCAGGGCCAAACCAGGCAAGAGATCTGCAATCTTTCAGGGCTAAATCCTACACATAGTGAGACAGGAAAAAGTCCTATACTCCATCCCAAATGGGGCATACTGGGAGTTGTCAGGCTTTTTCTGTCTTAACATACATAGGACTGTACCCATGAAATATTTCTGTGTATGTTTTAAAAAGCTGGAGAGAGGCAATTTGAATCAGGACCACGGCACAGGAAGCGTCTTTTTTTTGAATCAAGTTTCCTCCTTAAAACTTCCTGATGTAAATGTGCCCCATTAGGGAAAACTTCATATATATGCTTTCCTTGAAAGAGCAAATACGCAGCTTTGTGAGAGATCATTTACACTGGAAAAATGACAAGGGAGGAAAGAATTAAAATGCTTCCCCTGCATCATAGTCCCATTCCAACATTCCAGACTGGGGAAGTGGCATGTCCAGTTCTAGAAAAGAATAGCAACATGGATCTCTAATTTCTCATTCAGATTGTCCCTTGTTCTCTAATGTGCCTTGAGTGTTTCAGAATGAAGTTACGACTATAACATTTAGAATTTACACTTCAACTTCTTCATCATCATGCACTGGATTGTAAAGACAGATAATAATTTACTGAGAAGAGAAAAATTAAATGTCCATACCAGACAAGCCATTAAGTCACTGCAGGGGCAAGGGTAGGTTGTACTTTCATCTGCACCCAACAGAGAACTCCTGAATGTACAAAACAGCTGGGAAGTGTCATGTGTACTCTGCAACTTGAATTGATGAATCAAGAGTAAAAATTCATTCTGATTAAGATTTGTTTCTTTCCAATGTACCATTTTCTGGCCCTGAAGGCAGTAGCTTTTATTCAGGGTACCTTTGGAATTCAGAGTTGTATATTATGTTTTTCTATAGCATAAATACTTTGCTTGTCTGGTGCAGAAAAAAAAAATACTCCGTGCTTTGGTTGTATCCCTAATCATAAGTGTCAAATGTATATTTGTAAGTCTGTGAGTTAGATTTAGAGTCCCAAGATAGTTGGTAGTTTCAAAAGTTTGATTTTGAGAGTGTGGTCATCACATAATTTCAGGTGCTACCCCATAATACTTACTCTAAAGGTGAAAAACAATGCGGGGGCCGGGATAGTATGGCAAGAGAGCAATTCAATGGCCTCTAAATTTTGTCAGGGTAGGCAACTGTTCAGCTCCCCTCCTGAAACCAGAAACAGCTCCAGCCTCAGAGGGGTTAAATTGCACTCCAGCCCCATCCGTCCCTCACAACTGGTGGGGAAAGAACAGAAGATCATGGAATCGGCTTAAGAGAGGCGGCAATGGTGGCTGGATAGGGAGGAAATCGGGGTCACTAAGATACAAAATATCCTGACAGGGCTTCAGTCTCTCCCTAAGAAAACCCATCTAGCTGTACTGCAAAGCAAACTGAATGGGGAAACCTCTTCCTGCTTTGCACTGGAAGCTGCTAAGTGTGGAGGTTTACATGCATTGACAACACAGTTGATATGGTTTCAACCTAACACTCTCCCCCTCCCTCTGTCTCTTCATGTTCAATGTAGCACCAAAAGTGTTTTTCACTTAACTAGTCAATTATGGACAGTCCACACATTCAGTCCTTCCTTTCTCTGTTACTCATGAAATTATATCATTATTCATATTCGGTTGCATGTATTTATTTATTTATACCCCACCCTTTTTCTTTCAACGAAGTCAAAGTGGCTTGCATAATTCTTCTCCTCCTCTCAGTCTTATCCTCAAAACCCTATGAGGTAGGTCAAGCTGAGAGTCTGTGACTGGCCCAAAGTTGCCCAGTGGGTTCCAAGGCTGAGTGGACATTAGAACCCCAAGCTCAAGTCCCGATCCTGCACTCTTAACCACTATACCAAACTGGTTTTCCTTCATTATTCCATCTATTTAATGTTAAATATATTAGACACAGGGGTGGTCAATGTCTAATGGATACAACGGTAATGTTTACATGCTAGAATTTAAACTAAATGCTGCTTTAGTCAACCATTATGTGAGTGAGTGGCATTGTGGTACATTTGAGTGGTAAATGCACAAATGCATTTGCTTCATTTACTATGACTTTTCTTTTCCTTTCAGGCGAATGGGTAAACAGTCAGAAACAGCTTGGTGTGATGTCGGAATACAGGATTATGGCTAAGTGTATCCAAAAAGCCAACTTTACACCAAAAGTTTTTTCAAAATCTTGACTTGTTTGGGCATACTTAATCCTAGTCCTGTATGCAACCATCCTTTCTTGGTTTGTTTCTCTACCATTGCAAAGGGTAAAGTTAATGGATTAAATGCACCAACACTGAGCTAAGACATGCTGTGGTTTATTAAGCCAGAATTGAGTTTAAAGTAATGAGCAAAACTGGCCAATATCAAGCCATAGAACAAACCCCTAGCAAACCATAAGACTTATCTGGTCTAAATAAATAAATAAAGTAACTCGCTCTGTCTCACAGGCCTGAGAGGTTAAAATGGGCATCTTGATGTCCACTGCCTTTTGGCACTATCATATAAATACTTTTTCTACATGAGACTGTTATCTGCCATATCTACTCTGTGTTTCATCCCAGAATTGAGGTCTGAACACTATTTGGAGATTATTCGCTTTCCTGTTTTTCTGCTTCATAACCTCTAGGTGGCACTATGGTAAAGTGGAATAGGACAAATATATAAGTAGAGACATTTGCTTTCACTTTCAAAACTAAAATACCCCATTTGCCCTGCTCTCCAAACTTGGCAAAAGTGGTGTTTAAAAACAGAGGCAAAACTGGAGAGGTTTGTCATCTTGTAAAGAACCTGTGAACAAACCATGGATAGGGAATGATGTGTGCACAATAAATGTTTCATGTACAACTGTACAAAATATTGTAAATATAGTAGAACTTATCAGATACAACGATTTTCAGAATGGGGATGGTAAACCAAATAACACTGTGTATTGTAGTGTACAAACCATTTTGCTCTCATTCGTTCTGCATTTTCAAACAGATCTGCTGAATTATTTTGCAACCCAAAAAAAGTCTGTCCTAGTCCGTAAGCATGTGGTTTTGAAACTGAAGGCAGAAGGGTTCAAAGTCCATTCCAACTTCTTCTTTTTTCCCTTTCCCTGAAAATGCAGACAGTTTTTCTAAATCCTACAGAAAGAAATCTTGAAATATGAACTATTAATCACAATTATGGATGAGTGGCACTCCAGCCTATTCCTCCAAAGGGAAACAAAACCGTGGTTAATGGCTCATTTGCGTAATCATTTTTCAATGGAGCCATATTAAGACTTGTCCATTGCATATTTTTGAGACTGCTTATTAACGAGGGTCAGTCCATATTTTTGGTACCTCATTCCAGAAAGTCATTGTCCTCGTTTTGAAGAGATGCTGTCAAGGTCTTTTCAGATTACTGATCAGTGTGTACTGCACACTCCGGTCAGATTTTCAGCTTTGCCTGAAAGTATCTAGCAGTAAAAACTTTGTCTTCTGGGAAGGGATACATTTTGCATGCATGCATATAATGCATGTTTATGTGAATGCATATGGTACATGTACCAAAAATACCAGTGCATTCCTTCCCTTCCATCTCATCATCATCCATTACAGGTAACATTGCTGAATGTCTTTGAGTGCTAGTGCTAAGATGGAGGAAAATCCAGAGTGGATTCAAATGAGTTCAGGTTTTTATGAATCCAGTCTGACTTCTGCAGTGGAGTGGCTTTTTCTGAGTTGTGGCAATTCCATGGTCTTGTTGACCGTGTTTTAAATTATTTCAGAGGATGTATTTGCACATTGTTTGAAAATCTGCATTATGCTAATGTGCACATTAGTAGAAGTATGAATTTGTAAATGAACGAAGTCCTCAGACAAAAAACCCAGTGCCATCCATGACTGGTTGATGGCACAACAGATGCTTGACACTCCATGAAACACAGGCAAAAGGAATCTAACCAAATCCATACATCCCTCACTAGCAGCGCAGTCAAATCCATTCTCAGATTAAGCATGCTAGGAGATTGTAACAGTCAGCTCATCATCCACACAAGCCTTTGCAGGTCAGGCAGTCACAGCAGAAATTGGTACAATGTACGGCAACAGAAGCAGAACCTTAAGCAATGAGGTGATCTTTGGTGTGAGAACAGGAACCTGTTAACAAGTAGCCAAGTTTTTCACCTGTGAAATGTTGCAGGATGTGAGACTTCAAAGAAAACAGGGAAAGAGTTGAAAGAAGTTCCCAGATCGCTACTTATACTGACATAACAAAAGATTCCAGAGGGGTCCTTTCCCTATGCACCCACTCCCCATTTTGTGAAATGGCACAGATTCTACAGCCTTCCTGGATTTGTCGAAGGGGCTGGGGAGAGTCCTTAGAAAAGGGAAATGTTTGGCTCGTGTTTAATATTGCTTTTTAACTTCCCATGTTAGCCACACTGCGCTGAGCCTCCTCTTTTGATCTCTGGTGATATTTTTCTCTGTTATGTCATAGAGGTCACCTGGCTCATGTGTGACAAACTGCCTGCATAAGTCACAGTGCCAGTGGCAGAGATTTGTAACCATGTCCCTGGTCCATTGCTTTTGAATTATTTCGCGGGGCCCTCTGCTTTACATTTGCACTCTGTTGGAAGATGAACAAGGAAAGGGAGTAAAATCAAGGGCAGGGTCTCATCCTGAAGGACAAGGGGAAACAGGTGGAAGGTTAATGGCCCTGGAGCGTATCCACAAGCCTCTCTGGCTTGATATATGGGCCTCAGGCCTAAAACAGGCATTGGCTTTCAAAGATATATTATTTCATTTGAGGAGAGACATTCGGGAGATCCTGCATTTGTCTGCTGATAGATGATCCTCTGTCCACAATTGTTTATGGCGTGTGAGTTTTCCTTGGGCCTGCTCCCGTACATAAAAATTCTGCTGAGCTCTCCAACCTTTCACATGCCTTTAAGAATGGGACGTGTGCGGGTCTTCTGGCAGGCTGCAGGCTGGATTTTTGTCGCTGCTATTTTAGTCATTCCTTTTGAACCGCTAAGGCAAGTTTGGGAGGAGGGACCGTGGGATGAAAGGCACTTCTGTTCATTCATACATAACTTGATAAGGGGCGGCCTTGCAAAAGGAAAACAGAAACAATGTTAGGAATCAATTGTGTGTGTGTAGCTCTACTGGTGTCATGGGAGTGGCGGAAGGAATCTTGTCATAAAAGGCTTTCTAGTGTC
This sequence comes from Varanus komodoensis, assembly GCF_004798865.1. NCBI lineage: Eukaryota > Metazoa > Chordata > Lepidosauria > Squamata > Varanidae > Varanus > Varanus komodoensis. Next base: position 16,406,155 of record NW_025335641.1, on the reverse strand, counting down.
CTTTGCCTGCATAAAGATGCACATCACAATAACTTTGGAGGGTTTTTAGGAACGTGAGCCTCCTACAGTTCAGAGACATGTTATTACTGTCGTACAAGAAGTTATTTTTCACTCGGTTTTGCACTCTCATTGGCTGATTCTTAAAAGCCCCCAGACATTATCTCGTGCAGTGATAGCTCCATATATCTGAGTGAAACCTCAAACCTGCATGCATATTCTGAAAATATAGCTCAACATTTCTGATGGAGCTCCTCAGCCCCAGAAATGAGACCCACAGTTCAGTAATCCCTACAACATCCTTGCAAAGTTGGGGAGCAGGCAAGAGGGCCCAGATTCACCCCAAGCATTTGCAGTTCGAGGGCTCATAGGTTGCAATGCTGCAAGGACCCAGTCTTTGAAAGAGATGCTGTAGGGATAAATGGAGTGATTCAGAACAAGGCATCCCTAATTACCCCACTGATTAGATCATTCTCACAGAAATGGGCTTGAGCAAGAGCAATCTGTTTACAGGCAAACAATGATTTTATACCTGAGTTAATCTTTGAACCAGGAGCTCTTAAGTCATTCTGCTCCACTGTGTTTGCCGGCTACCTGGTTCGCCTCCCCTTTTTTGCACCCATCTTTGGTGGAGTGTGGTTAAATGCAATATCAAGAGCGGTTCCATGACTGTCCTTCATCTGGACGAGAGCACTTTATGCCTAGTTTTAGGGTTCCTATTTATTTATTTAAAACAGTTATATGCCCTCCTTTAGGAGGACGTCTCAGGACGCCTTACAACATTAAAGAGATGAGATTGTCTCTGATATCTCCTGCAACTGAGATTAGTTTGGGAATCAGGTGCATATCTGATCCAACACCCAGAGAGATAAGATATAGCATGAAATAAGTAACAGCACCAGATTCAACAACTAGGAGGATTACAAAGTGATAAAAGAAAACAACTTGTGCCAATAAATAACAATCAAATAGGAATAAACATAACAAACCAACAGTATAAACAAGACTCAACAAAACACACCCGGCACAACAGTATACAGCTTCAAGTTAAAACATGAGAAGTTAAAATTATATAAGTTTTATATTCTAAGACAATATAAACTTAGTCTCATTAACATTTATAAAAAATAAAATAAATTATTAAAATACCTGGAAAATAATGTTGTTTTTGTCGGGCACAAAAAAGATTGTAATGAAGGTGCCTGGTGAACTGCTTTTGGGAGGCTATTCCACAGGTGGGGCGCCGCCACTGAAAAGACCCCTCTTCTGTTCACAATCTTCCTTACCTCCTTGGATGTTGGCTTGAGGCCCATTCATACATTACTAGGGGAGCTCCATTCTTTATGTAGTAGAGAATCATGTCCCACAATCTGAGTGCACATAGGGCTTCCTACCCAAACACATGCTAGGGACAGGTAACCAGGTACTTTCCAGATGTTTGGGACTACATTTCCCATCCACCTCAGCATGGATATCCAGTATCAAGGATTGTATTCCAAAATACCTGGAAGCCACTAGATTGCCTACCTCTGACAGAGACGTCAGAGAATCACTTTGCCCACAATTTGGAGAGAATCACATGAAACATGCTTACACATTGTATGGTTGAACATTTGCATTGAATGTGAGCTATAGCAGCTTAGCAAGAGATATTTGCTTCTTGTCTACTCTAGCCAGGCAGGTTATCGCAGGATACCTACATTGTGACTTTCCCCAGGAGATCATTTCTGCACTTTATATGCTATATGAGTGTCTACCTGTCCTGCACTTCCATGTCACCTGGATGCTTCTAATTTCTGCCCATGCATTTGACTACAGCATCATTGCAAGGCCAACACAATGCCATGTCCCACGTCTTTCTGCCGGCTGAGCAGATGGAATGTTGAATTTGCACATTCATTTAGGGGTCCATAGTCTAGGACTGGTCCTAAATTAGCTAAAACCCAGGCACTCAGGCAGAAATGATTTATGGATCCAAAGTCAAAAGAAATTTCATTTTTAATAACATTAACTGTTTGGAAATTGTCATATGGAGTCTATATAGTTTTCCATTTGTTTAACATTTCTGCAAATGCCTACAGTTATCAGTTGCAATAAAAAGACAAAATTACTCATGTGTTCACAGTGATGTATAGTAATAGTCTTCGACCTTTAGAGAATCAGCAGCCATCTTTAAGCCCAGCTTGGAATTGAGTCATAGAGTTCATTTTTTAATAAAATCTTATATATTGGCTGGGATCCAAATTGCTCCACGAGCACAGCCAAATCACCTCTATGGGCATGTGGGGACTGTACACATTTCCTCCAAAAGCTACTACTAGAGCATCTCTGGCTGTGCTGTGCTGGATATTACTCCAGAGGGTCTCCTGGCACTGAAAACTGACTTTTCAGGGTACATCACGCCATGGTGAGAAAAGATTTGCCTCGGAGCACGCATGGCATTTCACATGGCAGCCTTTGGATCTTACCTTTAATCTCTCTTTCTCTTCTTTCCCCTCTTCCTCCTCCTTTCTTGGTCACTCAGTTTCTTTCCTCATTTCTTCTCAGTTGTGGGGTACTGTAATCATGTAGAACTCAGCCCCACCTCTTGCTCTTAAGATCTAGATATCAAATAGTCTCTTTGAAAAATGGATATTTATTGGCACTTCGCAGCTATAAAACAAAATAACTCTCAAGCTTCTCTAATAAGCTTAAAGAGCCCTGTTGGGTTGTTTAGCAGCCTATAAAATTAAAAATAGATTTATTAATAAGCTGGAAGATAAGCATCTGTGCAGTGCTGGATTTACATATGGACCGAGCAGGCTACAGCCCAAGTCCTAATAATCTAGGGGGTCTTTGGTCTCGCAATATTTTTTTAATTACCAGTAATTTTATTCCATTTGTAATGATAAACATCAGGGGTATACCTAGGTGAAAGATCATTTTCTCTACACAGAAAATGATAAACTGCAACTTACTGATTTTAATGATATAATTGATAATGTGCATCCAAAAACGCTTCAAAGAAACTGTTCTGACTTTATATGTTGTGTATTGTTATAACATAGCTATGAGTCCTGTATGAATGTTCTCTGTGAACATCTTCATTAGTTCCATACTTTGGCAAGCCCATTAAAGTTTATAAATTTATAAACAATCTTTCTATCAATGCTAAAATTGCAGGGATGTTCTACTTTCATTGAATAGATAAAGAAGAGAATAAGGTTTTATTTCTCATGATCAGATGCTATTAAGTTTGGGCCTTCCAAAGTCTCCTAGCCCAGGTTTCCAGTTGCTTTAATCTGGGACTGCCTCTGTGCATACTAAGAATGATTACTGAACCTGAACTAGCGACTTTTCCCAAAACCATTTATCTCAAATAGCTGCTGCTCCACCCTTAAGGTGGCTCCTGTGGTTGAAGGGCCAGCCGGCAAGATCAGTTCAAGTCCTCTAACTGGGCAGCTCATCTCTCCTGACATCTTGTCATGGGGTTAGGGACCAGGCAAAGCAAGGGCTGTTCTTCTCTTCTCCAATCCTTCCCATCCCTTCCAACACATCCCCACTCTTCTAGTCAGCCTAGAAACCTGTGGGCAGCAAAACTGAGGACACTTCAAAGGTCTCTGCCTCTACTTCGTCTCCACAAACTCCCATCTCTGATGTCTCAAGGTTTTCTTCTTCTCCTTCAGAACTGCAGCCATGTTGACCCTGGGAAACACGCCAAGAGTGGTGATTGACTCCACTCACTACAAGCAGGGAACACATGTTTTACACATGTTCAAAATAACTTTTGAAAGAGCATACTGATAAACAGAACTTATGATCTAGAGCTATATCAGATTGACAAGGTCCTCATCTCAGCCATGTTACCCATGTTGGAATCAGCAGTTTTGCTTCAGCTTTGTTTTGTAGGTGTGGTGATATTATTTTTGAGGGAAAATAATTGGAGTAGCTGCCATTTTGTTTTGTTTTAAAAAGCTCTGTTCGGAAGTGCCTTTTGAATGTTGGGGAAATTCAAAATGGCTGCCATTATAAAATATGCCTTCCTTTTTTGCCACTTACTGGGGGCCACCATCATATTGGTCATCAGATTAATAGCTACAGAAAAACACACCCTTACATTCCTTTAAACATTCTGTTTATTCAAGACCCAAAGTGTTAAATAAAACCTCCTCCACTGTTTCAGGCAGGCTTGTTAAAAACATGAATTAACAGTTCATTGGTCCATTCAATCTGTTTTTGAACCTGAAGAACTAGGAAAACACATTTTATGTTTTGATGTCTTTCTCATTTTAAATGTTCATGTCTTGAAAAAAAGAAAGAGGAGGTTGCTTTATTGAAAGAAGACCTGAAGGGGTTTGGGTGGGGTGTGCAGGTAGATGTGAGATCAAGAATTAATACTGCAACCCCGCACATTTTTAATCTGAGGTCGTCTGTGATGTCTTCAATAGGAATCACTTCCAAATAAGCATACCAAAATAGCAGTGAAATGAATTGGTGAAACAAATTTAGGAAAAGAGCCATTACATGAAAACATTCCTCCTTGAATTACTGGGTCACTTTCATGAATGTTTTGGTTGCTTCAGTGTTTCTCCCACACCCTGCTACGCAGTCTCTGTGAAGTCATTTCTGGCTTCCTCTTTTTTGTCCTCCAAAACAGGGCCATAGGTTACATCTGCCAGTTGAAGTCATTGTTCTACAGTGGGTTTCTTGATCAAGGGTAGGCAACCCGGTAGGTGCCAGATGTTCTGGACTACAAGTCCCATCATCCATACCCATTGTAACATAAAGGGTTGTGTACCTGGTGGCTCAAAACATCTGGAGGATACCAGACTGCTTACTTCTCTATTAGATAATCACTTTACGTCTGACATTGTCAGGAGCAAGCTGTTAACAGGATAAGTCTGTTTACTGATAAGTTGTCAAGCTGCTTAGATCGCCTCCTGCTTCCCTTACTGACAGCAAAAAATGATTTGAGTGCAAAGGTCATAGGTTATAATGAGTTACATAAGAACTTAGTTACTGCAGGGCATGATTGTGTGTTGACTGCCCATCATCTTCTGACTGGATTAAATGAGAAAAAGTCAAAACTTAAATAAGAACTGTCAACATTTCAAAAGCCTAAATAAAGCAAACTTGGGTTCTTCTTCACAATCTGACTTGTGCTACAAATTCAATTTATCTTGATCAGATATGAAAAAGGGCCTCTGGAGACAGTCACTGTTTTGTGTAATAAGAGTCCAAGCCGGTAGGAAGTTCCTGTAACATCAACTCCCGTTTTCGGTCTACTCTATTGATTGATGTCTTTGTGCTGCAGTTGTTCTGATACTTGGAGGCTCCAGTAGATTACAAAGTAGGTCTTTCTGGTGTTAACTTTGCTACATACATTGGCCTGTGGAGCAACTGAGCTAGTCAATCAGAGCGGCTGTTGCAAAGCTTCTTGCAATTAATACAGATTAGGATAGGTCAGTACTTTAGATTAATGGCCAGAAGAAGATTTAGAAAAACTAATAAACCGGTAGATGAAATCCAGATACGATAAGACTTTATGGTGTGGGAGGACCATCCAATAACTTGTTTATTTACTGAAATTATGTGAGCAATTTGCTCAGTTGAGAGGGGGCTTTTAAAATGGATTTAATCCCATTTGCACTGGGCTAGCTGAAATAGTGCTGCTTTCCAGAATCTGTATTTTTCAAGTCTCTCAGTGCAATTCATCTCAGAGAAAAGTGCACAAAATGTGCATATTGGAGAAATCTGCATAAAACAGTATCCAGGAATTTAAGGTGCTTGGGTAAATGCATACATTTAAAAATGTGTACAAAATGTGTATATGACATACACAAAAATGCAAATGCTCACACTGATTTTTTTTTTAAATTGCAAACATGTGGATCAATGGAATAGAATGAGTTCAACCTAAAAAAGCTAGCAGTCTTAGTGAGACCAAGATCAGGATATCCATCCATCCATCCCTGTTACATTGTGCATTTCTGTAACCCAAACGTATTGGTGCTGAGGGCTTCTCATAGCACTCCTGGGGTCCAATTATGGAAACAAATAACCAGCCCTTGCTATCTTTTTTCATCCTTTTTGCCCCTTCCTGTTTGTCACCTTACAATCTTCCTTCTGTTCATTGCATTCCCCCACAGTTGAAATTTAGATTGTAAAGCCCACAGGATGGCGTCCTCTCTGTTTTGCTTATATTACATAGCAGGATGCAGAATGCACTGCTTGTGTGGCCGCTGTAGAGCTTTATACTTCAGGAGAACGTCAGATGCTTCAGATACAACTCACCTAGGCCTTCTCAACCAAGCAGACCAGAGCTGCTTCCTGGTTTTTGAAGGCCCTTGGACAAGGAACCCTGCCCAGGCCCCATCCTCAGTATAGCTACCATCTTGCCACCATTGTCACCAGCTCCTCAACTTTTGTCTGTGGGTCCTGTTGGGAAGTGGACCCTTGGCAAGGATCCCATCATGCCTGCCTTGGACATGAGCCCTGAACCAAACGCATCTGATCCTCACTCAGACTTGCTTTTTTCCAGCACCATTGTACTTCTACTGATGCTAGCTAGTTGAAAGGAATGGTTCAGGCTGGGAGCTGCACTCACCTGTAGGAATGTGTCCCACAGTGGGCACGGCTTCCCTGCTCCACATTCTTCCACTGACCTGATATACCACAAGCAGCTTCTATTCTCTGGTTAGAAAAGAATGAATCAGTCTTAGTTTTGCATGCATTAAATCATGATATTCTGTTCCAGTCTAAATCTGTGATTTTATTTTTATCACACAAAAGTTTGCTTTTATTTTCATACGTAATTTCCCCAAATCGATGCATTTGGGAGCACAATGTTGTATACATATGCACATCTTTGCATGCAACTTTTCTGACTATGTGCACAGCATTTCATAAAGTACCCAGTTTTCCTAATATATGCATTCTTCTTGAGCTAAGAACAGCATTGCAAAATTAGGAGAAATGCACACCCTGAAGAAAAACTGTGTTCCAATCTGCATTTTATTCTAGGAAGTAGGAATCAGGTTGGTTCACTTAAAAAATCAGGTTGGTTCACAGGACAAATGAAATTCTGCCTGTCCCTATTTATAATATCTGTCCCTGGTAAATCATTGCATATGTTTTGTCCTGTGGAGATATTTTAAGAAAGGAACATTTTAAAAATCTGGGGTTTATGAATTGTTCAAGGCAACCCACAGGCTTCAGACTCCTCCACAGGTCTCTAGGAGTTCAACCAATAAGTCAAACTCTGAGTAACAGGTAGGTGTATGTTGACTGTACTGCAAATCCATATCAATGCATGTGGATGAACATAACATTCCAGTGCATTGTTCTCCATTCATTTTGTCCAGAGAGTTAACCGGGGGCGGGGGGGGGATATGGAGCCCTCACTAGCCTCTCCTGCCATCATTGCTGCCCCTCAAAAATGTATTGAAAAAGATGGTGTCCAGAAGCCTTTTTACTATTTTAATTCTCTGAAGCTACAATATATATATTACCTTTTGGGAACTCAGCCTCATATATGGCAGGAGCCAAAATGACAGTTGCCATTCCTTGGTACACACACTGCTGCGCGTGTTAGACCTGCAGCTCTTCCACAGAGCTGATCCATTGTGAGATAAACTATTCAGCGACCTTTTAAAAATAATTAAATCATTTACTGAGACCTGTTGTGGCAGCTGGAAGAGGTAAATAACTGGTGTGGGGACTTAGGAGGCTGAGTGTCATTATTATCATGATGACTGAAAATCTTGCTAGGGTTAGGCTAGGCTTTTAGGCTAGGGTTAGCCTGTCACAAGAATTGGTGACTTGGGACAAATCCACCCCAACTAGCCTCTGATGATAAAAATCCTAGTACCTCGCTGCCCTTCATCCCTCTTTCCCTGCTTGATAACATCTGGCCCAGGCCTAACATGCTGAATGTGTCTGAGTGGTGCATCTTCTCTAATCAATATAATCAGACCACTGTGAGATAAACAAATTTCTAAATGTGTAACTTGTTGGACTACTTTTCCCATCTACTCTAGCCAGCATTGCCAATAGTGAGGAATGACAGGAATTACAGTCCTAAAATAGCAGAAGGGCCACGTCTTATCCTCCCCCGTTCTAAACCAGTATGGTCAGTTTACAGGCAAACCTTGGTTCAGATGCCAACAGCATCCCTACGTAATTTATGAAATGCTAGTTAATTTATGGTTTTGCCAGTTAGGCACTGAAGTGCTAAACAGCAGTGCAGTAATCTCCCATGGGAGATACCCTTTGTGTTCTCTAGACAGATTTGTGTTTGCTTTGTTCTAGGTTGGTTGTTAAGAGATATTAAAGCTTGAGATAAGATGAGGTTGAAGTGGCATTAAACTTCAAAGAGATATATTGCTACATACGATTTTATGAATCTTTTTCGGGTCCACTCCTGTTTCTGCAGCCATTGTTGGAAAACACACAGGGGTTGCAAGTGGAGCAGGGTTATTACGTCTTGTTTTTTCCTCTCACTTCTCCCTCTCCATAGATAATGCACAGTTGTAAAAACAAATGATTCCCCATGCCTGTGGAATTCTGCTGAGTTTTAGGTTAGACAAGCAGGCAAAAGACTTGAGAGACATCTTTAGCGCTGACAGCAACAGCGGCAAGGAAATCTGAGAGCTTGTTACATAGGAAGATTTAGCATCCGAGATTCTACAGAGAGAACTGAATGGACGGCATTAGAGGATCTGCTTTTTGACTTGTTGCTTTGATAATGGATAAAAGGCTGTCATAAAGTATATGTTACCAGCTGGGAGTGGACAGAACAATCTCTGCAGAAAGGCTGGTCGCTCAGTACTATATAAAAAAGTCCTTTATATCATTCTTATCTATTGTGGAAAATACAAAGGAGTTGTTTATATCACAGACATCCTTCCTAATAGAGGAGGGAGGTAAGGGAACCATTTTCCCACATAGGAAGCCTATGAAGATTTCAATTAATTTTTCATTGACCCCACTCTGCTCTTTGACCAAGTGCTCAACTTTACAGAGATTCCCATCCTTCCGAGGATTCATGTGAAAGTAACAGCAACTTAGGACAGATTGGCAGGTCTGATTTTAACAGAGCAACTAATGGCCGGAATGTGTGATGGGCTCTGAATGCACCCTGCCTGCCATCTATGCTGCATTTATATGTTCGATTTGCTTGCTGGTTTGTTGTCTTTCAGGTATTTTTTACCCCTGGATGCCCTCAAGCTGCCTTACAATGAAAACGGTTTTTTTAAATACCATGCTGTGCACTAAAACCACACATACACACACACCATGCAATATAATAAAACAAACAGCAACAAAGCAGTGAACATAAAAGACGTAATTACAAACCAAAGAATTTGGACTCCAAATGTCTTATTATTATGAATATTCATTTCTATACTGCCCCATAGCCAAAGTTCTCTGGGCAGTTTACAACAGTCCATAAAAGCAAGACAATAAAATACAATAAAATGCCATAAATTCTTATCAAAGAAATGATATAAAATTTAAAACAGCTAACATATATTGTAAAGAATGTCCCTGTAAAAGAAAAACAGCCAAGGTGGGTAAATCCTTTCATGTCCCTGGATAATCAGGTATGGCTTTAAACTCTTCAGTGTAAAGGGCATTACTATTAAAACTCATGAGAACAGAGTGGACCAAAAGATTACAGTGAAGGTGCCAGGAGAGCGTGACAGGGAAGGAAATTCCATAATTGAAAATGATAGCAAAATATTTGGACACCTAGGGGGGAAAAACCCCTCTAAGGAAGATGTTAATTGGCAGAGATATCACTGTGGGAGAAGGTAGCCCACTGGCTGTCCATCAATCCAGGCTGTTTCGGCAACCTCAGTTAACAGGCTGGCTACCATGTTCTGCATCAGATGATGCTTCTGGACAATGGAGTACAGCAAATTTCAATAATCTAGCCTAGATGTGTGGGATCCTTTCCTATCCAAGGAGGCTGTCCCTGTGAATCCTGAATTTCCAGGGTTCCATAACATGGGGAGAAACTCCACAAAATAGAGAAGGCTCTCCCCTTCAGAAAGTCACCCTCTACATGATGCGGGTGATAAGAAAAGCTGCGTAAGAGGATGAGCTGTTTATCCAGCTCCTCATATGTTTATTTTACTCATATTCAGAATGCTCCCCCACCAAAAGGATGATGCTGGTGCACCAGTTAAAGTTGTAGTACCAATTAGACGGTACTACAAATTCCTGAAAAATTCCTACCTGTCATCCTGTAACCATGATGAATCTAAGAGGATCCTCAAGCAGAACACATGCAGCTTAAGACAGACTACAACCTCTAGAGTAGGTTGAAACACTTCTCACCTGCTTGGTTTACCAAGCTAACAGCACTTCCGTTGTGTTTGGTTTGCATTTCTTCACCCTCAAGAATTAATTCATGATGTTTAACCCTTTGTAAGCCATCCTGAGGCATTTTGCAAAGGACGGGATAGTAATGTTTTAAATAAATAAATAAAATTTACAGGTGCATCATGAATTAGAGATTGAGTAGGTATCATTGGCATATTGATAGCATGTAACTCCCAAACCCCAGAAGAGTTTGAAATGGTTGTTAAGAAGCATGGCGGAAGAGGCCAAGACAGAACTTTCTGGGATATCATAGCATAAATGCCATGGTGCTTAACATGGTTCTCAGCACCATCTTCCAGAATCTATTGTCCCTATAGGAGCAGAACAAATGAAGAGGCGTGCCTCCAACTCCCATCCCACATGGGTGGTGCAGAAGGATAATATCATTGGGTTACACTGAAAGGTACAGAGTAGTCCAGTAGAATCCATAGATCCAGATACCTCCTGTCACTCTCCTGGTATAGATAGCATACTAGGACATAAGCTCATACATTTGTAGGTCTCAGATAGCATTTGTTCAAATACATTGCACCCCAGAAAGAGATCTTCCCCTGGCCAATAACTGAGAAAAGTCTCCAGACCCAGGGAGGGTTCCTCACACCAATCTTCTTTGAGAGGAACGGACATCCCACCTCTCTCAGATAAGCATCTATCACAACTCAGATCCAAACCATGAAACCTTTCTGGCTAGATGTACTCAGCCAGGAAGAACAAAGGGCAAATAAACTGACTGAACATCTCACAGTACCCTGTGCATATTCATGGAATGTGACACAGGCTGTTCATCCTGTTCATATGTAACTACAACCAGACAAAGCGATCATTCTGCTTATGAAAGGGAATCTGAGTTGAATGATTTCACCTGCAGAGTAGATGACAAGGAGCTCACAGTGGACTACCTAGGGCTCCATTAGAAACCTGTACAGAGCTGCCCTTTGCCAGAATGGATTGTAGGCTCAGTTCATTGGCAAAGCAACATGGCAGTCATTGCTGGCAGTCTCCAATCTCTCTAGTAATATCCTACTCACAAAGAGAAGCCACATAGATTGACCTGGTGGCACGATTTCCTCACATTCTTTCTCCAAAGGGAAAAAATTGTTGGAGCAGAGCAATCCATCTTATTTGGCCAACTTCGTGGTTCATCGCTACAATCATTACCAAAATAGCATCATACAGAACTACAGTGAAATATCTCTTATATCACTTGGGTAACAAGTGAATCAAGCCTGAGATGAGTTCACCTCTTCTCACATTTTGGATATGCCATCCACTCTGCCTTGAGTTAATAATAAACTGCAGCTTCATCATAAATCTTGATGTGGCGGTTTTTGAACACTCAACTGCCATTCCTTCCATCCACCCAAAGAACCACATCCCATAAACTGTCACAGTTGCAACAGGGTACAGCAGTTAGAATGCTAAACTTGAATCAGGAAAAGCCAAGTTCAAGTCCCAATGTGCCTGTTCCATGAAAGTCAGGCAGATCAGGGTTTGCTGTGCTAATCTTGAGGAAAAGCTACACATTCCTATCCAGACCCATAAACTTGTAGGTCTCAGCCTCATAAATAGCAGCTGAAGTGGAATATCTGTGAGTGGATTGTACCACCAGAAAGCAAGTGAAGTTCACATGACTGAATGTTCTTCCATACACACTACCTTCATATAGAAACATATATGTTTGGGGTCAGGCTTTGGGCCTTCTCTTTTTCCTGAGCTGCTAGCTTTCTATGTACATTTTCCCCCATGAAAGAGCATCCAATCATGTGAGGCTTCACCATCTGATATAGCTGAGTTAGGTTTACTGATCCCATCTCCTATCTTTAAGAACAAGGCTGTAGTAAATGCATATTGGGGAATACTGATTAGTTTTTATTCTCTTTCATGTTGATTTATATATTTGAAAATGTGTATCTTTGTATCAGATTCTACACTACAACAAAGGCTGATCAAATACCATAACAAACAGAGCTGATCCATAAAATATTATCTCCCACTATGAGTCCATGAAATAGTTGCAATCACTAGCAACCTCATAGGGTTGTTGTATATATAACAAGGAAAAGCAGATAAATTTATTTGGCTTGCATTTTAATGAGAACTATTAAAGACTTGCAAAACAATAACTATGCACCAAAATACAGCAAACCTTTGAAAATCACACTTTGAATTTTGTGGTGCAGTTTTCCAAGAAATAAATGCATACAAAACTGTGTATATTAGGGAACATGAGCACAAAGTTGTGTATATTAGTCAAAATTGTGCACAGAAATGTTTTATATTAAGGAATATTGGCTGGAAAATTAATATATTAGGGGAAATGTACAGAAAAAGCATTTCAAATGTGTGCATTTCAAAAGTCTCAGACTAAATCCATAACTCTTCAATCCTGCTGAAAAAGGACAAAACAACCTAAGACTGGATGCATGAGAAACTGGAGAAATTAAAATGAACAGTTTCAGTCATCCTTCCTTTAGAAAATGAGTTAACCCCACATATGCCACGCAGAGCTCTCTGAGATTGAGAATATAAATGGGACAAACACATAGACACCTCTACCAATATCTCTCTGGTTGATTCTTCCCCTTGTAATTTAAATATTTGCCAGATCAGGAATAATATTAGAGTTAATTATCGATTTCTTCTGGTTTTTTAATGCATTCTGCATATCACACTGTGATGCATCCCACACACTAAATGATGGTTCTTGGCATTTACCAGTCATTGCTAAGTTTTCCTTTTTTAAAAGCAGGACCACAGGAAATGTCCAAAATGTTTGCATCATCATTGTTTTGCAAATTTGTATCCCAGGCTTGTCAAATAAATGTTTATAGGTAAATGCTGAAAATGTGGAGGATTTTTACAAGAGGAAAGAACAATGCAAGAGATAAAAGGCTGTCACCAAAAGTATTCGTCTTCAGTCTCCTCTTCCTCCTCCTCTCTCAACATAACCTTACGTTTACAATAATAAAAATGCTTAGTGCAAGTAAGCTGAATGGCATCACTGTGGCAGAATTTCCCCCTTTCCGCTTCACTTCATTGCCAGCTGCTGGTGGAAGTGGGAATACTTGAAACCCTGATCCAAAAGCTCACATTATATTTGCATCACCTGTTACTACATACTCATCACTACCGGGGAGGGGAGAGAATGAGATATGGACCTGCAGTGACCCGTCCTTTGAAATGGCTACTTCTACTGAAGGTACTTGGTAGGCTTTGACATTTACTAGTACATGTCAGCATTTTCTACTTTGACTATGGAGCTCCTTAAACTCTTGTCAATTATCTGTAAATGTCAGCTTCCACCAAATTTGTGAAGCTTACAGTACAATTCTACGCAAGTTGACTTAGAAGTAAGTCCCACTGAGTTCAGTGGAACCTGTTCTTAGGTAACTGCAGAAGATTACAGCCTTGCTGAAGCATCCATCGATAGATACAGGTGCTGGTACCAAGGCAGGTACAGCTATCTCTTTTCTTTTTTAACACCACTGGGCATTTTATTTATGTGATAATAATTAGCATTGTAGTTGGAAACAAGTTTGGTCTGACACGCTCCAGACTTTCTCTGGCAAAATTCCCAGGGAGAATGAATGAATTTAGAATTTGGAAAGGTGCTATGAAAGTGAGTGTCGTGATCTGCGAATGCTTTGTCAAAGGCAAGCCACTACAAACTGGCATTCCAGCACCAAAAAGGCACACTTTACGCTCTGCTTGTCATTCTATAGTGTTCATTTTAATGATATATTTAGACCCCTGTCTTACTTTGTATTCTTAGGTGTAATTACCCATATTAAAAAAAACCACTCATTAGTGTTCTGTTCCACTGACTTAATTATACCCTTAATTAAATCTTGACAAACGGGGGGTCACTGTTGTGTCAGTGGAATTTGTCACTGTTTGTCAGCAGGTGTCTGGCCCCATCTATTTCTGATCTCCCTATCGCTAACATCCATTGAAGTGCCCGGTTTTCCTCTCCCGCCTCAGACTGCAAACACTGGTTTAATGCATCTCTTTCAAAGCACATTTTTAAATGACAAACACAGGCATTTATTTATCTCTTAGTGAAGTGCCTCTCCCTGTGTTAAGTGTATTTGTGCATGCAAGATCCACAGAGGTATCCACAGCAAATGGGAATTCTTCAGATATGGTTGCCCTCTTTATGCCTCATCCCCTTGGAAAGTAAATGTGTGGAGAGGCAAGTGTGACCACACCTGTTCATTCTGCCCACCCCGTGCCATCCTTTGGGCTGAATATGAAAAAAGGCTTCCTGATCAAAAGCCTTACGGTTTTTCCCTACATGGTTAAGCTTAACTCCGGGCTGTTCCTCTGAATGGATGATTAACAGGAGAGTTTCTGTAACCAAAAGGGAATCAAGGGTAGGGGGTTCAAGGAACATACATTAGGGGTCAGCTCTGTGCCGCCCTCTTGAATCTTTCAGTTGGGAGAAACCTCCTGCATGATGTCAGCTGCTTTATGCTTCTGCCCCCACTTCCTACTGTTGCTTCTGCCCCCATTTCCCTAACTCTACCCTGAGCTGTATAAGGTTCAAAATGTGCACCCCTGCAACCCATTTCGTTCATTTCCGCAGAACTGTGGTGGCATCCAACATTTACCACTGCATATCAAGAGCCATTTTTATGAGTTCCAGTCACAATCTTGTGTCTTGGGTTCTTCTTTGCTCCCTGGCTGGAATGGTACAGATTCGAACCACAGATCAGGAACCTACACAAAAAATGATGAACCAAGCTGAGTGCAACTTGAAATTCCGCTCCACACCGTGTGTTATCCCAGGCGAGCCACAAACACTGGAGGTTTATCAAGCACCTTGTAGGATCCAGATTCATAGCCATTGTGCTCTGCTCAGTTTGCTGTGTCACAAGTTGTCTGTTCTTAAGGAAGGTCAGCTATGAATCACCTTTTCCCGCTCCAGAAAATAAAACAAATAAACAAAAAAGCAAATCACCAAAAAAGAAGAAGAAAGAAGACAAAAGAGAATATGCATTTGCATCTGCTGAATTATATGCAGAGATACAAATTTAAAAATATAGTGTATCTCACCATGGCATAGAAGACATGGGTTGATTGGACAGCTTGCTTATTTAGTCTGGTGTCACTTTTGGTGCAATTGTTGGTGAGCAATGGTTCTTAGGGGTCCTGAAGCCTAAATTGGACAGGGCAGCCATCCAAATTGAGGGTGTTCCTTTGTAAACAGAAGAAACCTGGTCGTCCTGTGTGTTTCTATAGATGTGGTAGTGGGGTACATCTGTGCACAGAAATGTGCTTCTGCGCATGAATCTGTCCTTTGCTGGATCTGCCTTGGCTTTTTCAAGAAAGCAGGAGAGAGGTAGCTGTAAATGAATCCTCTCAGTACAGCCTTTTTGTTTCTATTCAGAGTTGGGGAGGGGATGTTGTTATTTGGGTCCTTTACTTCGGGGAAATGAATTCCCATTGTTAGGTATGAAATGTTCATCTGAATAATTGATCAGTCCAGTCATTCTTCAGTCAAGTCGGGCTTGCTTAATTGTTTGATGGTTTTCCAGTACATCCCCCACTTGCTGTCAGTTGAGTACCAATTCTGCCTTTTAAAAATATTTCATAGAAGTGT
The DNA here is from genome assembly GCF_004798865.1 of Varanus komodoensis. Taxonomy (NCBI): domain Eukaryota; kingdom Metazoa; phylum Chordata; class Lepidosauria; order Squamata; family Varanidae; genus Varanus; species Varanus komodoensis. The sequence goes on along the minus strand of NW_025335641.1, from coordinate 16,390,188 downwards.
ATTATCAAAGAGCTCCAGGATGGGGAATCGACACATCCTAGTTCTGCCACTTCAGATTAAAGACTAGATCCAAAGAACTACATAACTAGCTCAGCACCCCAAAGGAGCACTGGGCTTCATTTTCACCAAGTCAGAATAGATGTCTGTGTGTATATCTTGAGCACACGGTGGCGTGTTCACATAAGAAGCAGGATGCGGGGGGGTCTAATTCAAACACAAAAAGAATGACCCTCAACCCCTCCAAGACCTCATTGTGCTCCACGGGGCACTACAAGGAAAGCCAACTGTCCCTGAAGTTCTCAGAAGTCCATCTCAAAGCTCCTTTGATCTCATGTCCATATCTGATTACAAACTTTGGGCTTTAACATTTTGCACAAAAATGTGTGTGTATATTCATGCATATCTTTCCAAATGTATACATTATTTGGCCACGTCTTTGAAGCATGCACATTTTCCCCACTGATTAAGGCATGTTTTCAAAAGAACACATTTTTATGTACATTTTTCCAAGGTATGCATCTTTTCAAATACTTTTTTTGGTATGCAAATCACATGTTGAATTCAGTAAGGTACAGCCTTTGACACAGTTTGATTCTGTGTATTGTCTGAGAGGTGCGAACAGGCAAATCTTCCCTCAGAAATGAACTGAAACAAGTTTCTTAGGAATCCACTGGATTCTCCCTTATCTGGCTGTGGCACGTGTTCTGTATCAGAGCTGGAAAACAGTTAGAAACTAGGCAAGGTAGCAGGGCTTTTTTCCTTTGCCATACCTGCCCCTTTTCCTGTGAGAATCAGACAGTCCCCATTACCCTCTTTTCATTTGTGAACTTGGGCAAAGATGTTCTGGATCGTCCGGCTCACCTAGTCTAGTCCTAAGACAGCCGCCCCCTCACAAACCACTTTTGCAATTGCAGTTTCTGCAGTGGCAAGAGGAGAAGGGGAGTCTTTTGCTGGAAAAAGGTTAAGCATCCCACTGAGTGTTACTGAATATCCTTGGGCATGCTGCTTTTTTATCAACAATTTATCTCCAGGAAAATCAACTAAATGATTTTTAAAGAATTCTATGGGGTAACTAAAATACTCTCTGGTGAGCAAGTCTAAGCAGGATTCCAGACTTGGTAAAATTACCCGGATGGATGAAGGGATGGATGGACGGATTATATTTCTACAGTCCAGCACCCAATAGCAGGAGTTCTCTAGGTGCAGGTGTAAGCCCAGCGCCATGTTTCTTGATGCCTAAAGCACACGTGACCCCTGTCACCACCTCACTACCTTTCTTCCCAGTTGTGAAGCAGCCACCAGTGCCCACTAACCCTCACAGAACAGCCACCAGTCCATCCCAGAGTACCCAGTGCTCACACAGAGTCTCTCAAGAACTGGCTGAAGTCTCACGAGACCCAGCCTATTCTGACAGCTCATGGGATTTCAGGGAACGAGGGGCACGTGCCTCGATAACAGGTTTCTGCTCCACAGGACCCAGCAGCTGCTCAGCAGGAGAATGGCAGGCATGGTTTTCAAGACACCTGATGAACGGGGGCTGAACCCTCCTGTCCAGAAAAGTGGCAGTCCCATTCCACAGGCTAATGTGGCCACATGAAGCCACCCAGTAGAAGGAAAGCCATGTTCACAAAACAATCCATATTTGTTTTAGGCAGGTAGCCTGTATTTATGCACAGTCCTACACATGTCTGTTAGAGCGCACTGTGATTTACTCCCTGGTAAGTGGGAACAGATTGCAACCTTCATGTTATTTTTGGGGAGCAGTTTTAGAATACACATATGCTTACATCTCCACAAGTAAAAGGGATAGATAACTACTTTTTTTAAAAGGCAAATATTTAGGGAGGGGGCTGGAATACTTCTGAGGGGGGTCAGCTCTCCCCTGCCCGCTGTCTGGATCCAGTTTCAAAAGAACAAACAAATAATTGTTCCCAGAATATATAACATCCTATTGGAAATTGAAGAAGATGAGGATGGGGAACAGTCATAAAACATTTCCTAATGAGAAAAGGTTTAAGGATCCTGGTTGGCAATTCTACACACCCTCCTGGACTTCTCCACTTGTTTATATCAGCTGTTGCTTTGTTGCAGCAGTGGGCATGTTCCTCCACCTTTTAGCTGCAGCTTGTGCGGCTCCAAGGAGGCTCACTTTCAGAACAACAGGGCTAGTGTACCCAAAGTTACCATGTACCACAGCCCTTTAATGGTGCCCTGGTTCCCTAAAGAATCCAATGTGCAGTTTGCTGATGCTGGTTAATCCGTCATTGTCGCCTGCGGCCCAGGTGGCCTCCATTCCTCTGTACATCCTTGACTGGCTCATCACCTGCAACCTCTCAGCCTAGAGTTAGGCAGCCTAGCTGTGCTATTCCTTCCCCCAGCATCCCTCTTGCACTGAAGAAATTCCTTCTGCATGGGGCTCCTCTCCAAACTGGCCTGGATGCTTCCGCTAGACAGGATTCCTCTGCTAGAACTCCATTTGGCTTCTCTGGATCATGGGTGTTGGATGTCTTTCAGCCTAAGGACCAAATTCCATTTTGAAGAAGCTTTTGGCAGGGAGGGCATTTCAGTGGTACAAAAATGTGCAGAAGTAAAAAACGTCACCACTGCCATCACAGAGCCAGTAAGTTGGGCGATGTCTGAGGCTCAGACCACCACCCAGCAAAATTTGGGCAGGATGGTTGACTCATTTTACAGCATCTCTTACTTATGAGGATTGTTGAGATCCTGCACTTCTAAATGCTTAGAAGTGGTATATAAATGCTTAGCTATGGTCATCCTAACAAGAGACTGCTATACTGTCCCCCTAGGTCTGCGTTTGTCAATGATGCAGTAGAAAGATGTATCATGTAGACTAGATAAAGACATCCACAAATTGAAATATTTTTCATCATTACTGCACAACTTTCCCTCGTGTAATAACCAAAGAGTTCTGATCCTAATCCCCCTGGTTTTGTCTGAGCCTTTCAGTGTTTGTGTCGTGATTCTGCATGAGCGGTGCCTTAAAATGCTTATTATTAAGGCAAATAAATAATGCATATTTATTAAACAAATTTTCATTTCTTCACTTAGGCATGTGAACTGGTCATAAGGTGGAAGGGAGATCATATAAATAAACAATGAATTGTAAAGCTAAATGGAATGTCTACGGGATGGGACCGTTCTCCCTCCTCTTGGTTACAGCTAAATGAGAGCCATTATGCAGGCTTTCAGATAAACTCACCAAGCTCTTATCTGTACAAACCTGATAGACCTGCCATAATTCTTAGTGAATAACAGAAGTTATATCATTCCGTGTCATTAAAAATGCATTAATCCTTTTTTAGTAACCTTCCTCTAATTCATTGATTCAATTATACTCTGAAGGATAAAGACATTTTGGTATAATAAAAATAGAGTATTAAAAACTGTGTTTTATACACAAGAGGTGTATGCTTGAGAGATTTTGAATGGAGGGGGAAATTAGTGGTGGGGGTGGGGGCAGACTGGGAAGTAAAATATTAGAAGTTCAGTTTTACAAAGAGTGAAATAGCAACCCAGTCCAGCCAAAATCAAGCTGAGAGATCAATGCATTTTAAATTGGTGACCTGAAGAATATGGGTGGGGGATTCATGCTGTCCACCATGGGCACTTCTGACCAAATGAAGAAGACCAGCTATAAGAGCTCATACAGTCTCTTTGCAATGGTATGTCTATCAATTGAATCCTATGACCAATAGACAAGAATCTAGACAGCCATAGGATTTTTTGGAGTCCCAGCTCCAGCCTTGGAAACTTGCTCTGAGATTGGACTCTGAACCGAGAGAGATCTCCCCACCTTTGCAGCTGGAAAACAAAGTGCCACACCAGCTCCAGGTGGACTTTGAGGATAGGGAGAAGGTGGAGAAGAGAAAACAGGGTCTGCCAGCACATGAGCTATCCTAGCAGTGCCTTGTTCTTCCTGCTACCTGCTCTGTGGCCAAAAACAGCCATTCCCATGTTTTGCATGGTGAAAGGAGCTTGGAAGTCACCCTCATGGCCACACTCCTTCCGTTATGCACAGGTTGCCTGTCATCCTTCCGAGTTCAGGGGCAAACAGACAGTCTTGTTGGACTGCACCTAAATGATGTCTCCTATCCTCCTAAAAGTGTCCAGGGCAAGTTTTCTTGCTGGACTGAGCTACAAGGAGCCCCTTTCTTGCTGAATGCAGGTTGCCCTTGTCTTCAAGTGTGTAGGAGCATTGCCTGATGCAATGATTTCCAGGGAAGATTTGAAGCCAAGACTTAAAAAAGGCTTAACGTTAGATGGATTACAACTCATGGTTGTGAAAAATGTCCCATAAACTGCCTGTCAAACCAGGGCTGGCAATGTCTGGCGATTTGGGGTTACATTGCCACCAGAATCCCCTGGAGGTTACACCCCATCCCTGCCACAATGCAAGCCACAATGACCACTGCCACTTCCACTGAAAATGCTTCACTGGCAAAAGGAAAAGCAGCAACTTTGCAAGGAATTCTCTGAGTTCATAGCCCCAGCTCCAACTGTAGGACTCTATTCTGCTTGTAAGCAAGCATGGGTTTCCTGTAACATTGCTATTTTATTTTATTTTATTTTATTTTATTTTATTTATATTTTTTTTGCTGCAGCAGCAATTGTGGCTGGGGCAGGAGGGGTACTAAAAAAAATGAAGGGGGTACATGCACCCCACAGGGCACATGCTGTCCAACCCTTCCCTTAAACAGCTTTTCTGTCTTTCAAATGCTCTTCTATAAGATGGCAATATTTTTATGAGCCATTGCTAATATGTGATTCCATGCCCATAATTTAATCTGCAAAACCAAACTATATATACACGTGCATGGTGTTAATCATGAGCCTGCTCTTGAGGTGACGTTACCACCATGTTGACAAGTGTGTAGCCTTCTCTCGTGGACTGGGCTCAAGGGAAAGCTGTTCTGCTTATTGGATCCAACTGATTTTTGGATCAGGCCCCATGGTAAGTTAAATGATAAACCTACATACAAATGAGTGTGATTCTCCAAGACTGCACTGCTTTATGGGAACTGATAACTTTCTTGTGTGAAGCTAGTGAAGTCAGAAGACAAGTGCCCATTATATGACATCAGAATTGTGGCTGTGTGGAACTTAGCAGCAGTATTTCCAATAACATAATTCAAGTATTTTTTTTTTTCTAACTGGATTGATTTTTTTTCTGTAATGGGAGTAGCACAGAAGCCAGCCACGGGAGAGTAGGAAGGGTAGTGTATTTGGTCCTGAATTTCTGGCCAACACATGCAAGCATTTTACGTGATGGATAACACTGGACATCCCTATCTGTGTGTGTATTGGATGTGTTTTTATACCTAGAGAGAGGGGACAGTTTAAAGGTTGACCACAGGAAATCACATTTGCATTTCCATTGAATGTGCTTTATCTTTACATGAACTTCTTAAGCATAAAGCAGATTTATTAAAAGCAGCATCCTGAGGTCTCAATTCAAGACATGTGGTTTGGCAGGACTACAGATAATTTCTACTGCAGGGCAGAGGTCACTCTTTTACCGGTCTGTTAATGTGGTTGCTATGGGATGAGATCAATCTCCATACTTCACCATATCGATCGAATAGCTCATTGGTACTTCCCCTTTGTGGATTGATTAGCTCAAGTGTGAAAAATGATTGATAGATTTCTGACCCTGTGGATTCTATTTGGGATCCGAATAGGAGCAGCTTTTAGATTGCATTGAAATTACCTATGTATAAAAATGCTGTAATGGAAGAACCCTGAAACTGGCTTAGTGTTCACTACAGACAAAGTGTTTGGGAGTTCAAAACCAAATTTGGATTAGTTATGCAAGAGTTGGGGGCAACTTAGCCATTCCTGGAACCCACATTGAAAAAGCCATGGAAACAAAGTTGGTTTGCAAGTATCAACTGCATGCGATATAGATTTCATCACCATTGCTGATGCTATACAAATGCAGACTGTATCTCTTATGCAGGAATTGAAATGGCCCGTCTTTGCTAGATGAGAAATTCCTTGAGTTTGCTTTTTGAGGGAAATTTGCCAGTTTCATGTACAATGCAGAATGCTGTCAGACAGCAGTAGTCCCATTCCCCAAATATCACAAATCAGTTTGCAAATCAAAAACTGTACAAGAGTGCATAAGATGGCAGCCAGTTAACAGAAAATTTGTCCCACAAGGAAAAAATGCATTCAAAATATGTATATTTACCAAAGATGCACACAAAACTGGATTATATATAAACAATAACCCTGAAATCATGCATATTTACAAAGGGTACAAAATGCATACATGCCACAAAATGCATACCAAAAAGCACGTGAAGCATGGAATGAAGTGGAATAGCTAGATTCAGCCATCCCGTGTAAACAGGATATTGGCAACTGTTCAAACTCATGCAAGCAGAAAACCAGTGCATGAAGTAGGGTATGCATTACATCATACTACTATATGGGTATGATTTACCCATATAGTTTGTCAGTGTGGCAGCAGCAACAACAGCAAAATGTGACTATTTAAAAGCAAAATAGCCCCTTGTGGCAGCTACCACACTAGAAAAAATCAGTGACAGCCCCACAATTTTTCTTAGCAGTGGAACAAGTGGAAGCAGGAATGGAGCCCGGGGTAATTTCCCACTAGAAAGCTAGAAGTTTCCCACCCCTGAGGTAGGACTTTGAAAAGCATGCTGTAGCTTTTAACAAGTTAAGTGGCTAAAAGGCAGTAGACAGTCTGCTTAGAAATACATTTTTCCTGACTGCTATATCTGAGTTCCCTTTTAGCTTTCAAACAGAAACTGTAAAAGAGGGGTAGATCCAACAATTGTGCATAGAAAGAGAAAAATGTATTACTGCTATTTTGTGAACTCTTGCACAAACCAGTGAAGATGAGGGGTTCAACATCAAGTCCTGGCTTAGTATACCCCTTTCCTGCTGCATTCCTACGCCCCACATATCCTTTTCACAGTTATTTGTGAAGCAGGAACTTTTCTTAATGGCTTCCAAGTAAGGCCTACTTCAGAGGCCAGCTTTAAACCACAATTTCATATCCTGGCTTGTTTGGAAGCCATTAATCATAGTTTACCAGTTCTCTCATAACAGGAAGTTGTGATTAATCACAGCTTCCTAACTTGTTTCCGCACTCATCACTGGCCAACACATTAGTCTAGAACATAGGAAGGGTAAATAGCTTATGCTGAAGTGTGTCCAAGAACAGGTTAGAAGACAGGAAGAAAGAATTTTGCAACACTGTTACATTAGTATTAGTGTTAGTTTTATTTTATATCTGTACTGCCCTACTGCTGAAGTTCTCGAGGTGATGAACAAGAATTAATATAATATTTTAAGTATGTTGTTTGACTAATTACACAAAAGCCTACAATGCTTTTTGATTAAAATTACTATTGACATCTATAGGCCACTAGTGTTTTGTCCTTTAAAGCATAATTCAGTGCTCTTCTCTTCCTTGACAGTGTATCGAATGCAATAATTGCATTGTTCCTTCCAGCTATTCTTCAAACTGGAATAGGTTTCAATAAATCACATGTAAAGTTTCTCTTATGTTCTCATTGTAAATATTAGAAAACAAACAACTCATATCTCACAGGGTTCCCAAAGAGATGATGTATTGTGCAAAATGTGCAGTCCTTATTTAGTATGGTAGATCCAAACATCACATCTTCCCTACCCCAAGGAGCACAGCTTCTGCAGGGCAAATGACATCTTTTGGTGTTCTGGAATTATGTTACCACTGGCTAAATGTAATAATTCTTCCAACTGACACAGCTGCTGTTCTTGAAACTGTGGTGTGTACACATGCCAAAGTGCCTATCGGCTACCCTCCATGCCGTTACCGAAGACGTCTAACAATCTGGAAAATGCTTTGGTACTAAATAATTTTAGTGGCTGATATTTTTCTCTGCAGGTGTGCCCAGGTAGTTTTTAAAATATTGAAAATAAAACTTGGTGAATAGCAATCAAATTGGGTATACCCCTTTTGGGGATAGCAATCAAATTGGGTAAGCCGTTTCCTCCTTCCTTCCTTCCGTCCTTCCTTCCTTCCTTCCTTCCTTCCTTCCTTCCTTCCTTTTCTGTGGGCTCTGTAGTTTAATAGTGGAACAAAGCTGCCACTCTTATTTGCACTTAACTGGGAGTAAGACCCTTTGAACTCAGTGGGGCTCACTACTGATTAAATGTGGATGGGATTGCACTGTAATGCAAAATGTCGTGCATTCGTAGCTGTGAAGAAGCCCTATTAAATAGCACTCCTTATTTCAGAATAATCATGCATATGAATGTGCTGTTGCTACTTTAGAAGGGAAATGGTAACAAAGAAATGATGATAACTAATGTTGTGTAGCTAGTTTTTAAGTTACATAATATAACTAATCACTGAAAGTGAGGACTTTTTCCCACAAGTAATACAAGCAGTTACTAATGGAGAAAATTTTTAAGGAAGACTATTAGTCCCAATCCCATGGGACTAATAGTCTAATAGTTGTAGTGTAATAGTTGTACTGTAACACGACTAATAGTTGTACTGTAACACGACTAATAGTTGTACTGTAACACGACTAATAGTTGTACTGTAACATGACCTTGCTGTAATTTGAGAGCTGGTGTTTCTTTTCTATCTTCTTCTTCATCATCATCATCATCATCATCATCATCATCATCATAGCATTTAATTAGGGAAATGTTTATGCATTTTTCTGATTCCATGATCTGGATTATTTTAATATACATATTGTAGCCCTTTTTGAACCAAGGATTAAAAGAGGGATAACACCATTAAAATAAATACAAATTAAATGCAGCACCTTTCTTTTCAGGGCATTGAATTCCCTGCTTTGAGAACTGAAAGAGCAGCCTGTGCGACCAAGGAAAATGGGCACTCCGGACAATATTTGCATGGAAAGTGCACATACTTATCATATATATGTCTGTTTCCCAGAGAAAATTGCACTTCTCTGTGTGTGTACACTGCACTTCCATAGGGAAATAAAGCAAGGAATGTGGTCTTAGGTATACAATGAATTTTCCTGAGAGTCTCAGTTTTCCTTTTTTAAAAAAGGAAAGGAACATGTTTCTAGCCCTTATGGTTATTAATGTGTGAGAGCATACAGACTGACATATCCGAGATCAAAGCAGTTGCTGAATATATCTGAGGGTACATGCAGGCAAGTTTTATTGTGCAGTGCTTTTTGATAGTTAGTGCTCAGAACTCTGCACCTGGAACCATCCTGATTGGTTACAAATGTGAGTTTAGTACTCTGCACAGCCTGTCGCCCTATTTTTGGCTAGCAAATCAGCATAGATCAATATAACACAGTAGAATTTCAGAATTAATCATGCAAAATAAGAAATTTTACACATATTCCTAAGATTGCATAATTCCGGTAGGTTGCATAGTTTAGATTTCTCAGAATAGAATTCGGATCACCACCTGCAGGCTTTTATTATGTGAGTAGGTATGAAGCATACATAATTCTAGATACAGCGAAGGTAGAATGTTCGCAGCAGGCCTAGAGTCATATAACTTGTTTTAGGAATGAGTGTCTTCATGTTTATACCTGAAGATATAAAGGTAAGGAAAGCAGACCTAAGTGGCATTTTAGGATGCTATTAAGGTTGTTTAAAAAAAGAATTTTTATTGCTCTTAATAACATATTTGCTATATGCTGATTATGAGAAATATGCAAATATACACTGTTTATTTTCTTAATTATAATAAATAGAGAATATATGAAGCATTATGCCTAGCATATTAGTGAATGCATGTATATGGCAATAGTTTAATTTTTGATCGGTTCATCGTAATAGTTATTGCACCAGAGATTTGGCTCTGCTAAAAATTAAATAATGCAGTATCCTTTCTTCTACTCTTTCCCCATTTTGCAGTTCCTTAATTCATATCTTGAGGGAATTAGTCACATAAAATATGTGGGCAGGGCACAAGATTGGGGAAGGTTAGTTTAGACTTCGGGTGAGCAAAAAGTAGATCTCCAGATGTTTTGGGATTCAGCTGCCAGGATACCTGAGCATTGGCCATTCTGAAAGTTGGAAGTCCAAAACGTCTGGAGATCTACGTTTTCCCCACTCCTGGTATAGTTCATAAGAATGCTGTGAGGGTAAAAGCACTCTTAGACCCAGTTCTTGTTTCATATGTATTAACAAACTTCACTGTCTGTCAGAGCAAAGCAAGAATTAAGCCCATTCTGTTGTTTGCATATGGCAGGAAAAAGCCAAAATGATGTGTACTTAAATAGTAGTGCAATGTCTTGACTAACAGTCTGTTTGTAGACTTGGATATGAATTATTTTAAAAATAAAATCAGTCTAGTGATCCCAATGGAAGTCTAGTGGCCAGCATACACAGAGATGAAAGGAAAGTCGCGATGCTGCACAAGACCTACAGTTGGAATATGAAATGTGAGACTAATGGACCAAAGCAAGGAAACCATAAAGCAAGAAATGGAACAGTTAAACATCACAGTATTTGGAGTGAGTGAATTAAAGTGGACTTGAGTAGAATATTTACAGTCAGACAGGCACAAACTGTTTAATTCTGGGAATGACAAACTCAGAGGTAATGAAGTAAATCTTGTACTGAGGCAAGATGTAACACAGGCAGTAAGGGGTTTACAATCCAATCAAAATAATATTAGCAGTGTCTGGGGAAATCCTATCAATGTAACAGTGATGCAAATCTATGCTGCAGCTACAGATGCTAAGGAAGAAGTTGAAAAATGATGCAAGCATTCAAGAGGAAATTGATAACAGACCAAAACAAGACATGCTGATAGTCAGAGGTGACTGGAGCACAAAGTAGGAAACCAAGCAAGATCAACTGTTGTGGGAGCATTTGGCCTAGGGGTCAGAAATGAAGCACAATAATGACTCGCAGAATTATGTGAAGCCAACAATCTGTTTATTACAAATACATTCTTCAGGCAATTGATCAGACTACTGTATTCATCACCAGATGACCAACATAGAAATGAAATAGACTGTGTAATTGGAAGTTGATGATGGAGAAGTTGTAGTCTTGCCATCAAAACAAGACCAGGAGTAGATTGTGGTAATGGATATGAACTCTTAATATCAAAAATCAGAGTAAAGCTGAAAAAGATCACTAACAGAAGCACAGAGCCAAAATACAACTTCAGTAACATTCCTGAGGATTTTAAAGTACACACAGAGAACAGATTTGCATTACTGAACTCAATTTGGCCATGATCCAGAAGAATTAAGGACTGAAATGAAAGGCATTAAGGAGGAATACAGTACCTGAAGCAAAAAGGAGAAAGTAGTGTAGATGGATGATGGTAGAAACACTCAATATGGTTAAGGAAGGCAAGAAGCAAAAGCAAAATGTGACAGAAGCAGGGTCAGAATCCTGAATGAAACTTTTCAGTGACTATACCAGAGCAACAAAGAACTAATACAATGACCAGTGCAAAAGAAATAGAACAACAAAAGAGAAAAATTGAGAGACCACTTCCAGAAGATCCAGGATGTCCAAGGAAAATTCAAACCTAGATTAGGAATGATGAAAGGCCAAGAGAGCAACATACAATCTGTCAAGGATAAAACCAGGAGAAGATGGTATCATGGACAAGAAATTACTGTTAGGACAGAATATGAAGAAACACAGTGGTTTTCCTCTAGGTTTTCTTCTAGGCAAAGGAATAGGTGTGTTTTTTCTCCTTATATCAACTCAACAGAACATACCATAAGGAAAGCTGGATTGGGACCAGAGAAAGAAGGGGTGAAAGCTGGTGGAAGACATATTCATAGCTCAAGCTATTCAGATAATACCATATTACTGGCAGAAAGCAGAACTGAGACAACTCTTGAAAAAAGTTTAAAAAGTGCAAAAGCAGGGATGCAGCTGAAAATTAAGAAAACAAAAACCATTACTACATAAGGCTTACAGTTTACACAACTTTAACACCAACAATGAAGACATCCAGGACATTTCACTGTAGACCAAAGCCAAGCTCATCCACACTATGTATGGGTGTAAAAGCTGGACAGTGAAGAAATCAGAAAGGAAGAAAACTGATGTGTTCAAACCATGGTGCTAGAAGACAGCTTTGTGAATACTCTGGACCAACAGAAAACACTTTCAATGGCCAGAATTTTCCCTGGAAGGAAGGAAGAGGACATTGGAGAAGACAATAATGCTAGGAAAATGAAAGGCAGAAGAAAGAAGGGAAGACCAAATTTGAGAGGGCTCAGTTCCATAAAGGAAACCACAGCCTTGGATTTGCAAAAGCAGAGCTGGGCCATCATGAATAAGACACTTTGAAGTGCTTTCATTGATAAGGTTGCCATAAGTTGGGGATGACCTGATGACAAATAACATCAATCAGAACATGGATGGTATGCAAAAGACCACTGAGCAGGGCTGTCAAAGGCAGGAAATTTTGGAGGGTGTTCAGTGAACAGAGTCACCGTAAGTCAAGGATGACTTGATGGTACATAAAAGCAATAGTGATACCAATATAGTCATTTAGTCTACATTGCGTTAATTATGAACTAACTGTGCAGCCAGGGCCAAGCAACCACCCAACCCTGCCTCATCTTTTTAACTGTAAAACAGACATAACTGAAATCTACATTTCAGGTTTTTTTGAGGACTGATAAGGTAAAAAATTGTGAAGTGCCATGTAAATTATGCATAAAAGACAGCATAAAGGCAAGCCAGAATCCTAATTTAAGCCAATTTTATCCTAGTAGAATTCAGAAAATCCAGTTCAATTGATTTGACATTCCAAGACCAAAATACGTTGGGTGGGATACAAGCATAATTATGCTCAGCCCCCACTGAAATTGAAATCAGTCATAATGATTTTCTTTAGTCCTCTTGATTTCTGTAGACCTGCTCAAAGCATAACTAGGTCTGGATCCAACCCATAATACAAAATGAAGAGATAAACTACACAACTCCAAATACTGCTCCTGACACTGTGTGATCCCAATGAATTTCTTGCACACAGAAATCTAGCAAGCTGCAAAGAAAAGATACTTAACTTCCTTTATGCAAGATGGTTTTACTTCGTTTTTGGGAGGTAGAGTAGAGGCATTCAGTGTCCTCACCTTTCCTCTGAAATGATAGCGGGCCAGCAAGAGTTGCATACCATTTGACTCTCTTATTTGTGTAGCCAAGCTTTTAGCGCTATTGATTTTAATGAAACTTACTTTTACATAAAGCGTTGAGGCTTGGGAGAGGCCTAAATGGAATTACTCTACAGAGCAGAGCATTCAGTATCAAGTTCTGTTAGGGGACTGCTTGCAGAGCATTTTTTCAAAAGCACTGTTGTCATCACTTTGAAACCTCTGTTATCAGTAGAGTTTTCGGCAGGAATTATTTAAAAAGGCCATTTTAACAAAAAGAAAAAGAAAAAAGAATGAAGAGAAACCCTGGAAATTACATTTATAATTCATCAGAGATAATGCTGAGTGTCAGACATGAATAACCTGCATGTGATCTAGTAGGCAAAGCAAAACTAAAGTAAAAAAACAACAACTCAAGTGCCACAAAAGCCAATTCAAAAATACCAGAACAATGTGTGATGTCCTTCCTAATCCAAGTACCCAGTCATGGCCTTATTTTCCCCCTCCTTAGAAACCATGGGTAAGTCTGTGAAATGCTAGAACTTGTGTTCCCTTGGGGAGTTCAGCAACCCTGTAAAACATTAGCATGCTGGACAGGTGGTTAGAAAAGAGAGACCAGGCAGTCCTGAAGGGCAGTGCCATTAATGGAACCCTAATGCTTTGGTAGCAGTGTATTGGTCTAGTGCATTTGATCGAGATCCATATATCCTGATTCAGCCCTCCATTGCTTTTATATTGCTTTACACCTTTGACATGCTAGCTTTATTTGCTTTGGCACCTACAAGGCTACCACCCACCATTCATGGCAGTACCCAATACTTATTTGAAATGAGCTGCCTATGCAATAAATGTCCAATAATAGACAATGCAAAACCTTGCCTTGTTTCTAGTTGGCCAAACAGATGTTTAAGGCTCAGTCTTATACAAGTTTAAACAGAACGAAAGCCTACAACTAGCATGGGACATACTGGGAATGTAGACCTTTTCCTGTCCAAATTTGCATGAGTGGACCAATTCATCTGCCAAAATGGACAAGACCTGCTTAACACTTCCTGCTTAACACTCAAGACCTGAGTGAACCCATGATGCACAGGATTTCTGTATTGATAACCATGAGCCCGTAGGAGAGTTATCTGATATAAAATGCTATAGAATCTACTGGATACCATTTTGCTGGCTCTCCTGCATTTCTCCTGGCCTGACTGTGAGTTCTTCACAGCATGACCTTTAACTACTTTGCCTACTTTGATGAGTTTTTGAAGACGTACAATGTTGCATAGAACAGTACCTTTTTTCCCGGTAATATCACTGGATTTGTGCGTCAAGCACAGATCAGGCAGTCACTCAGCATCAAGTTTTGGTGTGCTCAAGCAGCTATCCTGTCCCGACCCAAAGCAACTGTGGCAGCACGGCCACCTTCCCAACCTGTCTGGGCAGCATGCTGGGCACGCCCAGAAGAGATCAGACCGTTTTCCTTTCCCGTGTCATCAATGAGTCGTCCACCCCAGTTTCCTTGTGTGCCAAAAGACAGAGGGCAACCAGGAGCAATTGCTGGTCACCACAGCTGTTCTCCTGCCCACTGACCCAAACAAGTGGGTCTCACTCAGAGAGAAAAGCAGGTCCCCGAGTGCTTGTGGTGAGGATTACTCCTAGCCTTCATGGTCATTCATTCGGTATTGAACCGCTATCCCTCCCAGTAGGTCAAGTCCTTAAAACCATCAAATGCAGGCCTGAATTAGCAGATCTGCTTTGTTGTTCCCAAGCCCCATTTGGAATTGTTCTGTGTATGAATGTAAATCAGCTGAGGTGACACCATTGCGTACATCTGAGGCAGAAATAAAGTCCTCCTTGCAACCTTGGCTTGCTTGTTTTACCAGTGCATAAGAAAGTGACCCATCTACTGGAAAAATCAATCTAACTTTTGAGATAACCTGAACGTTCCCTACAAGAAAGGCATTTCTAGAACTGTTAAGTTTCAGACTTTCAGGCACATGCTTACAAATGTCAGATTTACATGGAAAAATCCATTTGTGGAGAGGAGGGGCATTCAGTGCTGTCCCTCCCCCTGACATTTTAGTAACAATTCCCAAAAACCCCAGACTATAATTAGGAAATTATAGGCATTATAGTCCAAAGTATCTGAAGGGTACCAGGTTAAGTACAGAGAAGTAGGAACAGATCAGAAAGATTTCACTCAAATTATGATTCTAACTTACCCCATTGGTGTGAGCTTAAGCAAACTATTTATTTTCAATCTCCTTATCCCGTCTGTAAGCCCTACCTTACAGTGTTAATCTCACAACCCAAGATAATGTGTAGGAATCATTTTGAACACTTAAGTGTTCATAGATGAAAAAGATTAAAAAAATTGACTTCCCAAAAAATCCCTCCTAAAATGCATTTTAACAAAACCTATGTATTTCTCTTCCTCATACTGAATGGCTGTGGCAGTGTTCATCTTCAGAAGCAGCAATTATTTTTAATAATTGACAGAAACTGGATGGTGGGAAGGATAAACCCTCCAACAATATGACTTTTGTATTGTGCTAACCTCCCTCATTTTTAATACCATTACAAAGTGTTTCTCTGACAAGCGACCCACATTTCTGAGATAAAGCTTGCTTTTAGCCACAACAGATAGCTAGTCTGCAGGTTTCGGTGACAACAAAGACTCGATTCTATGTCTGCACCAATCTCTGGTGTACGCCAACAGGCTTCTCTGGGAACACTTTCTGAAAAAGTCCAGTTCCGTATGCTTGCTCCTAAAGGTGACGCAGCTTTTGGGATGGATCTTTTGTGTAGAAAATAGCAGCAGTTTATTCCCACAACTAGTTTGTACACAGTCCTGCATCCTTGAGGATTTCATGCAAAAGCCAACTACAAAGTGAAGCCCATATCATAACTGCCTGACATGGCAAATAAGATGCATCAAATCCAGCCTTCCCTCAACCAGCTTCAACCCATCACTAACCAGGAACCATGTTCAGACTTGCCCAAACATGACTAGGCATCTGGAGGTACCATTATCCAAATTACTGCACATCCAAGACTGGCTGTTCCCCTTTCAGCCACCTCATCCCATAACTCATCACTTGCTATTCAAGAATCACCTGGTGGGTACATAATCAAGCCCTTCAGGCTATGGATTGGTTAGTTTGAACTCCCAACTTTTCTGTGGGTATTCCTGCTGGTGAAGCTTTCATCTATGTTACAGAGACTACATGACCCTCAAATTTTGTATCACATGGGTTAGAGAAACCTTCATTCTTTTGTGGCAGTTGGTCAACCTCAGCCTTTAGGTAGCATGGAAAGTATCAGCCCTTTCCCTGAACTGGATGCCACTCATCCATTTTGCTTGGCCTTCTAGGTTGTCCAAGAGTGGAAATTATAAGCCCTGATGGTCTGCTGCCAATGGTCCTTCATGCATCCACATACCGTAGCCAGCTCCTAGTTCAGAGTAGTTCTACTATTCCCTTCTAACGTCTATTGCTGGCTTCTCTCTTGCATTCCTTCCAGCAAGCTCACCATCTTCCTTATGCCTCCCTTTTGGGAACAAACCATCAGGAGAACATCAGCCAAGATGGGGCAAGAAGAGAAATACATCTGCTTGCTGATGGAGGAGAGGTGTTGCTCTCTGTGAAGTGTGGCCCAAGGTAGTCCCCCTGGAGATTGTGTCATGGTAAAGCGAGTCCTGGCCCCCAAGAGACTTTTTGCATCCTGTTGAGAGCACAGGAGCAGTGACACACTGCTCCTGTGCGGGTTATCTGCACAACGTAGGTTGACTGCATTAGGGGGAATGACAATAATGGCAATCTTGCCCTGCATTGGATCAGAAAGCCTCTTATCAGGGTTAACTATTAATTAGTTTGCAAGTTTATACTGGAATGCGACTCGCTGGGGTCTTTACCAAATGGATCTGGCCTAGTCAGATCTATAGGACTTTATTCTGCCTTGGACTTCCATTGTGTGTTTATTAACCATTTCTGTATAACTCACTATGTAGCCCAAATATCTAGATATTTAAAGGAATGGTGTTTTTTGTTCCTCTACCCGAAGCAGTGAATGTCCTTATACTGAGGGAAGAATAGGCATCTCCAGCATTTTTCCCCTGCTGGGGCAGATCATCTTTGACAGCATGTTGTTGTTTCTCAGCCTGTTAAAAAAATTCCTCCCAATGCAAAGTGCAGTTTTCATTTGCAAAGTTGCTTCCTATGGCTGAAGCAGATGTTTGCTGAAAGCGTTGTCCTTGCGCATCGTTGGGTTCCGGGGTTTGCCTTTGCTTTACGTGTGATCTCACAGTCTAGCGATGGCTGCAGTACGAGTTACAGCTTCAGCATAGACAACTTCTTATATGGATCCTCCACACATGTGCAGAGTTTTCACACCACGCCACAGATCAGCCACACCACGGCTGAGCCCTATACATTGAGCATCATTGGCTGCAGTCCCATTTTGCTACATGCAGGAGCTTCATCTCCAGCAGCAGGAGCACAGCGATGGTTGTTTACTCTGCTATTGTCTCACACTGTTTGCACAGTGCCGGCAAGTTAATGAGTCACTACCAACTTAGGAGGAGCAGGTGGGTTTAGTAGCATGCCGATGACTCTCAGAGCCTTTGGAAAGTCACTGCCCCAGTGCAAGGGGAACATGGGGTTTTCAGAGTGGCTGCCTGTGATGGAATCAGATGTTTGCTGAATGAGTTTTCATTACCTGATGCTTTGTACTTCAGTTCCCATCAGCCCCAGCCTGTACAGCTACTGGTCAGGAATACTAGGGAGAGGAGCTCTCAAAGAAAATTGTAGTCCAATTCCCAGCAGAGTACTGTAGTGGTTAGACTTGGGAGATCCAGGTTCAAATCTCCCCTTGGCCATGAAGCTTATTGGGTGGCTTTGAGCCAGCCACTCAGCCTGACCTACCTCACATTGTTTGTCTGAGGACCAAATGGAGAGGTGAGGAATCATGCAAGTGGACAGGCTGCAACGAGGAAAAAGGTGGGATATACATGATGAATATATATATATACTCACGTCCGGAGGTGGGGAAGGCTGGTGCACAGCCTTACTTCAACATGCACTGAATCCAACAGGATACAATATTCAGGGCAGTAGACGGCATGAACTGCATAGGTTGTTCTAGGCACGTTACAAAGCAGGATTTTCTTCATGTTGGTGAGCTACACCCTGCCCTGTAGCATCCCTGTATAGCTTTCTCCAGCACGACAATGCCAAGGGCTTTCCCTGAGTATTGGCTGAAGATGTCTTGGCCTTGATATTGCTCCTGCCAGTTGTAGACTCTTCCATCATTTCATGTTACACTGACTTGAAATGTGTTTATTGAATGAGTTGCGTTGCTGCATTCACTTACCTTCTTTGACCTTTATTTCCCTTTGAATGCTGTTTCACAGAAAAGTAACTGATAAAGGAATCATCCTCATCATCACAGGAATCCATGTGTGGTGTTTCAAGCCATATTCATTCCACAAAGCTCAGCCATATTCATTCCACAAAGCCCCATGAACCTTGGAAGACCCACTTGAGTGGAATTCTGTGAGGCAGACTGAGCTGCAGCTCTTCTGTGCATTTATTTAATACTTTTGCAGCCCAATAAATTATAAGCCAATGATTTCCAATAATTACCAGGACTTGAAAAAGACTAATTAAATAAAGAAAAACTAATTTTGCTTTCAGATGCTCTCTGGAACAGAGGCGGGACAACTGTATGCATGTCTAATCTACCTGTTATTAGTCTTAAATTCAGTTATAAATTCTCATCAACTATCTACTAAAACAGTACTGAGAAATGAAAAAGCATTATATTTGAAACCAATTTGACAACCGGTGGGAAAAGATAAGGAGATAACTTACAGTAAACTTTGGGGGCTCATATTTTTTCAACAAGACATAACTGGAACGTTCTTTTCCAGATAACATGTGGCTTTGTTAGAAATGGCACAAGAGGTAAACACAACTGAGACAGAATTTTTAAAAATGGTTTTTTCATCTAGGATCAACCTTGTTTTGTGTTCTAAGTAAAAATGAATTATGGTTGCTTATAGCACCCCGTCTATGGAATACGCTCTGCAGAGAGGTTCGCCTGGTGCCGATGCTTTATTCTTTTTGGTGTCAGGTGAAACCCTTTTTATTTTCCCATTATTTTAATGTTTAGTTAATTTTAACTGGATTTTATCTTGACTTACTGGATGCTGGTTTTGTTACTTTGTTTGTTCCTTGTTGTAAGCCATTCCGAGATGTCAGTAGCTGGAGTGGGTACAAAAGTTTTAAATAAAATAAAATAAATAAAATAAATATTTGTAGCACAGGGATAACATAAGATTCATTTTGACCTACTAATACATCCATCTCCTTTGTTCAACTCCTCTTTCTTTCACCCAGCAATATGGTCCAATGGGATTGTGACTCATAAGTAGTGTTAGAACGTGATAAATTGTTTGTTCTGCACACCAAATTAGATCTTGCTAAAATCCAGTGGATCACCCAACAGCTTGACTGCATGTTGCTAAGGGGCCAAAAGACGGATAATGTTGCATGCATGTTCAGTCTTGGCAATCTGGTTTGTTTCTCAGCCTGTACTAGCAGCAACCAAATAGGTAGAATGGTAGTGGAGAAAGAGAGAAGATCATGGCATCATAGCAAGAGTGAATTCTACTTGATTAAAGGAGGGAAGGAGGACCTAGAGATGTCACTGCCATTTTTGGCCCAGAGGCAAAATCAATGGGAAGTCTTCTATAAAGTCACATGTGAAGCTTTCTTCAGTGAGATTGGCAGAACCTGGACCTCCAAAGCCCCAATCCCTGCCTGGCATAATCTGGCCCTGTCCGTTTTACTTTTGTCCATGTCTCTTCCTTCCTGGAGAAAAGAACTTGGGTGGCACATGGAGGAGCAATTTCTCCAAGTGCCAGTTAAGTTGCAAGGTTTACACTGCTACAGTAATGCACACTCACAAAACTGAATTCCTGCTATATCCAGTCAGTGTAGATAAAGAGCTGCAAGAATTCCTCCAGGGGACAGTGCTTAGAAAATGGCCACAATGGCTGGATGGAGAACTTCTGGGGGCTGGATTGAATGCACAGACAAGAGGTTCCCAATCCTGCTTTAAGAGTCGAGTTTAAAGGCAGTGTTAAGCTTTAATATCCATGCATGTGTGTTTGCAAACAAAATCCTGCTGAGGTACAATGGTCAGTTTTCTATAATCTAAGAGGAGAGGTAGCAGAAAAGTAACGCTATTTCTGCCCAAGCTACCAAAAGCATCCCACTGCAGCTAACTTCATCAACATTATTTGTCCAGAGAATATATCTGGTTATTCTCAGATATATAAAGTAATGACAACAAATGTTCATAAAATGCCATTTTGCCCATAACTTTGAACATATTCAAGGACAGGCCTTTGAACTTCACCGTGAATCTTTCTCCTACCTCCTCTGAAATCTGAAATAGTGTCCCTGCTGAATTACAGCCAAATGTCATTTTGAACTCACATTCTAATCTTAAAATCAGTTTGGTGTTATGGTACCACTGACAGCAGTAAAACTATGTTTGGGGCATCAGTGAAATGATGTTTGAAGCCAAAGTGAAGCTGTGATTAGTACCGGCTATTAACCTGAGTCACAAAACAGAACTGTAAATTGTTTTATTTTAGCTGTTAAAGAAATATTCCACTGTAAAGTAAACTATATTATGACCAAAAACTGTTTTTTTGGGTGTGTCCATCCATTTTCTAAAATCAATGCTTAGCGGACATGGCTTGTTTACATTTCATATGGATACAGGAGATAGATGTTTGGCATCTGGAAATGACCCTCAGGGAAGTCCATCTTGTCCTCTCCCTTTTGACATTTCACTGCTTCACAAACACCTTTCTTTTCAGAAACACCTTTGGCTTGTGACATACAAGCCGGTAGTTTGTAGTGACACTGGTGGTATTTTTCTTGATATGGGTTTTATACAGCTCATATAAGGCAGTAATTTATGTTGGTGCTGTTCTGTCTTTCGCTGCTATTTTGTAGAGTGTACTTTATCTCATTGTTTTATACGGTCTAGTTTTGAAGCTGAATTTCAACGTCTTTGTTGCTTTTACTGTAAATGTTAATTGCCTTGGATTTCTTTTGGAAAATGCAGATTATCTACTTTTGAAATGAGTAATAATTCCCTCTATTTCCAATATGGGATCAGTGATGTTCTATATTTGACCAGAATGCCACCAGAAGAGAAATATCAAAAGGCTCAGGAGCAAATAAGCCAAGCCAAGAGGAAGTCCATGAATGCTTGCAGATCACTCCCCATCAGGAGTGGCTGCAGGTCATGGAAAAGAAGTGCTGTGAGCAGGGATGCTATGCACCCTTCCCAGTGGCCTATCTTCTCCACTCAGTCTGGCTGGCATGAAGGAAAGGGGCACAGCTTATGCAGGGTGTGGGGCTTAATTCCTCTGATTTCCAGGAACTCGAGCTCTGGGCTGCTACAAAGTGAACAGGTGCTCAGAGAACTGAGCTCAGGGAATCTGGTGGATTCCCACCTGCAGATGGATTCCTCACACATCCCTAGCAGTACCCTATTTATCAGTCAGCACTTATCCAAGACAGAGAATTGTATGTGGTGGCCCTTTCTGGGCCTGTGGACATATTTGTGAATCTTAGAAGCTGTGCAGGCACCAGCACAAAATGTCTCCCGTAGAGGATGTGGCTAGTCAATGGCTCCAAGGGAGCCTGGTGAGTCAAAAGGTAGCTAAAGAGGTGAGGGTGGAGAAAATAAGGAGGCCAAGGCAGTGGGGTAGAGGGGAGAAGAAATCCCAAGGCAGTAGGGGAGAGGGGAGAGAATGAGCAATGCTATAGAAAGGGAATGGGAGACGTGGTATGAGAAAATGTGGAGGAAATATGAGGGAAGAGGCTGGGGAGGGAGGTGAAAACAGCAAGACGGGAGTGAAGGGCAGAGAAAGAGCCAGGCTGAAGGCTGAAAAGGGGGACAAAGAAGACTGTCCTAACATTTTCCAGAGTTTCTTTTTTTTTTAAGTAAAGTATGGAGGTGGCAGGGAATGGAGAGTGCCACTAGGTGCATGGGCACTGCATTGGATGAATACTATGGTCACACAATGCAGCTTTGCCATTGAACATTTAGCATGGGCTCTATCTGGGCCAGTGATTCTGTGGAAAGGACACTTCTGATCTTCCCCCACACCACTTCCTGTGATTGCAGAAGATACAAAATGGATAAATGGAAAAGAATCTCCAAATATGCTTCTGCAATGTTTTGTGGGCATTGAAATTCAAAATTTAGACTTACTTTGGGTTATAAAACCTCACCCAACAGTTCCAAACAGGAATCTCTGGGCAGTGTACCCAGGTATCAGACTAATTTTTGCTATTTTGCTCTGTTCGCAGGTTGATGACCAAATGAAGCTCCTTCAGAACTGCTGGAGTGAACTCTTAATTCTGGATCATATTTATCGGCAGGTGGTTCATGGGAAGGAGGGCTCCATTCTTCTAGTCACCGGGCAACAAGTGAGTTTGGAGGCTAAGCATATTGATTTTGTTATTAACCCTTTTTCCAAACAGTAGGGTTTTAAACTGGCCAGAAGTGCTTCTGCATTACAGTGGAAGCATTTCCATTGAACTGCGGCTATGATGCGACACAAGCAAAATGACACAGGAAACATTTTCCTGGTCCATTGACAATAGCTACACACAAGGCCAAATACAACATAAGCACTTTTAGAGAAAATATTCATTTCCCTCTGTAAGAAAGATAATAGTAGGCCACTGTGATATTTGAAGCATAATGTAATATAGAAGAGTCTATTATAATACAAGGGTTCTTCAAAAAGATTCTGCACTTTTTAAACTCTATTTATTAAGAGTTTCAAAAACAAATTACATCACTTTTCTACATAGCCATCTTCCTTTGCGACACATTTTTCCCAGCATCCTACCAACTTTTTAATTCCATCAGCAAAAAATATATATAAAATATATTTATAAAATATAAAAGTGCTGAAACTTTTTGAAAACCCCTTGTATATAGTATAGTATGGCAGTCCAGCAGAAAACAAAACAAAAATGTAATAAATAAATAAAATGAGTAAGTGACAAATCATAAGTCGGCCCAATCTTTAGACCATTTTTCCTTCTTCGTTTGAGGGTAGAGTTAGCATAGTAGTACGTGAACTAGATCCTGGAGTGGCATGCAGGGAAACACTCAAAACAATGAATTCTGACATTTGCAGAACTAAATATTGCTCCGCAGCCCTTCAAAGCATGGCTTCATTCCATAACTTTTAAACTAGGATTGATTGTGTTTTTGTCAATTCTATGCAACCGCTCTGCCAGCATAGAATTTGAAACTGATTATATAATTCAGCATCCTTGAACTCAAGTTTCTAGACCTTAAGATTGTGAAGGCAGGTTTGAAAGTCTCAGTACTGAGAAACATCTCAGGAACTAGAAGTGAAACTGAGCAGAATTTTCAGTTGCCGGGACAAGGCTGCCACTGCCACAGATATTTATTTATTTTATTTATTTAGAAAATAGAAAAAGATAGCTTTTTTTGCTGTTCCTCGTAATTGTAAAAAGCAGGACAAATTCTACAAGGTCAGCATGTGTTGCAAATGCAGTCCACAAACACAGTGTATGCTGATAGCAGAATCCATATGTTAGCAAAACAAAAAACAAAAAATCTTCATTTAATTTCTCTGAATTGGTGCATGCAGAGGGTAGCATCCAATGCAAAAGTGCAAATTGAATTAAATTGTGCTAGTGTCCATGGCCCTTGGAGCAAGACTAACATGCTTGTTGCCACAACAAGCTTTTAAGAGAAGCCCTTCATGGCATCAAGTGGAACATTAGACCCACTGTGACATATGTTACCCCAGATGCTGCCCAAGGCGAACGCAACCTGCTGATACTTTCCAGCAGTACCCTGTACCTGAAATACAAGACAGAGTTTTCTGGTTTGGGCTATTTTTCCAAAATGGCAGTAGGAGGAAAGAGAGGCAGACTGAACAAGGAAATCCGAAATTGCTTTAAAAGTCAAATATACAAAGCACGCATTCTGCCCAGATGCACAAAAACCTCTGCAAAATGACTGCCGCCACCTGCTCAAGAGCAAGCTTGCGATCCTGCATAGCCTGCCACCCGTTTGATGGGTCAATTCCAGCGAGCATCCCCTGCAACATGGCCGTGTGCATTTATAATCTCTAAGAGCTACGCAGAGTAAATGAGCACGACAAGGCAAATTAAATCAAAACCGTGCCCTTTGATGATATGTTTCAGCTCCAATAGAAAAATATGTACAGTGTCATGGGAAGGCAAAATGCATTTTGTGCATTTTATTTCTGATTCAAAGAGAAACCAAATGATGGTCCACTGGCATTTAAGTAGGTGAAACCTAAACTGCCTCCATTTATATACATATGAGGAAACAGTTGCTTGTTTGGACTGCAAGCTACATTATTCGATTGCTATTCAGAATTTGCACAGGGAGCTTTAGCCTTAATTTAAACCATGTAGATCATGCCTTTCTGTTTATAAGGATTGCTCTGCATCAGGCACAAAGTTGTACATTGTATGTGAGGCAGGTGAATAAACTCTCTGATCGCATCTGCATTAACCATAGGCTTCATTCTGTCAGAGAGAAGCTGTTTTAACTCCCATTGATTTCAGTGAGCACTGCATTGCATTATACTCCCAGGAAATGCATCAAACCTGGGATGAATTTTCCAGAAGCTAAGAGCTGCTCTGTATTGCTCCATGCCAGATAATTTCTGAACTCCACATGCCACCTGGATAGCCTTTAAATAAATGAGCATGAGTTGGAAAGGCAAAGCAGAGCATTTAATCACATTTGGAAAATAACAGGCTCAAGTGCAATGGCTGCAAATCATGAGATGCCTGCAGGAATTTCATTTTAGTCTCAGACTAAATCAAAATCATGCCTAACCGGGAACCTTTCTGCCATCCCACTTCTTCGTCACCCCAACTTCACATGTGTGTCTGACGATTTTCCCCACTGAAACCTTGAATGCTGTACAGATTTCTTTGTCTTTTTGGCCACCACAGAAACTCTTCCTTGAACTTACAATTCCATAAATACAAGAGGAAATGGGATGGGCAAGGAAAAGGAAGTAAACAGATTTCGTAACAATTTGTACATTTAAAAAGATGATCTGATCATTCAGCATTTCCTTCAAGTGAAATATCCCATTATTCATTTCTTTCGTTAAATGCTCTCCATCAGGCAGAGTTCATTACAAATTAAAAATGCCCAAGCAAAGGACGTTTTTCAACCAAACTTCAAAACAAAATGAGGAACAGATTCTTGATCATAAGCACAATATTGTGACAGCCCCCATCTGAATGCACCTTGTATTCCATATATGTCAAAATAAATTTAGATTTCCTTAGGTATAATAATGGTGCCTTTACCATGATGAAGATGATCTGCTATTGAGGATACTGAGGAAAAATGGCAGGGACAATGCATGTCAAGTGGAACATTCATTTGTTACTTTTCTGCCCCATTCCATTCCCTGTCAAAAGCAATGCAAAAGTCCAGATTAGCCAGTCATTTCCTGTCCTTTCCCCCAGGCAAATGCTTGTAGAAACCTGAGGATAACATGCTGGTGTTTTTAAAAATCCAGTATACCCCCAGCATCCTGACCTAGCTTCTCTGTACCATAGCAACCTACTCGTCATGTTTAAGCCACCCTCCAGGTAGAGGCCAGAATTCTGCAGCTTTACATCCATCCAGAAGGAATGGATTGGAAATCTCTTCCAATTGCACCTTTACTTAAACTTAGTTTGCATAACACAACACTCCATTATGACATCCAGCCATGGTGGGTTGCTGTGATGTCCAAACCTAGACAGCAAGCCAGCCTGAGAACCCATGAGCTATCTTACCCACCATGAGTTATTGTATCATGTGAACCTGGGTGACCACTCCCAATGTGGATAAGGGAAGTGGTGAATAATGTGCTCGGCAAGAGTAGCAAAGCCACTTTTGCCTTTGCACAGCAGGTGACAGGCTCCCCCTGGAGTTGCTCATCCCCTTCACAACTGCCTCATCGTTCATCAGCATCTTACCCTTTCCAAGACAATAGCAATGGAAAGGATGAGAAGTCAGAGTTGTCCCTGCCTGCTTGCTCACTGGCTCTCTTCCTGTGAAGAAAGTAGGTGGTCCCAGTGACCCAAAAAAAGATGAGGATATGTAAGAGCTGGTGACAATGGCAATGAGAAGATTGATTCATTGAGAGAAGAGATTCATAAAGGGTGCCTTATCAAAGGGCCCTCCAAACCCCAGAAGCTGTATCGCATAGCATGAGTGTCTGTCTGTCTGTCTGTCTGTCTATATATCTACCTACCTACCTAGCTAAATATTTATATACCGCCCCATTCTCATAGACTCAGGGTGGTTTGCAAGAAATCAAAACCAGCAGTGAGTATTATTGACTAAGACAGCATATTAAATAAAACTAAAAAATGAAACCTATTTTGGGAAGGCCTATCAGAAGAGATCTGTTTTTAACCCCCTTTGGAAGGTGGGAATTTGGGAAATCAGTTGCATCTCTTCCAGCAGATTATTCCACAGCTTAGGGACAAATAGTGAAAACGTCCTCTGGGTAGCTGACATTAAGCTTATAGGAGCAGACTTCAGGAGATTATTCCCAGAGGAACTTCACTGGTGAGGCGGAATGTATTGGTGCTCCTGAAGGTATTTTGGACCCAAGCCATCAAAGGCTTTAAAGGCAATTACCAACACCTTGTATTGTATTGGGAAATCTATTGGCATCCAGTCCAAAGACATTACAATAGGTGATATGTGGTCTCCCCTTGATGTCCCAGAGTCCAGTCGTATTTTGTACTAGTTGCAGTCTCCAGAGTAGGGACAAGGGTAGACCTATGTAGAGTGCATGGCAGAAACTGAGCCTAGAAGTTACCAATGTGTGCACTGCTATTTTCATGCCATTCTCTTCCAGGTAGGGATGTAGTGGGCATATCAGCCAAGTAGACACCCTTGACCATGGCTTCTGTGTAGCTGACATATGAAGGACCGGGTCAAGTAGCACCCCCAAATAGTGAACAGCCTTTCAGGAGGAGTGTGACCCCATCTAGAACTGGTTGGCACACCTCTAATCCTGGATTCAGACCCTAAACAGCAAGCACCTCTGTCTTGTTTGGATTCAACTTCAATTTGTTGCTTCTCATCCAGCCCATTACCAGCTTCAGGCAGTCATTCAGAGGAGAGAGGCTGTCTCTTGAAGAAGCAGCAGATGATGGTAAGGAGAAGTAGATCTGGGTGTCATGCCGATAGCATCCAGCGCCTCTCCTCCAGATGATCTCACCCAAAGGCTTCATGTAGAGGTTAAACAGATTAGGGGACTGAATGGAGCTCTGTTTCTGCCAAAGGGGTGGAAGAACCTTCAAATTAGGTATATTTTGAGAGCCTGGGGACTCTTGCCTTTACCTTTAGGTGTTGGGAGATGGAGGGGAAGGATGCCACAGCAGCACTGTGTCACTGCAGGGTTGCTGAGTGGACAGTCACCCTTATGACGTTAGAAGGGTGGCCACCTCTCCATCAACCCCATCGCCGCCACCAGTCGTCCAAAGCATTAATGCTGTCCTCTTTCCTAGTCCTATCCATTAGCCGAGACATAAACGTCTTAAGCAGACCGCACAGGAGGCTGTCCTAAGCTCAACTCAATGTGCCCAAATACTAAGAGCAGCCCAAATTAACACATCTCCCTTCACTCTCACCTCCTAGCAGTGACAGCTCATGAGACCTCCATGGTGCTGCGGCGTATGCCCCTCCCAAAGCTCTGCTTCCCTGGTGGAGCAAGTTGGGCGATATGGCCATAAATCACCTTAGAGTCAAGTGTGCACGGCATATTAAGCTTGTTGATTCAGTTGTAGTAGGATAGGTCTCACTTGCTCCACGTTAGAGGTGCAGGAGTTTTGGTTTTACACCACGGCCTAACTGAATTAGTGCTACAAATGAAACCAGCATTTCCATACGGAGGCTGAGAAATCACATGCGGCGCAAAGCTCCTAATTGTGCAATCCCTGGCAGGACGGGCCCTAGAGGAGTTAGCACCCAAGCAAAGAGCTTCTTCTGTGAGCCCTGCAGCCTTTGTTCAATGTTGTTGTTGTTGTTGAATTTGTAGCCCATGTAGATATTGATTCACTATTTACATGCAAGATTTATCTCTGTCATGCACAACAATAACTTTGCACACATGGATCTGATCACTGTCAGTCACACACAGACCATTTGTGCGTGGCCACTCCTGTTGTAAATTTAAACAAATTCAAGTACACACACACACACACACTTTAATGCAATGCTGACCATGCAGATCACTGTTAACAGCTTTACAAGGGAAGACAAACTGCTCAGACTATTTGTTTCAGCTGTTGAGTCGATGGCTGAGCAGATAACCATGACAGACGCCCCCCGAAGCCTGACTCTGCAGGCGGCCGTCGCCTGGCTTGCCTGTCCCTTCCTCTGGCCCCAGCACCTGGCAAGGACTGTAACTGGCATCGTTTAGGTCTGTAAGCCTGGATCTATTTAGACGCCAGATCAGGCTTGCGTGATGTAACCCGCCTATGACGAGCACAGCCCACCCGCCCTGCATCAGGCGTCTGCTGTCAGCAAAAGCACCAGGTTTCTCCAGTCCCAGGTGGGCCACAAAGGTGGCTGCTTGTCTTGGTGGGTGCCAACTCAGACAAGACTGCAGTATTGACCCGCATGCCCTTTCACAGGTGAGGACAGGTGAGGATAAATATGATTCAGTGGGGTTGTGAGATAAAGGGACACAGCTGATGCTTTTGCAGCTTTTTTTATCCCTTCAGGCAAATTGCTTTAATAAGGCATAGAAAAGAGAGTCTTGTGCTTTATTCAAACTTAATGGGATAGTCGGTCTCTAATTGAAAGGCAGATGTTGGTCAGCAAAAATAGTTAATCCATTGCAGCTCAGTTACTCTGCTCTGAAGCTGAAAGCCTCAAGGTAGCATGTGAGACCACACATGGAAGTGGACTTTTGCACGTGTCGTCGATGTGGGTGCAGCAGCTGCACATCTGGACACATATCCCTGTCTATGGCATGAAGCTTAACCGTGGCACCAGCTCAGTGCTTCTCTGGAATGTGCATCCCATCCAAGGCTATCGGTTGTCCTGCACTGTTACTTACCCACTGCTAGAGATGGACCATACAGTATATCAGGCTACTAGATTGATTGATTGATTTAAAACTTTTATATCCCATCCTATTCATAGAAGTTTCAGGATGGTCCAACAACTAAGGTACAGCATCACATCTATAATTTAAAAAATCCAATTGAAATAGAAATTAGGTCTTAAAATAATGAGAAAATAAAAAGGATTTGACCTGGCGCTGAAAAGAATAAAGAGACGGTGCCAGGCTCACCTCTCTGGGGAGTGTGTTCCACAACTGGGGCGCCACCACGGAGAAGGCCCTTCTCCAGGTAGCTACTCTCCTAATCTCCTTCAAGGAGGGCTCCTAAAGAAGGACCTTTGACCCAGATCTTAGGGGGTGGGCAGGCACATAGGGAAGGAGATATCCAGGTCCTTCTGGATATCTCAGAAAACTGCTTCCAGTCCAAGAGACAAATTCAGTTTTGGAGAACTTCTAAGGGGCGCATCCCAGTGGCAAGTGAGGCCAAAGGTAGAAGGGCTCAGGAACCCAAATCCCCAGCACTGGGTTTGGCCCTCCTGGCTAGTCTGTATAACCAGTTTCACAAAGGTCACTGCTCATAGCACCTTTCATCTGTTTGGGAGGAGGGACGATGTGAGGGTGAGCATCAGGGGCAATGATTGTCTCCAGCTAGAAATATCTGCACTCTGGGGAATATACCGTTACCTCTTTTGAGACCACCTTCTGTTGAACATCATGGAAAGGAACTGTCTCTAGAAGAAGCCAGAAGCACCAGGAAATTGCAACTGGCTTTCTTCTTCTTCATAATGCAGCATGGCTCTATAAATGAATAGCATGTTTTATCGCACTTTGAAGAGTTATCAGTTTTACTATTTGCATATTAGAACTAATTAGCAACCTCTATAACATTATCCTGAGGGAAACCTCTGCTGGCAACTTAATTCATTATCTTCTATTATTGGCATATCATGTTCAAATGACAGGCATCGCATACTGTACAAGTCATCACAATTTTAATTAATTTAATGAAAACTGATTTCACTGCGCCTGCTGTCTCTGTCTAGAATGAACCAATTTCCAGTGTTTAAATATGAAAGTGCTCTGCTTCCCCAGTACCACCACACACACAAAGTACTTGCTGAAGAAACTATATTTATACAATATTAAAAGAATTATACTTGTAGATAAAATGTAATCTGCAATAACTTAAATAATCTGCATAAAGTGCTCAGTTAATGAGACAAATTTGTATTGGTTGCATACTAAATTAATTTTACAGTCAATATAGTCATGTGTAACTGAAAACACTGCTTGAAGAGAGAAGGTTATTTAAGAACCCAGTGTTAATTCACCTGCACGATCTTCTTGGCAGAATCTGGCACTGTTGTTTCTTGCTAATGTACATAACACCATGACTTTGTCACTCTGCTCCAGCATGAAGACCAGATCCTGGTCAAAACATGGAGGGAGCAACTTAAGTTGACGTTGCCTTCTTTACAACAAAAGAGGTAACATACAATAGAAAGACAAAAGCACAATTACAAATATAAAAATAGACCCCAAAAATGTAGAGCACAGCAATATCTTAGAGCATTAATGGTAACAACAGAGAGGACATTCTGATGTCATGAATCATTAATTTTAAACATTCTCAGGTCTGAAATCAGATACAGTTTTTACCAAAATTTGATACTATTTGCACTAATACACATTAGCACTAATTTGCATTCATTAATGTGCTCTTGTACAAGGGTACATTAGTGCTGATCTGAATTAGAGCCTGTAGAACAGAATTATGGTTTAAGAAAAAGTTCTGTCAAAGAGCAAAGGACAAAGATGCCCAACAAATCTCAAAATATAGATGGAAGAAAATTTATAGAACAAATCACCATTTAACATGGTGGAACCTTAAAAAATGATGATAGCTATATACTCATGCTACTTCCAACTTTCTGAAACAGTCCACTGTCTGTTTCTAGTTTGAGAAGTGTCAAGTAGTATTTATATAACATCACAGCAGTATCCATAGAAAAAGCCAAGTCTGCTCTGTAGCCTCCAGTCCAGACAGTTGTGTTAGACTGCAATTCCCAGTATCCCCATGCCAACTAATTGTCACAAGGACCAGGAAGGCTGGAAGGTCACCAAGTTGTGGAAGACTGCTTCAAATCTTTGATGATCTTACTCACTTTATTCATTTTCTTAGTTACTTAGTTATTTATTTATTAGATCCATACTCTGTCTTTTCACTCTAATAGCTTTTATCAGGTTCATACCTGAATACACGTATGGATGTATGAAGACCTTCCCATTAAATTCATTTCCCTATTGTTAGTTTCTAAGATGTGATTTTGTCTCCTGAGACAAGTTACTCAGAGTTACCGTTTTTATTCAAAGACAATAGACAGTATTCAACATGGCTGGTTCACGTTTGTTGTCGACATACCGCTGATGGAAGTGACCTTTGGCAGTATGATGACAGTGCAGACTAGCATGGCGGGTTTCTGGAAAGCAGAATAGCAGAGCTGGATCCTGCCCACTGATGCACGGCCATGGGCACACTTACCATAAAAGGAAACATAATTTGCTCATCCAGTTAAGAATTCTTCACTCCAGTCAGGTGAAACTTCTCACTTCTTTCAAGATCTCATTGGAAAGAATGAGATCTTTGCATTGCATGTTTGCATCGTTGCTCACAGGCCTCCATCTTGGGAAAATGCCTCTGTAGGGTGCATCCTGCTATCTGTCATGGCAGGTGCATCACTGTCTCATATTCCCTCCTCCAAGTGGCTGTTTTCACATGTCCTCCAGCAGTTTTTTTAGGCCATATGAAGCTGCTACAGCCAAGAGGAACATCTGCACCAAAGGGTGCTGTGATGTGAGTTGGAGCACTGGGAGAAGAAACTCCATCTGTACTTCATCCTTGCCTACCAGCTCCCTGGGCCTTGCCACTCCCCTCCCAATCCCCTCCTCCATGGATTCCAGGACTCTCACATGGTGCCATCCACCAGCACCAGATCCAAAGCAAACATATTTATTTATCAAAAAATAGGAAAAAATCTTCTGTATAATAGTCAAAAGAAATGGATAGAAAAATGAAACCAAGATGTGAGTGAGAAAGCAATGTTGAATAAGGGTGGCTACTAACTCTCTAGCAGTTTTGCTTCTTCCAACATGCTTATCTTGTTTCAGATCCAAACTTCCCTACTGCTTGGTTTGGAAAACAGCCACAAAAGGGTTCTAGTGGCATCCTTCTGCCAGCAAGAGCATTGCAAACAGGAACTTTACATTTTCTCCAGAAAGTAAAGAGTTAGATTAACCTAAATCAGGACCCACACAGAGAAATGTCAGCATTTAGATGGCTGAGTCATGTGAACTACACCAGACAGAACGTAAATATCAACTCAGAATCAATCTCAATTTAAATATCAAAAATACTAAAATTCATTATACTATAGTTCATGTACCAGCTCAGCACACATTACATGCAAGGGCATGATAAAAGCAATGGATTCTCCTAATACATGAACTTCAGGTTCCAGAAACATACCTACAGATAAGTATATTCCATTCGGAATAGCAACAGTCCTTGTATGAACCTTGTTACTGCGTATGAAGGTCGATGAAGATGTTATGAATGATCAACAAGAGCCTGGTATTTTCCAGGCATATTTTTAGCATTCTCCTGTAATAATCTCCTGGATGAATTATACTACAACTTCAATTCTCCCCCGTCAGTGACCATGAGCCATGGGAAATGCAGCCCAACACCTCTGGATGGCTCCAAGTTTGGGGAGGCTGTGCACAAAGGATTCTTTGCAAGTTATAGGTCTTAAGTATCTGAATAATATTTTCCTGTAGGTCACGTTCAGAAGCAAAACACAGCCCTCATTTTCCCACTGTGGCTTTAAATCATACATTCTGGGCTATGTGTTTGCTCAAAAAGCTGCCTTTTCTCATAGACAAGTAGCCCATAGATTAAGCAGAGAAGTTAATATTCACTTTAATAGGGACTCTCCCCCCACCCCCTGCCCTTAGAAGAGACATTAACCGGGCCTTTTTCATGCACAGTTGAGTTTATATAAACTGATTGACACCTTTGGGGGTCCTCTTTCCACTGACTCATAATTTTGCTCACTCGTGAAAAAGGTTTTCTCGGTGCTCTGTATTCTCTAGTTAAAGCCGAAAATTCAACTCATCATATTTACACAATAAAAAAATCCATTCTGCCTTGTTTTTAATTGCAAATCTGACTCAAGGGACCGATTCTCCTGCTTAGGAGGCACCCCTGTGCCTTCTACTAGGGAACCAAGTGCAGTCAATTATGGTAATGAAATGTCAATAAATATAAAAATTTAATACAGCCAGCTCTGGGTGAGTGGCAGATGAAGACTTGCCTCCCAGATAAATTTGCTGGTTCCGCAAATATTAAATGCATCTGAAAGAGGAGCTCATGGCCTGAGAGCCCTCCAGTAGCAGAGGGTGGGAGAATCTACCTACTGGGGTTTCCCATTATGTTATCATTGTAATCACACAGGAACACTGTTATTCATGAAATTCAGCTGAACATCTTAACTTATTACTATGAAGTGGAGAGCATCCTTTCTCCCTTACAGCAACTACAAGTGGTTAGTTGACCAAGGGATTTCCACTACCCATTTCCACTCTCACCTGTTCCCAACAAATCACAGGGAAAAAAATTAAACCATGGATGAGAAATGCAGTCAAACCTTTCTGTAATGAACGAGTCACAATCCTCGGCTCCCTGTTGAGTTCCTGCTAGGGGGAAAACCTGGGTTTGTGATGTCATTTTTTTTAATGGCTGTAGGAAAATGAGCTATAATCCAGGAAGCTTCTGGTGCAAACCTTACCTAAGCCATACAATTATTTGTCTTGTGTAGGGAGGTTCAAAATATCTTTAATCTGCCTGTTTCATGGATCTTCCGTCAAACTTTTTTCATCCACTGATTGCCAGAATCAGATTTTCTTTTTGGAAAAGTATGCAAAAATAACAACAGCCACACCAAAATCCACTGCAATTCATACAACTTTTTCTGACATGTAACATCTTGCGTGTCTTTCTGAACATATGATCAGTACACACACACACGCACGCACATATGCACACACAGAGAGTGCTACATAGCAGAGGTTCCACACAGAGATCTACAAATCACGCGGGTTGTTTTGTTTTTTTATATCACTATATTTTCCAATAACTTCCATATTTCCACACACAAAAACGAAATTGCATAGAAATCCAGGCAGTTTAAGAAATGCTCCACATGACCTGAAAGATCTAAGTTGGTATATCAGTCAGATTCATAGAGGTCCAAAGTCACTTGGATCCATTTTAGATTTCTCTGATATTCCTAGACTATTGCTGCAATCCTGTTACCATTTTCCTTAGAAAAAGACCCATTAAAATTTTTGCTAGTTCCATTGCCCCCTACCCTCTGAAGTGGACAACATTTCTGGGCTGCTGAACATGTACAG
Organism: Varanus komodoensis; assembly: GCF_004798865.1. Classification (NCBI taxonomy): domain Eukaryota; kingdom Metazoa; phylum Chordata; class Lepidosauria; order Squamata; family Varanidae; genus Varanus; species Varanus komodoensis. The sequence goes on along the minus strand of NW_025335641.1, from coordinate 16,355,397 downwards.
CCCTCATTGGCATGTTTTGCCCTTTTCTATTTATTTAAAACTTTGTGTACTGTCCCATCACTGACGTTTCAGGATGGTTCACAATAACAACAATCCCTCACAGACTTTAGATTTCTTCCTTTCTTGGGATTACCCCAGGGTGCTGCTGATATTTCCCCATCCTTGTGTATGGACACTTTCTTTTGAACTGCATAAGAACCAACATTCCAGCCTGAACATCAGAAACAGGAGAAAGTATTCTGGAACAGCAACATTCGAAACACAACAAAATGAGGCACACCACACATCGGCACAATGCAAGCAGCCAGTAAAGAGAAAGCTCCTTGGTGGGATGCTGTTGTGTGTGTGTGTGTGTGTGCGCGCGTGCATCATGCGTGCATATTTATGAGAGCAATACTTGTACCATACCTTGTAGGAAGACCTAACTAAGATGCTCACAGTGTTGACCTCACTTTATCTGTGCAACAGTCATGTTAAGTAAGCCAGGCTACATACACAGAGAGCTTTGAATACATATGGAATGAAATGAAATTAACAGAGATAATTAATTGTGAGATTAAATGTATGGTTGCATTTAATATGTCTAGCTTTTTTTCTTTTTCTTGAGAAAGAGCAGTTGTGGCAGGGGCAGATTAGTTTGAAATTGCTGAACTAAGGGTGATTTTTTTAAAAAATCCCCTGCATCCCTACTGGCATAATATCTAAGAAAGACCTTCCTCCTTCAGAATTGCTTTTAGAGTACTAAATGACTCTGTCTAAGACAACTATGGGATGGGGATGCACTTTCTGGTTACAGTGACCCAACAGAAATGCAATATTCTTTTGCAGGTGGATTACTCAATCATAGCATCTCAAGCAGGAGCGACACTCAACAATCTTATGAGCCACGCACAGGAGCTAGTAGCAAAACTACGGTCGCTGCAGTTTGATCTACGAGAGTTTGTGTGTCTCAAGTTTCTGGTGCTTTTCAGTTTAGGTAGGTATTCTTATGATTTCATCAGGATATGGAGGACCGTGACTGATTTGTTCCACTGTTTTGCTGTTGTTTCCCATGCACAGATCCCCACTATGAGCTGATCCTTTTCACTCAGAGAGGCCTGGGAAGTGACAGTGTCATGGCCACCTTTCTTCTCCTTTAGGAAATACTATATGTTAGCAGCAGTGTAAACCCTTATACATATAGGGAAAGATCCTCCATGGATTTCCCCTGACAATCAGTAACCCTTTGAAAGGGGTATACAACTGCAATAAATAAATAAAGAAAGAAAGACAGACAGACAGACAGACAGACAGACACATTATTAGGTGCATCTCATCTGGGAACCATTTCCAAATGAAACTTTTAGAACGAGATGGGAAAGGGGTGGCACCATGGAAATGCACTGCCGAAACAGAAACTGAGCACATGAAGATGAAAGCTTCTTAACCCATTCCTTTACTGGCTGTGCTAACGTTCCATCTGCAGCAATGAAAAACATAGTGGCCATTAAGAATGTGGCTACCAGCATACCACGGTTTGTGCTCAATCCCACCTCCTCAGTGTTGAACTCCCACTCCCCCTATTCCACTTGCATGTACGGACAAGAGCAAAGGTTCCCCAGTTTGAAGGATGGTGGAATTTGTGGAAGGAGGGCTGGAGAATTTCCATCTTCCTGTACCCCCACCTGTATCCTAACCATGATCAGTACATGCTGTGATCATGCATAAGAACAGCGGAGTAGCAACTATCTGAAGCTACATAGCAGGAGGTTTTATCTCTTAACTGCTCGTTACATGTGCCATATGTACATAGGACTGTATTCTGCACAGAACTCCTGTCAGAATCTTTTGGTGCATTTCCCTGAGCAAAGGGTAATGCAAAGAAAGGATGCAAATCAATTGGGCTTGTATCACAGAATATATTAATGACCAGGAACATTTGTTTTATGGTATTTTTCAGTTTTAAAATTTTAAGCTCAGGTTTGGAAATTAAAAATAAGTGGCCATGGTAGAATGAATGGTATAATATGGATTCTGATGCTCTGTAAGGCAAGATTATAGTACACGTGCCTCTTTCCCATCCACACTCACTGTTAAAGAGTTTGCTTGTCCATTGCTTGATCTATTTCAGCATGTTGGAGGACCTTCCAGAACAAGTTGGGAAGTGGCACTAGGCCTCTCAGGTGGAATTACCTTTTTCCTTCTTTCCTCTAGTAGGGGGCTTGACTAAATCTCTGACCTGACCTGCCCTCAGGTAGAAGGAGCTCTTCTACTCTAGCGAGTGTGGATCCAACCAAGAGCTTTGTAGAAGTCCTAAATTAAGTCCATGGATTCTGCACCTTAATACTGCATCCATACATAAACAAAAAATAGGGACATTTTCCTTAACATCTGTGCTTCTTACCTACCATATTCAACCATGCATTTAAAAAAAAACTGGGACAAAGTCAGGCATTTGCTAGGCTTTCGGGTTTTGGCTCTAAATCTGAGATTGTCTCTTCCCAGATATTTATGATCAGGAAAGGTGAAGCTGCCCTGGTGGGAATTAATCTTTTCCCACAAATTAATTGGGTAGACAGCAAGACATCTCTTACCATAGTTTTGCATGTTAGGTATTTTCACACACATTAGGCAGTGCAACCGAAATGTCTAAGGAGCCATGTAGCTTGTTCTGTGATGAAATATTTAAAGCGATCTTTCTCACTTCAGTAGTATTTTAAATTAGCTGAATATCTGAATTGCATTTGAAAAATGCTCACGTTTACTTTAAACCGTTTTTACGTTTGATCACTTTCATCAGCCACTTCAAGTACTTAGCATTCATTTAGGTTGTCTTCGGCGCCCTGCCCTGATATTTCAGGCTGTTTGGCAAGAAGAGGAGACTTCGTTTCAAGGGGAAAATAGAGCAAATGTCTGCACTTAGGCACTTCTTCAGAATATTTATTGAACATTTATATCCCACCTTTGCACTTATGAGGGTCCGCCAGGGAGCTAACAACAAAATAAAACAAGTACGTAAAGCAAGAGCAAACAATACTAATCAAGAAGCAATAAATGATCAATAATCAAACTAGAACTAATGGCCAAAAAGGGCATGACAGAGAAGGGACAAACACACAAGACAAGACACATGAACACACAAGAAAAGAGGCATTAACTTCATTTGCTTCATAATATCATATTATAATATATGATGGATTTTTATTTATTTATTTAAAATATTTCCATGCCTTCCTAAATCGCAAAAAAAAAAAAGGCTTTTTATCTTATTGTTGGTTTTATTGTGGAAATGTACACTGCTCAGAGAGCCCAAGTAGGGCTATAGGCATGGTTCATAAATTTAAATAATAAATAAGGTCAAATTCTCCCTGAAGCAACATCACTTTTCATTTTCATGCATCTTGACCATGAGAAACCAAATGAATTTCTCTTTGAAGTGCTTTGCATGTTCTTGGCACCACCACCAAGAAGACCGGGTCTTGCTAAAACCTGAATTAGTCTCAACTAATTCCAAAGATGCATTTCCATTGATTTTTCTGGTGATGTTCAACACCACCTGATGGGGTGGGAAACAAAAGAGTGGGCAATGAACCTTTGCCATGATGTCACTGCTTTTGGCTTAATTTCAAATAAATTCATCAAGCCAACAAGAGTTTCACTTACTGCAAACACAGAATTTTCATGAGAAATTCAACCAAGTCTGGCTGTCATCAGCCAAGTCTGAGAACCAAGTCTGGCTGTCTCAAACACTAAGAAGTATATGTTTTAAGTAGCCAGTTTCTTAGAGAAGACATAGTAAGAACTGCCATCTGAAGTTTCAAATCATAGTTAGTCTAATTGCTCAAAGTAATAACTGTTGTAAAATAAGTTATTTTTAAGTTTTAGAAATGATCATTCTGAACCCACTTTCCACTGGATAAAATACTTCATTTCTTACAAATATTCACTCATTAGTTTTGAAGTTGGCAACTTGGTGTTTCTTGGGGAATAATACAAAAAGGAATTTTGTGAAAAGCCAGTTAGGCTGCAATGCTTTCCCCATTTACAGGGGAGTAAGTCACAGTGAACACAACAAGACTTACTTCTGAGGAGACACGAGCAGGATTCTACAGTGAGGTTGAGCACCTTCCTCCACGCCTCAACATATTTACTCAAACTTAACTCCCACATTGAACATTCATGGAAAACTAGCCTATAGGCAGCCCATATTTATTGCAGGTATCCAAGTTTCTCTTCTCAGCCCTTAAAATGGCTGCAGTGGAGAAAAATGCTTTTTCCTCCACTGCAGCCATTTCCTTCCCAGCCATTTGGCTATACTTTGGTGAGATCTTTACAACTGTCAGGGAACCACAGTAACCACAACAGTAAGTGATCCAAAAAGAAGCCATGAAAAGCTGAGACAAGTAACTCCCTTCTGGAGTAGCTAGCAACTCACTGAAGTGTTGAACAGGTAGAGGACACCTAGAAGTGTCCAACTGGTAAACCAAGCAAGTTATATTGATAAGGAGATAATATTGTTCCCTCCCCTTTTGCTGCACCTTCTTTTGAAAGCTCTTCCATCTTTTTCACTGACAGCTTGACAACTGGTCCCTGGAAAATCATGTGTAAAGCAGCCTACATGCAGTCTTTGCTTGTTAGTTTCCATGTCTATGACCAATTCTACTTCACATCTCCATTTGACAGCTTTAAAAAGACCAAAAAAAATGACCAGACAAGACTACACATATAAGACAGCTATAAGAATCTAATACGCTCTTGTGAAAGTCCAAAACACACACACACAAAGCCACAATGGAAATAAAATAAATCAAATGAAATGGTGCAATTCCCAAGAACTAGAGAAAAAAGACATGACCATGCTTGCACGTTTTCTGAGGCTCCAAAAATGTTTTTTCCTTTTGCTTTTGTTATTTCATTTTGTTTGGTTTTTTTTTTAAAGAAGAAGCAAACAAAAACAGGTAGCAGTTGAAGTGGGTAGGGAGAGACAAGGCAAATTCTTCCATGGAGGACACAGGGATATGTGCTGGAACCAGCTAGAGACTGAGGAAGAAGGAGAGGAGAAACAAACCATGGTGAGCTTGTCTGTCAGGCATACTGTGGATTGTGCTGCAGTCAACCAATCCACCATGGCTTCTTTGCAGCTTGGCTTAATGACTTGCATACTCATTCATTAGTACATACTGATGCACATTAATATATGAGAACAGAAGTCATTTAATTTTTAGCTTCTTTTTCACATGGACCAAACTGACCTCTTTCTCTGTTTACTCTGCCCATTTCTAGTGGTCCCAGCCATATTAGCTAGAATCCAGTCATGGTTTTCCCTTTACCAAAATTTTTCTATTTGTCCTGCTAGCTTTCATTACTCGAACTCAGTAAGGATGATTTGTCAAAGCTTTCAACTGAGCAGTTTGTAAAGTGAAATGCCAATAGGAAGAAAGTTAGACATCATTTGACCCATGTCCAGTCACTTGTCTGCCTGCTGAGCTTAATGCTAGAATAGGCAACAACTGATAGGTACTCTTCTCTTATCACTGTCAAGCACACAGATAAATGTACTTCATTTAAGAAATGAAGGCTTTATCAATGGGCAAATAATTGCAGAGCAACTATTGATTCCATGTCTCACTTAACAAGAGACAACTGGGACTTGTAGAAATGGTAAACATTTAATCATTATGTATGGCAAACACTGGGCGCTTACTGAAAACAAAGAACACCTTGGTGCTTCTGCAGGCCTCAGTCCCAGCATCTGGCCTCACTCAAACTTGTAAAATCCTCAACCATCTTGGCCCACACTGAGAGCCAGTGAGGGCTGAATTTTGGCACCTGTTGAAGTAAGCATACCTGACATGTTTCATTCTGCTGCAGCTTGTAGTGGGGAGGAAAGGCAATTCATATGCCCATTCTGTTCATTTCATTTTTCATTCAGTTTTGTTTTTCTGCTAATTTCAGTGGGGGACCCAGAGAGTTTTCTTCTGCCCGTAACTTTGATGTTCTGCACCCAAACAGGAGAGGAGTGATTGTTGTTGTTTAGCAAAGTCACATCTGACCCATTGCTACCCCATGGACAACATTCCTCCATGCTTTCCTGTCCTCCACCATCCCCCGGAGTCCACCTAAGCTCACACCAACTGTTTCAGTGACTCCATCCAGCCACCTCATCCTCTGCTGTTACCTTCTTCTTTTGCCATCTATTGTTCCCAGCATTAGGCTCTTCTCCAGAGAGTCCTTCCTTCTCATTAGGTGGCCAAAGTATTTGAGTTTCATCTTTAGTATCTGGCCTTCTAAAGAGCAGTCAGGGTTGATCTCCTCTAGGACTGACCAGTTTGATCACCTTGCAGTCCAAGGAACTTGCAGGCATCTTCTCCAGCTCCACAATTCAAAGCCATATTTTAGCCTGATTACCAGCAGGACAAAATTATTCCATTATTTGCTTCATGACAGATAACAAATATGCCATTACCAGAAAAGACATGTAGTGTGGGGATTCATCTACAAGAATTCAGCACAGTCCTGTGTATCAGGGTCGGCAACTTTGGGAGGTCCGAGGGCCATTTGCATCTCCCAGTGCAGGTGCAAAATTGGTGGAGGCAGTGAAAAAACATTAAAAATGGCATCCGAAGATGCCACATGGTCCAGAAGGGACTCAGTGGCAGTCTCAGAGCCCCTAAATGGTCATAAATAACTTTCGGAAAAGTTCACTTGCTACAGGCCAGAACTATGCTACTTTATGCTGACTGTTATTTTGTGTATTTAATTAATAAGTGCATGCAAGATCGAGGCAGGATGAATCAGCAAATTGGGACAAGCAGAAGATGGGATACACATCTTCATTGGGATTGATAGGCAAGACATTCAATATTTTATATGCTCAGAAGATGTGCATGAAACAATTAGAATTAAGCAATGTGGTCAGTCAAAGTTAGAGCTTTTCAAACCTTGCCAAAATTGAAACTCCAGGAGGTCAAAGCTTGGTAGTTCCAGTTCTGGGAAATAGGCAGAATCCTTTTTCTTGCCAGGTACCTGCCAAGGGCTGATCCTTGAACCATAGTAGGGTGAGGAAAGGTTCAAGCCACCTATATCTGTCTAGATTTTTTTTTACTAATTGTGAGGAGATAGTTGTCTAGTCCAATCAAAATTCAGTGTGCTTCCTTCAGGATTCCTCAGAAGTTCTGCATAAGGAGAGGCCTCCCCGTTCACCTCAAATTCAAGGTGACATTCTCTAACAAACAGAACGATCTTGTGAAATTTCCCTCCTCTTTTTACTTTCCCTCAGAATTCCTTGGATGTTTCACCTGGCCAGGAACACACTGTTTGACTGTAATTGTGCTTTGTATACAATTATCCAGGGATACAGGGGAGACAGAACTGCCTTCAGCAACTTCTGATTGCTCCTCAGGGAGCTCCACCACATAGTTATACGGATAATTTTCTCAGAGTGAATTAATTGGTTTGCCTTAAACATCTTATGCCTCTTTTTAAAAGCTGCCTCTGTATCTGTGGGAAGATTGTGTGTTTGTATGTATGGGCCTGATAGCCATTGGAAGTTTTTCTTTAACAAATCCTCATATATTGTTCCTGTTCATTGGCTAGATTCTTCCTACTGAACTCATATAGACTACTGAGCTATCCAAGTGTATCCATTACTGTAGGAATGTACAAAGTGCTTTAATTTTCTCAGCCTAATATGCTCATCTGAAAAAATACATAGCATGCCCTGATCAAATAGAAGCTGCCAAATAGACACATATACCTCAGTCCTTATTTCAGAATCATGTGTATTGAAAAGTGATGCCAGCAAATATACATTTCCTGAAATTTATGGAAATGTTTGGGATTCAGAAAGGATTGATTAGCATTCAAGGGAGGTGGCCGTTCAATATTTACACTACAGAGATTTGGCAGAAGCAAACGCTTGTACATAAAGCTGATGCTTGTCTTAATTAAAGTGGTATATAGGTGTTAGGTAAGGTTTTTTTTTCCCAGTGCACAAAGCAGTTTAGCAGTGCCCAGATATAACTCATTCTGAAGTTTGGAGTTTAAAGCTAATCAATATGTATTTATAACAAGGAAAGTGAATAACATTTATTACAAGTTGGCAGCTAACAGGAATAGATGGGGGTGCCATTAGTTAAGTTTATCTTTTTTCCAAACAATCACTTCTGACAAAATATTTATCCTGGGGGGTTTCATTATAATTGTCCTCAGTGCTTTTTTTGTAAGAAAAAAAGTGCCGGAACTCATGAAATTATTTACCTTTCACACATAGTCAATCACTGTACACACACCCACACACATCAGTTGTGTAACGAAACATAACGGTCGCCGCCCGCAGTAAGCACTCGGCGTGTGACCACATGACCAATCACAAGCCGAGCAGCGCCACAAGCCGAGCAGTGCCATCACAACCAGTGCGAAGTACGCATGCATCGGATCGACACACAAGCAGCCTGCATGCACCGTTTTAATGATTTTGCCGCCGACCTGCTACGCTCGACAGGGCGATTCAATCCGCATGGACCAAACATCAAATTTTCAAAAGTTACTTTTAAAACTTGGAAAATCTGTTGAAAAAAGGTGCCGGAACTCCGTTCCGTTGAGTTCTATGACAAAAAAAGCACTGATTGTCCTTATTAATTGCTTGGTTACTCCTTGGTACAATGCTCTTCTCTTTCCAAGACAGTTCTGAGGATTTAAAAAAATGCTGGTAATAGCTGCACCGACTTCTTACATAGTGGTCACTAATGCAGTTGCTGCGGCAGGTCCAGTAGAAGAACAGCACGCTGTATTTGGGGTACCTGGTGCAGATTAATTATTTGAATGTTGATGGGTAGGAAGAATGAAAACTTGTCAAAAGAGAAAGGCATATGCTGGTACAGGCAAATTCCAGGGACACCGCTTCCCATAATGCCTGGCTTTGTGGAAGCGGCCCTGAAAGGTCCTTGGGCTCTTGGAGGAACCAGCTCACTCCTCCGTCTTGCAGCTGGTGTGGCTCTTTGGAGAACAGCTGTAGGTTGGGTGATGCAAAGCCAAAGGGGTAAGTGAGCTGTGCTGGGCCAGGACAGGAGCATGCAAATACCATAGAATCATAGAAAAGTAGAGTTGGAAGGGGCCATGAAGGCCATCGAGTCCAACCCCCTGCTGTTGCAGGACACGATGTCACACCATCCCACTCAGATGTCTGTCCAGTTTCTTTCTGAATGTCTCTAGGGTTGGAGAGCCCACCACCTCTCTAGGCAGCTAGTTCCACTGTTGTATTGCTCTGAAAGTGAGGAAGCTTTTTCTGAAATCTAGCCTGAACCTGGGTTATTGCAACTTGCCTTGATTATTCCATGTTCTACACTCTGTTTTGATCTTGATCTTCCCCTTTATGACAGCCTTTGAGATACTTATAGAGGGATATCATGTCTCCCCTCAGTCTTCTCTTTTCAAGGCTGAACATGCCCAGTTCTCTCCGTCTCTCCTCATAGGGCAGTGTTTCCAAACCCTGGATCCTTTTTGTTGCCCTCCTCTGGACCCTTTCTAATTTTTCTGCATCTTTCTTAAATCTTGCTGCCCAGAACTGGACACAGTATTCCAGGTGAGGTCTATAGTAAGTGTAGTATAGTATAGTAAGGAGTATAGAAGAACTACAACTTGTGATTTGGAAGTTAATGCTAACGGAAATAGCATTTCCCCTTTTGGCAGCTGCATCGCATTGTTGGTTCATGTTCAGCCTATTGTTCACCAGATAGGGGGCACAAGTCCGATGTGGTGGGCTGGTGGGACAGGGGAGCTGCAGTGAGGAGAGGAGAGATGGACACAGCACCACCAGTGGTGAGTGGCAGGAGCACCTCTCCTCTTTCAGCCAACAGGGCAGCTTGTGTCAAAAGGTCTTCCACCTCAGTGGTCTAGCCTTAACTTTGGGCAGAATGAGGCAGCTGCCTTGGCCAGTAGAAGCTGAAGGATGAGCAGATGTGGTCAGTCTTTGGGGGAGGTTTTTTGGTATCACCTTGTGATCATAGATCAGATTAGTCTAGAAGTCATCAGTCAATGGATTCAAAGCCTTGTAATCCACAATCACTGATCCATGGAATAAGAATCGTCTATTATTACTACCACTCTACTCTCTAGGTGGGTAGGCATATTAATTATGGCATAAGTTTTCATGGATACACAATCTGAGGAAGTGTACAGCGACCATGGAAGTTTATGCCACAACCCATTTGTTTAGCCTTTAAGGTGCTGCAAAACTCATTGCTGTTGTTGTTGTGACATTATGCACCCCACCTTACAGCGAGGCTGAGATATGTTATCTTGTGCACTTATTGCTGAATTAGGATTTGAACTAGGAACATTATTATTATTCTATTCCACCTTTTTCTTCTCATGAGGGACCTAAAATGGCCTACATAGCTCATCACAACATCCACCTCGTGAGATAGTTTCAGCTGAGGGTAAGTGACTGTCCAAAGTCACCCAGTGAGTTTCATGGCTGAATGAGGACTAGAACCTAGATCATCTGGGTCCCCAGTCCAACACTCTAATCACCAACCAAACTGGCTCTTAATATTCCTGATCATAGTTCATAATCCTGACTACTATGTGAAATGGCATCTTCTGGTTAAAAGTTATAATGGAGTACAGAACAGTTCTAACAGCCTTATAGCTTGGTGCATGCCTTAAAGTTCCATTTTATGAAATGACTCTTTTCTAGAAGGTAGTCACTATGATCCCAACCAGAGCTAGAATTTCCAATGGTTGACTAAGCAGTTGTGGCACCATGTTGTAGTCTTCTGATGTCATTAGCATTCTAATTGCACAGAAATGAAATGTCAACATAAAGGAGCATAGCTCACTTGCTGGAACGGGGAGCATAGAGGCATAGCCTAGTTCATACATGACAACAATCCAGAGTACAAGTTCTCTGTGGACTAAGTATGGGTTCTTGTTGAATCCCAGGTTATGCTGAATTGTTAGTGGTTGTTCTGTACAAACCCTGCACTGTGGTTAAGAGTTGTTAGCCATGACAACCCATGAAGAAAACCTATGATTTGTTGAGTTGGGCACTCTGCATTGTTCTTGGTTAACAACACATAATTAAATCACAGTGCAACCTTTTCTTGTAACAACAGTCCATGATACAATAACAATCCATTCTCAAGTGGTATCGTGGGTTGCTGTTATGTGCAAACCTGGCCATTGAAAGCCACATTTCCAAAGCATACCTTTAATTAGTGGGAGTGATGGCTTAATTAATGAGAAATTGCAGAACGCTGGAGAATCCCTTTCAAGGGAATACTTGATTGCTTACAGTATTGTTGTTCCAGAAGGCTCTGGGAAATGTGCACAGCTGATTTTTATCTCAGATCTCTTAATATGGGGTTAATGGAAATCAAGCAATGATTCTCAAGGCTGTTACAAATGTTAAATGATGAGTTTGACCATGCAAGACTACTCTTTACTTTTAGAGTGGCGGGTAGAGATAGGAAAAGAACATTTTAGATTAATGCATGCATTTTTGTCTATTGTCATGTTTCACTTACCTTCTTCCAAAAAAATGTGCAATTTCTGGACAGATCCTCCAAGCTACTTATTTTATAATAAAAACACAGGGGCTCATTTCAGACATCATGCTGAGGGTCAAGTAACCAGGGCAGTAAAAGGGGCAAAGAAACAATATCTTTCTGCTTCTGTTCAGTCCCCTGCATGTGCAACACAGCTTTTTAAGGTTATATGTGGTCGATTGTATGCTTGCCCTAGGGAAGCTATGGAGCCATAAGAGGCCTGCAGTAATATGTTTGCAAGGCACTTGCAAGATAAAAATCTCTTGCTTCTGCCAGGGTGTTAGAGCAGGAGGACCAGGAAAGGTATACGGAGCACAGCTTTGCTGAATGAGCTTCAGTTGGTGCAATTCAAGGATGTTGACAAGGTGCTTGGATAGATTTGAGAAACTGCCTCCCTGTTGGATCCTTGCCCCTCTTGGCTTATAACAATTGGCAGAGGAAACAGCCAGCTGGGCCAGGGAGGTGTTTGATGCTACCTTGTAAGAGTGAGTAGTTGAGAGAGGGTTGCCTGAAAGAGGCAGTAGTGAGACTACTTCTGGCAGTTCTCCCCAGACCCAGCCGATCTTATTTTTAGGCAGAAGTCAAATGTTTGCTTCCTGGGCAAGTTCCCTCGGATGAGTCCAATTATCTCAATCCAGTTCAGTTGGGATTCAAGCTAGTTTTGGAGATGGACAAAGCTTAGATCACCCTATATGTCGACCGATGTCAAGTGAGGAGCAGAGCAACTTGTGCCCATATTGATTCCCTTTGAGCTTTTGATACCATCAACCATGATATCCTTCTCGAACGATTGGCTGAGCTGGGAGTGGGTTTCACATTGCAATGTTTTTACCCCTGCTTGCATGGTCAGATCCAGAAACTGGTGCCTAGGAGATACTGCTGACTCCCATGGATTCTCAAATATGGGATTCCAGAGGGGGTTTTTTCATTCCCCCATGCTGTTTAACATCTACCTGAAACCTTTGAGTAGCTCTGGAGTGTGTGTTCATTGATACATTGTTGAAATGTAATTCTATTTCTCCTTTTCATTTGGATCATGAGCTGGCGTGACTCACAACTGAGTGTGTTGGCACCAAACCAGAATCCTGGGGGAAGAATTGTTTACATACTTCCCCTCCACATTGTATTTCTCATACATTCCTGGCTCAGTCCAGACAAGACTAAGCTACTGTTACTGTACAACCTCATCTGAATAGGACTGATGTCCCCTGAAGGAGTAGTTTTATAGCCTGTGCGTTCTCCTGGCGTCAGCATGGTAATTCAAGGCTCAGGTGGACTCAATGAAATGGTGTGCCTCACCTTCAGTTGGTGTCCGTGCTATACAGCAATAATCTCCCTTCAGTCATCTTCACTCTGGCAAACTCTAAATTAGATTACTCTGACGCACTCACGGTGGGGCTACCTTTGAGGACAGTTCCAAAACAGTTTTGCAATGCAGCAGGCAGATGGATAGGAGGGAACATAATGCACTGCTGCTTCTTTCCAAATCCAATCCAAGGTCCTGCTTTAACCTATAAATACTTACCTGATCCAAGACCACAAAAGTTAATGAAATGCCTCACTTGTACATGATTTCTTCATCTGAATATCTTCTCCAAGGAAGGCTTTGAGGCTGGTGAGTAAGAAGGAAGGCCTTCTCAGTGGTGGCCCTCTAGTTGTAGAATGCTCTCCCCACTGAGTTCTGCCTGGAACAAGCATTGACTTTTTTGGCACCAGGTTAAGCCTGTCCTCTACTTCCAAGCATTCAGAGCATAGGATCCTTGGGTACGGTCTGAAGACGCATGAGGCAACCACCAGACTGAAGCTAAGTAGGTCTGGGTCTGGTCAGTGCTGGGAGGGAGACTACCTGTGAACTGCATGTGGCTGCTTTGAGTTCCATAATGGAAGAAATGCAGAATAGGAATGTAACAGGATTTTTCATTCAGCAGCTGGTATCTCATTGCCAGTAAGTTTTAGCAGTTTTTACATTTTCTGTGTGCAAGTGTTTCATATTGCATTGTGTTTGTACTTTTTGTGACCTGTCCAGAGAGCTTTGTCAATTGGGCAGGACAGAAAGGAAAGGAAATGCAAAACCTTGGTCAGCATAACATAACTGTGATACAATCTCTGAACTGGCAAACCATGGCTTGCAACTGGCAAGCAAATTGGAAGCAGGCATTGGGATTTGAAGTGGGTTTCTAAGCCATGTTTCCTGCTCACTATGGTTTCTGTGCAAAGCATTGCTATCAGAACTTTAAGAATCTGTAGCCATGGAACAGGTACCAAAAGCATTGCTTCTGTACTTGTGAAAAACTACCGTATACTAGTCCTGTGTTGTCTACTGCAACCTCCAATAGCTCTCCAAAACTTTTTCCCAACTTAGCTGCTGGACAAGCATTCCTAAAATTAGACTTACCAGGGAATGAAGCTTTTGCATGCAAAATATGAACCAAACAAGTATGATTCTTACCTTTCCTAAGAATATCACTCAAATATTTTCATTCACATGCTTGGGGGATTGGGCTTGTAGCTGTATATAAGATGAATGGATGGATGGACAGACACCATCAATCTGTGTTTGCTTTAAAAATCTCTCTTTAAAAACTTCAAGTCAGATTTCAGATGATTGAATGAAGTGCTTTGCTACTTTTTGCAATTAAATAATCAAGGTTAACTTGCCATCATTATTTAATTATAATTATTTATAATTAATTATTTAAGGCATAATTATTTAAGAAATTAATTATTTAAGTAATGCAGTAATTATTTAATGTGGATAATTTAAAGTGGATATCAATTTTTAATTGATAAAACAGTGTATCTCCAGAAAATCATTATTCTCATTGTATTGATCATTAATAGCCCATGACATCCTGAAAGATAAGGTGGCTAACCTTATGCTGAAAAACAAGAAATGGTTGTAATTCCACAAAAATTGCTAGATCATATTAGAAACATAGAAACAGAGCGAGTCAGAAGGTGTCTCCCGGGCCATCTAGTCTGACCTTCGGCACCAGAATATCAACTGATCAAAACACTATTGGCTTGAACTGAAATCACAGCCCACTGGGGAGTTATCAGAGGAAAACACCGTGAAGCATATTTTAAATCTCAGATTTAGGAGTGGGCACAACACCTTTCAAAAAAAACAACTCCTTTAGGAGAGGCCTATACCAAACTGGGAGGATATTAACCCTCTTCCCCTGTACCATTCTCCTGCCCAAAGTCACACACATTGTGATTGTTCATTGGAAGACGTGAAAAGAAGTAGTTGGAGTCATACCTTCCTGTTGGTGTAAGTGTGTGTGCCTGCACAAAGTCTCCCAGAGTCCACTGCACACTATAAGCAAATCCTGCCAGCTTTGCTTTCACTTTGCCAGAAAATGAGACCCCATCCAAGTTAAAAACCACCCTAAATTATTTTGTCATATGCAGGATAAAATCCTACACATACTTCTCCTCAACCCGGGCAGTAAAAATACAGTTTTAACAAATCAAATAATTAACAGCGGCAGCAGCTTTTTCATGACATCCAAAAGCTGTCTAATGCTAGGGCTGGCCCTGAATTAATGATTAGTTTCTTTGAATGAATGAATTTCAGCCCTATAGAATGCAACAGACATACCAATGTATTTCTCCTTTTTGTTCCTCCCTTTTGGATGCAATGGATACACTAATAGCAAACAATTAATCCTTCCTGTATGAAACAGACCAGCTTTTGGTAACTTAAAAAAAATGAAGCATTGTTTTCTGTCCTTTAGCGCTATTATGAGCCCTCAGTCTGTTAGAACATATTGGCTGATTATAGGCCAGTCTTTTCAGAAAAAGCCATGGGTTTCAAGTTAGCAGTAACCATCTATCAATTCCAGAGATTATGGCATGATTTACTGTCCGGGCATGGTGTATTCTCTGATTTTCTGCCTCCTATGAAACATTGTGCTTTCCTTTTCTATTGATGTATCAACTATAATAGTTACAAGCAGCTACAGAAAAATCAATAGTGGACTTTCATTACTGAGCACATAAAGTAAAAGAGACCATGCTGTGAGAGTCTCTCTGCTGTTAAATAGTCACTGACTGCAAGGTACACAATAAATGTCTGTTATTTTGGTCTAAATGAAGGATGTCTGAATTTGAAACATCAAATATCTCAGATTTTGGACACAGCTAGGGCTTCAAGTCAGGTTATCCTAGCTAGCAATTCTTCTCCAAGGCAGGTAAAGAGGCATCTCCGTCTTTCCTACGATACGATCTGAATTTAACAAACAGCAACAAGCTAAAAGAGAAAACGAGCATCCCAAATGACACATTTGTGTGCATTGTGCTGCATTCATTCATGCGCACTCACCTGGCCTGGCCTGTGACTTTTAATTGTATTAATGTTCACCATATTTCCAAAGTACCCTTTGGCCTAAGGTGAATGTTACAATAGCCCACATGAGGTGCACTTAAGTAAGCCACAGTGATCAGGGTGGGAGAAAAAGCTTCAAGGGCTCAGTATAGATGGCTGAATTCAAGGCAGTGGCAGCCCCATCAGGGATGGGGAGCCTTAAAACTAGCGTGCTGAAGCTGTTTTAGACGCATGCATCTGTTTTTCATACCGAATGGCCAGACTGTGAATGGAACAGCACCTGGTTTCTATAGTATCTCATGATGTGTGGATGCTTGATGCTATGCTTTGAGCCACATTTCACAGACCATGTTGCTTTTCAGCTGTGATATCCAAATTTTATCACATAGTAACCCTTTGAGAAAAATGATAACCGTTAATTACAGAGCATGTTCCTTTCCCATAAAAACACGCTCTTGGAAAACCTGAGATGCAAAAACCTACTAGACCCGGCTTGAAAATTTTATGGATTTAGCTTTATGCTCTGTGATTGACTTAGAAGTCTACCAAGTCAAACATAAGCCTGTGACATTACTATCCTGTCCAATGGCTGTAGCTCTCTAAGCTGTTGCCAACAACATATTAAAATGCATAGAAAAGATTACAATAATTGTCCATATGAATTAATCACACAATTTGTTGAAGTAACTAACAAAGCACCAGTATGCTAACTGAATGTCCCACAATAGAGGACAACCTTAATCTGGTGCTGAAAGGATGTTAAAGGATATTGGTGAGTTTCAGTGGGGAGATCATTCCATAACTGGGAGAGGAGGTCCACTGCAAAGGCCTTCCTCCTTGTTGCCACTATCTGTGACCCATTAGTACTAACAGTAACTAGTTAAGGGAATCTAGCATCTGAATTCTTATGGGTCTAGACCCATTGGAGTGGTTCAGGTGAAAGCACCAAGTCCCTCTGCTAAGTAACCTTAAAGTAATGGGCACATTTTACCCTGGGAGGATCCAGAATACAAATTGCCCCAATTCAAGGAGCCTCATACCCATTCAAGCTGAACCCAGGTCCGTTCAAATTAGACCCTGATTCATTTCAGGATTTCCCCTCTTCCACTGCCCTGTTGGCTCTGCCCAGCCTGTTCCACAGATCCTTTCCCACAACCTGCAGTAGGAGCACACTGGCAGCAAGTGCTGGGAACAAGTGGGATGGCACACTATGAAGTAATCCCACGGCACTATCGATCACAAGGGAGGAGTTTAGAGTGCATTGGGTTCGTCCTACTGAATCAGAGTCCAAAGCCAGCTGGCAAGAATTCACCAATAACTGGTCCTGACGTTTCTGGGACCAGCATTCCTGACGTAACCTTCCCCGTGCTTTGAAGTCCATAAAACAAGCTGACATTGTGCTTTTGTTTGTTTTTACTTAATTCTTTCTATACTGCACAATAGCTGAGGCTCTTTGTATTCCCCTTGGAATTCCCCGTTTTTAATTGATATAGATGAGGATCCAACCCTTTGGATCCTAGCCATTCCACCTCAAAAGAATTGAATTTGCTTGCCCTTAATAGCCTCGTTATGAAACCAGGCATCAACAAGGAATTGTTGCTGTTGTTTTTTTGGTCAGAAACTGAATTCCCTGGATCGTATCTCCTCCCTTTTGACTCGCGATCTTAATAGGGCTGCTTCAAGGAAAAGGAAGCACATTCAGTGTCCTTGAAGGCTGATCATTCGGAGCTTAATGCACACTCAGGCAATGGGACGCTATTGAGAAGTTTTCTTTCAATGCCTATAATGGTGATTGGCACAGTGAAAAACTGCTGGCTCAGACTATTGATGGCTCAGCAACCCTTGGCCACAGAAGGCATGTTTTCATATGTCTTATTGATTTCAGGAGAATACCACTGTGGCAGCAAACCATTTTTGTCTGCTGCAGTATGTGCCAATATGGCGGATATTTCATTTCGTCTTGACATCATCCTGGTGTAGTGCCCTTGAGAGCAACTTTCCATGCTGTTTCATCCAAGCATCCTGGCTGGATTACAGCTGCTCTTATTGCAAGATCACCATGCCCAGGCTGTGGTGTGCCCCATCCACCACCAAACCAAATGCAGTGGCAGCAGCAAATAATATTTTTGGGGGAAATGAATTTTTATAACAAAAGAGTGATAAAATGGTTGGATTTAGCCTGTGAATGAATGTTTGGCTGTCTATTTTAGTCATAAACCAGTTTTTTACTGGAGCAGGACTCCTTGTGGATAGCATGGCACTGCACAGTCTGGAATCTTGGAAAGGAATCCATAGAGATAAATGCAACTCATCTAGCCATTGCTACCCACTGAATACCACTGTCCACACAGGGAAAACCTGTTCTTCTCATTTTCCTTGCTGGAGTTGCATAGCATGAATTAGCTGACCTTTGCATTAGTCACAAAGCCACATTCCCCCAGCCACCCCTTCTCGGCCATTTTCCAAATAGAAAAAGGCTTTTAAAACCTCTGAAAAATAATACACAGTCAAACATGTCAATCATGAAGCCACCTCGTCTACCTACTCAGAGCATATTTTTAAACTGGGGGCAGAGGATGGGAAAGCTTTGAGGAAAGTAAAGTTTCACTGAATAAATAACTAAACGACTTCAAAGGAAAGTGAGTTGCCCACCTAGGTGAAGGAGCAAAGGAACCAGCCTTCGATCCAGGTTCTGTTCATGAGTTCACCTGAGAAGTGAATGCAGGGTGGGAGAATCTTCATTCAGCAGCAGAAAAACTTGATTCTGCTTATTTGCAAAAGCTTCTGAATATAGCCTATTATAAGAGGTTTTTTTTTCAAAACCCGCAGCTTAGCAGCCCTTCTCATAGAGGGCCTTGTACTGCATCATTTGATGGGGTCTCTGGTATTGTCGAATCCCCAGTCCACTCCCATGAAATAATTAGCTAAGCTAACATTTTTAACCAAACTCATAAAAGCTTGAAATGCCATGATTTCATGCAAATATCATCCTCATTCCACAGACCAGAATAATGCCTTTGAGCTAATATTTATAACAAGAAGTGTTCGACTGAGATCTCTTGTAATTTTCATCATACCTGAGGCTGTTTTCCTCATTCGATTAGCTGAATTTATCCTGAGGCAAGCCAGACATCTAGCAGCAGCTAAATTCAACAACTGGAGCTTAAAATTTGGCTTAATATATCCCCACTTGGATCTGTCTGCTTAATTCCCTTTCATATGATAACACTGCTTTATTCATAGGCTGGACTTGCCACCTGAACAAACTATACTACATATCTTATTCTAATAACTTAAGAAAACTTCAGGAAAGAAATAAAAAACCCTCAGAAGTTCTTGAATGAAAGTGAAATGAAAACTTGAGACTTAAGTATAAATATTTTGTAAAGTGATGACAGAGGTTTTTTTATTTGAAAAGGCTCTTTTTTAATGTTCTTAGGTTTTGCTCATTTGATATAGATTAATGTTATCAATGTACATAGTCTAACTCACGGGGATTCAACAAGAATTGTAAGGCTGTGTTTCAACAGTAGTAAAAATACATACATTACTTTCTTTATCAAGGAAAAAAACCCTTTGATTTTATACTTTGGAGAAATTGCTATGGGGTCTTCATTAGACCTTTCACCACATATAGAGCCAGGACTTAAATTTCCACATGGAAAGGGGGATTTTAAATGGGGAAAATAATGAAAACTCTTATTAATTCACTTCTGCGGTTCCATGTAGTTGGCAGGAATGCTAATGAACATATAGAAATCCCTGCCAGTACATAGTGCAGAATTTCATAATTACTTTGCTCATTGATCAGAACAAATAGATATTTGTAATTCTTAACTTTGTCAGGAGCCTGGATCAATGCACTATGAATTTACTATTACATTTGGAATGCAACACAAGCTTTGGAGCAGTAAAATGTTCAGAGCTCCCTCCCCAGTTTTTAGTCTTCTACCACGTAGACCCCCAAGAAACTTTTCTGAAGTAATGCCCTTCGCTGCTTTTAATTCCACAAGGAGGAAAACTCCATGAACTCCATTCTCAAAGTAGTGATGGGCAACAGAGAGTAAACATCATATTATATCATCATGCAGGCAGGCTGTGTGAAAACAACCAGTCAAAAGGCAGACATATTGCGGTGATGCATGGATCTTACCCTATCACACCGGCAAACTACCTTGAAACTGAGTTTGCACAAAAGCTCATATGCACAGGACGGAGTTTCATATTAGGGAAAGATTCCATCAATCTCACATGGAAGAACTGATCATTTTCTTAGTAAGGAATGAACCGACTCAGGGCTAAGTTTGTCCATTATGACCTATAAGTTGTTGCTTCCAGATTCATTTCAGAGGAGCAACCGGTTTTCTGTAGCAGACAAGAAGCGACTGTTTTAAAAAAGCATCATGGGTAGCCAGTCACAATTGGCTGTCATGCCATCCTGGGTTCCAAAGAACTGCTCAGGAAGGGTACCCCAGACCCCACCACTCTTCACAGGCTTGCCCATGATGCCTTCAATGACAGCTCCTCCACTGATGCCTACGTGGCATTTTGAAGTGACTGTCACTCATGTGCCACACTTTCTCGGGAAGGGGGACAGAAAATTGTATTCTGTGCTTATATTTTTGTCATTGTTGTTGTCAGACTTTCACAGATGTACAAGTGGGTTCAGGTGGCTGTCTGATTAGCGTAGTGTTGCCTGGTCATTTGTCTGTTCCAGCTCTCAAAGGAAGTGGAGAAATGGAATAGGGAGCAGACTAACAAGGTGAGACTATACATAGGTTAATTTGTGTACCGCTGTTAACAGTCAAGGAGAAAAAGCAGTGAAAGAAGGTGGACCTACTCAAACAAATGAGGTGAACCAGAAAGAGGGCAACATCATCCCCTTAGCAATGTAATCTTCTCAGTTGTAAATGATAAATTGACACTTCTCAGTGATCCTTATCTTTGAAATACTTCCCCAAGTCTCTGTCTATTCTAGAAAGGGAAGAGACTGGCTCCTCCAGTTAATTATTAGGCAACCTGTTCCTGGAAATAGCCTATATACAGTCTTACCTTGTCAGTTTCCGTGAATGTTGCCTTCTTCACGTCACCCTTCCCTTTGATACGTAGGTGACACTGACAAGCAAAGAGCCAAGTCAAGACTGCACGTATCGGACAGCCGTAACAGCACACTTTCAAAAGATGGATAACATTTCAAAAATATTTTAAAGAATTCTCAGGTTCCAAAATATTACATAAAAATACAATCTCAGTTGAGGCCAAAAAAGGAGGCAAGCGGGAGGGTTTTGCTACAGAGGAAGCCAGATGGTAGATGGGGAAAGAAAGGGAGAATAAGCCATGCTGATCCCAGTCATCTGTTGGGTGCGAGCTGGGTCGTCCTGGGAGCAACCCGCACGGTTCAGCTGATTTACAGACGGACTCCGCATGTTGTACAAACCAGCTGCCTGAAAGGTGCAGGAAAGAATGAATACACGAGACTCGTCTTGAGCATTTCTTCTCACTTGGGAACTGAAATGACTTCTGGGACTTAATCTGTAGTCATTTGTTATAGCAAAGCACCCCACGCTCTTCTTTGTATGCCAGAAGCATTGTTCCTGGTTCAAAGGGTTTCCAATCTAGCAAAGGAAAGAAGGCATAGCTGAACTCTTATGTAGGAAGGTACCATTTAACATGCATTTAAAAAAAGAAGAAGAGAAACATAATTTTAAATAATACACCTGGCAGCCTGATGCCATAAAATGTTGTAAAATGGGCTTTTATTTGAGTTGTTAGCTGGTCTGTAACAAATTGTAGTTCTAGCTATCCTTAATAGTTAGAAGCCGAAATGGGATTCACACCAATAATTCCAGCATTCTTCTCCTATGGAAGCATCATCTCCTGCGTTTAAAAGAAACCATCATTGAGCCCAACCTATTATTTCTGCATGAATGAAATACAGTGGTTGTTGTAATGCACTTTAAAAAGGCCAGACTTCCAAAACAATGTATCCATTATTTGACACTCCAATGAACTTTAAAATATTTTATGTCCACAGTAAAGAGACAGTGATAGAAAATTGCATTGCTATATTTGGTCGTAGGCTAGTGACAAAAGTTTTAAGTATCAGGAATGCAGAGTTGCATGATTTGTTTTTCAAGAACAAATTTATTTCATTGTACTTGAGAACCTTTTTGGCTTGCCTACAAGGGGAGTTTCACTCAATAAATCCCATGTTTTCTTTCACAGAAGATGATGCCCAGTCACTGGTTGATGGTTAGTTGATGTTTCCTTCCTGTTTGTTTGTTTGTTTCAGGATCAGGGGGCGTTCTCCTAAATTGCCTCTCCACCTGCAGTATTAATGTGTGCTAACATCAGCAAGTGACCCAAGCTGGTGGCATAAGAAAAAAACTGTTGGTGTACTGCTAGACATTTCTTATTCCAATTTGGATTCTGCCTGAGTTTTTCTTGCATCTTTTTCTGTGGTCCTTTCCTTTGAAAAAAAGGAACAATGGTTAGCAGTGTTTAAGATACCCCCTTATATCTCATTTCTATCCATAGATTTTTTTTCTGTTACACATCTTCTGTGGAATCTTCTTGCCATCCATCTAGTTGCACAAATAATCAATATGGAAGAAAAAATGTCCATACTTACTCAACAAGTGGAAAGGTTTTTATACAGAGGAGGGCCAGGAACTCTTCTTCTTCATCCAAGAGTACAGGGCATGGAATAATGGGTTCAGGTTACAGGAAGACAGGTTTCAGCTGAACATCAGGAAAAACTGTTAGAGCAAGATGACGATGGAACCAGTAAGCTAGGAAGGTTTGGGCTTTCCCATAGTAGACACATTCAAGAACTAGATAGTCATCTGTTAGTGATGCTTTTAACTTGGAGCCCTGCATTGGGCAGGGGATCAGATCCAATGGCCATCTTGACTGCTTCCAGCTCCACTATTCTGACTCTATTTTACCCACACATGGAAACTATTTCAGCATATAACCCTGCAATGCAAACTGCTATTTTAGGCTGTTAGTGTTCAGTCCAAATGCAACACATTTGGTAGACTATAATCAATTCCAGTGAATAGTTGCATTATTAACTTGAGTATTTGGTATTCTTCAAAATCCTCCATAACTCTAAACAGCACATTTAGGCAGATGCAAAACCATTTCTTAGGAAGTATTTTGTTGAGAGTTCCATGTTGCTATGGAAGACTTAGAGTGGGGTTACATTCATATACCATACATGTGGCATGAATGTTAGATCTGGGTGCATTTACAAACAACGTATCAATAATCCTCATGATACCCAATTCTCTATACTTTGTGGAGTATTATGAGCTGTGTACATCACTACAGTCCACATAGGTGCAAGTATGTGTGTCAGAATATTTTCAGACACACAAGAACTATTGGGACTTGGTAGCAAAAAGAAGAAAATATATTTTATACCTTTTGCTTCGCTCTCATTTCATCACTTACTGTTAAAATGAAATAGGTCTGCATCAAATAGTCACTGATTTGAATTTTCAGATCAAAACTAACCTTTTGGACAAGGGGAAAAATTCTCCCAACTGATATTTAGTTTGTACAAATATTCATTATTTAAAATTTCTGTTCAGAGTCATTGTTTCCTGTGTTTTAGAGGCTGTAGTTTCAGCATTTTTTCCTGAATTAAATTCACTGGCAATCTCAGCTAGTAAGTATACCAAATATGATGATGGCACAGTGCTGCTTAACCAGTAAGATTTGGTTATGTGATCCTGTTAGTGAGGTCAGTTCAAATGAATAAATGAAATCTGTAGCAAGGAGTACTAGAAAATAACCAGAAAAGGGAGGCATTTTCTCAGCAGTTCCAGCTATTAAGAAAACACTGGCTAACCCATAAGACTGATATCTTCAGCTGAATGTGTGAATTGACACCACTGAAATGCACTGATAGCATGAGAAGAAGTGCTTTTGTCTGTTGAGTGCTATCAGTTTATGACTCAAGTTTCTATTAATGTCATTACCTGATGCCACAACATTCAAGTGATCCATAGGCATCTGTGAGCTAATTCTTTCTGTCAGATAATCTCACAGGTGTGACAACATAAACACTGGCCATGTGCCCTGCTTTACAGAGGATGCTCTTCTATTTGACAGCACCCTCTCCTTGAAGGGCCACTCGGTCCAAGTCCATTTTAAGGATAATGAACCATCATAAGATGGCCAGTCAGCAGCTAGCATTGCCGTGGTAGAATGAGTTGGATTGCAGGTCAACTGGCCTCACTCTTCCATACTGTTGTGCAATGTATTTAAACGATATTGTTTCTAAATATGCAGCCATGCATATACATTAAGATATGCAAAGTTTGTGCAGGACTGTATCCCTTTTGTCCACCCTTTTGGTGATGCATTTCTTCATTTGATCAATGCATATATGACCATCACAACAACACCGGTAAGCCCAAACAGTGTTGTGCCTTCTTATATCATTGGTTGGCTCTCCACTTGTATGGATATCCTCTATGTTAGCCTTGCAAAAGGCCCATTCATTACAGGTCACTACCATTTCATTGTCTAAAAACATGCTATTCTATCACAATTAAAAAGATCTCCCTGTGTCTGTGTATCCATCCATGTCATAGTGCCATGACCATGAAACCCAGAGACCTGAAACTTGGCATGCTTACTAAGGAGTTTCTAGGAATGGGTCATTTTGTTTTTCTAATGCATTGGGGCAGATATTTAAGCAGAAAAAGTCCTACAGTTCTCAGCATTCCAAGCTAGCCAGGTTGGACGCAGAATGCTGGGAGATGCTCAACTTTTGTCAGTCTAAAGGAAAAGGGAATATGGGGTCATACAGAGACACATGGTAACTAGTCATTAGGGTCTTTCTAGACTTACAAAGGATTCTCTTGTTACAGGAGTTTTTTGGAAGGGTTGTGCTTTCATTAATTTTACTTAATTGCAGCCATATCTTCAGTCACTAGGGAAAGACTGCCCTAAGCAGACCATCACTTTGGTGTCCACAGAGTTTGAAACTAGGGACAATCAGTAGGCAGAGGGTCAGAGTTCTGTGACAGCCCTTTTCCCACAGCTGAGGGGCAGCCCTCTTCCTTCCGAGGTGAAATGATCCTTTTCTTAAGGAGCTATAGGGTGCACCAGGGCATGAATGGGGTCGGCTTTACTCAGAAGGATGTGTCCAAAGGTTTTTTCCACCTTTGCAGAGCTGGGTCCATTTGCAAAGGTAGAATAGAGATTAGGTCAAACAGCTTTGAGGGCCATGTGTTTGGTGAATGCAGCCAGTCAAACATCCATGTTGCTCACTGAAAATAAATTAACTTTCTTTGAAAAGTACTTACACAGCTCCTTGCACAGTAACCGCTTTTCAAAGTTAAATCTCTCATTCTCTTTCATTTTCCTCTTTACAATTCCCAAGCCAGTATGCACTCTCTATAGATTAATCGTACACCAAATTCCAGTTTTTCATGTCTCAAATACGAGAAGGGGGGAAGTCTCTGTGAAACCTAAATATTTTTATATTTCTTCCCCTCTAAAGGCTAGACCCATTTTTTAAAAATATGTGGATGTTCTCTCTTCAAGATGAATTTTGTATGCAAAGATTGAGCTAAAATTTCCATTTTGTGAAGGAGGGATAAACCGTTGAAAATTAGGGTTATGAGAAAATGCCAACAGGCCTTTAGAGTGACTGCAGAACTAATACTGGCACCTCTGTAAAAACAACAGCAGTAGTCTTTATCTTCAGAAGTAAGCTGTAGAGAAGACAAATTCTGTGTCTGGCAAAAATGCTATTGCAAGAGCTTGTAAAAAAATTATAATATATTCTAGAAGACCTCAGGGTTTACTCTCCAATAAGGATGGGAAAAGAGATGCGCCCCACTGTGAGCACAGAGTAAGACTGTTTCATATAAAAAGTTGGTAATTAGTCCCTGAGTGAATAAAGTGGAAAAGATAAGAGATTGATACTTACTGAGGCAACACAAAATGTTTTTTTCCTTGTAGTTAGAAGTGAAAGGGGGTACAGAAAGAAGGAGGCCATTTCCACCCTTTTTAATTGTACAAGTGTTGCAGAACTTGGAAATGCTGATTTCTTAGATTATGCTTAAGCAGAGGGACTCTCACTTTTGCACTCAGATGTATAAAGCACCTGAATCCTAGAAAAGAACAGAAGTGCTTTAAGCTCCAAAGATTGTCTTGTTAAAGTTACAGATTTTATTTCATGGCATTGCTGACATCAATAGCGTTCTGCTGGCAATGCATTTGTATTTCCCCAACATTTGTCATTAGTTTTTCATAGATACTTTTCCCCCCAGAAGGTAAGTAATTTTCTATAAATAAATCAAAGGCTTCACTGCTGTAGGTGCAACTAAAACATATTTCGAAGCATCAAGAACAGAAGTTTTGTTTGTGCCTTCCCTTTCCCTCTTGCAATATAAAGGAGATCAAAGTGACCACTTAATATCCATTTTAATGCATAACCTACTACAGACGTCATTATCCAAAAAGCAACATCTAACAAGTCATACTTTATGTTGATTTTTTTGCTCTAATCTTAAAGTCTGGGTAAGAGACACAAGAAGTGTTTTAAGAAGCATAATTTATTTAATATTTTCCTTTCAGAAACTATCTCCTGCCACCTTGCTTTTATAGACCAGACTGTTATGAAGACTTTTGATTAGAAAGCTATACATTTTCATGACAATATTTTGAATAAATTCCTATATGAATTGAGAGTGTTGGTCATCAGCAGCCGACTCGCCATCATGCATTTGATCTGCTATAAACACCTCTCCTGGGCTGCCGGCCCTTTTTTAGTTTTTCTTCCAAGAAAAAGTTGTAAAACTAACAGGATTTGCTTCAAGTCTCATAGCATGATCTCAAAGACACCCAATATGTTATGAAAGGATAATCCATCAGGACCAAACACCTCCAGAGCAGACCTTAATTCTTTTCAAAAATATATCCCTTCTTTTCACACATCACCTTTCAATTTCTGCTAAGGATTCTAGTCTGTACAAAAACACAAGTTGGGCAGGTGGAATTAGCTATGAGAGGGGTTCACTTATGAATACACGAATGTTCACTGCAGTTAAAAAGAGACATGAGCAAATAGCACAACATCATGGGTATTTTATATGATATTGCAAATGGACATATTTCACATGGATATTGCAAATGAGAAAAATATTTGGGAATGCAGGGTAAAGTTTGTCTGTTGTCAGTATTTTAAACCCTCCATGCCACAAGTGCCAGGCACTTGTCCACACTGACCAGCTGCAGACTTTCAGTGCTCTTAAAAAACTATTCCAAAGTTAGACATGCATCATTCGATGCAGCATCAGGTTAGCTTTGCAGCGCTGTGAAAATCTTTTCAGCTGGAGAGTTTGTGAACATTTTACGGAGTCCATAAAATCCATATCCATAATCTTCAGATTGGGTGTGATGGAACCCACCCCAAGTCCTGCCCAAGTAACAAGAGTGTTTTTCCTTACAGTGTGATGGTTTTCAGCACCAAATGCAGAATAGGAGGCAGCACTGAAAGGCAAAAGAAAGTACGAGAGTTAGGCACTGAAAGCAACAATGCACTTGCTTTAAATTCTGGACTTCATGGTCTTACTGGGTGGGGTCTTTAAATGTGTTACTTCATTTAATTCAAAATGTGGGAGGCCATCACTGCCATCTTTCAGGACCCATCTGCTCATTCTGCTGAATGGGACCCTGAACTTCTGCCTCCAATCCTGTACCGCAAATGGAAAGTGTGGAAGAGAATCCACCAATGTAAAATTGGCCACATGTTCTTGGCTGTGCTCAGCATGGAATAAAGCTTTTTAGGCTAGTATTTCCCCCTTAGTCCTTCTTTGATCAGACATCGGGAACCTTGAATTGTCCTTAAGGGAGTTACCTGCTCCAGAACATCCTAGGACAGTGGTGGCGAACCTATGGCACGTGTGCTGCAGCAGACACGCAGAGCCCTCTCTGTCGGCACGTGAGCCAAGTCACCCCAGCATCACCCCAGCAGCCGAGCATCAGATAACAGTGCACATAGGGGCCATGCGCATGCTCGGAAAGGAGTAGCGATGCCAGGCAATGACATCACAAGCCGCGACTCATTAGCTGCAACTCATCTGAGCTTTCACATGGCCAGTCAGTGTGCTGTCAAGGATATATATATATATATATATATATATATATATATATATATTTGCTTGGACTGGCTGTGAGTGGTTTTTTCTAAACTGAAACTTCAGTATTCAGGTTTTATTGCAGTGTTGGCACTTTGCGATAAATAAGTGGGTTGCAATTTGGGCACTCAGTCTCTAAAAGGTTCGCCATCACTGTCCTAGGATAACAAGCAAACTACTAGAGCAGTAACTTGATCCAGAAGGAGGTATTTCAGCAGTCACTTTTGCTTCAGGATTCAGTGGGGACATTGAAATGGCTGAATAAGTGCAGTATATTTAGAATTATTTGCGAATTATCTTTACTTCAGGAAACCAGAGACGGTCAAAACCATCCAATAGTGAGAAAAAGTAATATACCAACATTCAAACACCATAAAATATGCTTGTCAATCTGTTGAAAGGACAATGGCTTCAGTTCAAATAGGATGGTGGGGGGAGAAAAACCTTAGTAATTGAAAAATATATTTTTGAGCAATTCGGGTCAAGCAGGTTATTTTGGCAGTCACTGGAGTGTACCAGATGATTCATTAGCATAAGGGTAGACAAGTCAAAGGCTTTCAGAATAATTTAGTAAATGTCAAAAAGAAACAAGAACCCTGTCATTTTACATTAGAATTAACTACAGCCTGCTCTGGACAGAGATTTCACCTTGGGTCAGAAAAATTAATACAGAATTATATGAATTGTGTAATGTGTCGGGTTAAAGCTACGCCTTCCTCCAGGGACTCATTTGCTGGCAATATATCACAGTTCTGTATGTTAAGAATCTTCAACCTTTTCCTCCATAAGATATGTGGGGGGGAAAGAGCTGACCTTGTTCAAAATCCATTGGTGTCTAATTGATCTGAGGTATATGCGGAATTTCAACAAGACACTCCACTAACGCTAGGCTGTGATCATTTTCCCAAGAAACTTGGCAAAGGGATATAACTGAATATTCAGCAGCTTGTAAAGTATTCCTTTGTCAAGAGGAAAACGTAGTCATTAAGTGAAACTGCATTTTAGTAAACAAGAATTAGAGGGCATCTGTTCGATTAAAAAATAAATTATGATTATGTCATTTCTTTTGCTTACTCAGATGTCAAAAACCTAGAGAACTTCCAGCTGGTAGAAGGTGTTCAAGAGCAAGTGAACACAGCTTTGCTGGACTATACCATGTGCAACTATCCACAGCAGACAGACAAATTTGGGCAGCTTCTCCTGCGACTCCCAGAAATCCGGGCAATCAGTATGCAGGCTGAAGAATACCTCTACTACAAACACCTGAATGGGGACGTGCCATGCAATAACCTCCTCATTGAAATGCTGCATGCAAAGAGAGCATAAATTATATCCTTTACACAGCTTCCGCTTTTGAAAAAGAAAAGAAAAAAATACTCTGAACTGCTCCAAGCAACACTAATTAAAAGAACTTGGTTTAAAGGAACTTTTCAAAAGTAAAATGTAAAATGGTATAATAATCAAATACTTAATAGAAAATAAGTGATGTATCAGGGTATTTGTATTGCAAACTGTGAATCAAACACTGCACAGTCTCCCCAAAGGAACTTGTATAGGACTTTATCACTGGAATGAAAAGAGATTACAAATGGATGTGGATACCATTGCCAATGTCACAAAACTAAACAAAGGAAGGAACAATTCTTGTAAGTTAAACTTTGCCAGTTGCCACTGTGGAGAAATTAGGAGCACATTTTATCTGTATTATTCAGCTAGCAGGTCAAGGGGATCTGTATGCACTAAACCCCTTCATTGGTTAGCAGAACTGAAAGCATCTCTAAAGCATGCCAAACTGCAGGCATCTTTCCACAGACTGAATTCATATTTCTCCGTGAAAAAGATGTGGGGCACCAATCCGTATTAAAGATCGGGCGTAGGCCGCTTTCACAGTATACATGCATACACACTGCAGCAGCACCAAAACAAGCCAACCAACAAATATCTGCAGAAATCAAGCCTGGTTTTTGGACTGTCTGTGACTCAGGCCTACAAATAGTTGATACGGGAAGGGGGGTTGTGTTGATGAAGTTAGTGTGACATTATTAATATGTTTCCAAAGTTTGTTTTTGTCATTGTATTCATACCATCAGCCAGGCAGTATTCCTCTTCCACAAGCAGAAGGAGGAATGACTACAAGTGTTGGAAGGAAGCTGCTCCATAAGCCACCGTCGTTGGACCATATCTCCAGTGGACTCGCGCAGGCATCACTGGAATGGCTTCTCAAAGCTTTTAGTGCCAAATAAGCTTATGGATACTACTCAGTGTCTTGACCGTCCTCTAAAATAAAACAGTATTTCTTAAGAGAATTCAAACGGTGGCATGTCTTGATCCCATCACATCTGATTTGAATTGAACTGAATTACTTGGATTTAAGAAGGTCGTTTATCTCCGTAACTTCTAACCATACCCTGCGGTTAATCTTGCTTGTGACCTCTTCCACATCCCATGAGTATTTCACTGGCATATAGGACTGGACAGGTCTAGCCATGGGAGTTCATTTCTGAGCCAGCTGTTCAGGTAGTTCAAAAGGAAGTTTGTAGACCTTACGAGCCACCAAGTCAAATGCAGCCCAGCACACATGGATTGCACTAATAACCCAATAATAACCTATCTTTTGCTGCTTGCCTGGGACTGCAAAGAACAGAAAAGGGCTTGCCAAATATCTGACATGGTTGGTGGGCTGTGTTTGGTTTGGTGGGTTGCAGGTTGTGCACACCTGCTTTAGAATTGCCAGTTGACCATTGGTTTATTCCTCTAACCAATCAAATCAGATCCTAGCAGGTAACTAGTATCAAGGTCTGAAAAGTGGACCTCTTCTATTTCAGTGGGCAGGAGCTATGGGCTTTCCTGGAAGGAAAGAAGCCACCATTTTAAATTTTATCCTATATCCTGCAGTGACAACAGCTCAGGGGCACAGTGGGAAATTTAAAATGGCAGCTTGTAGGCCCTGGGTAGGAGCCAATGCCAGTGAGTTCTGTCAAGGCCTCAGGACCTTATGGCTTCAGAACTGGTCTGACCAAAAATCCCATTCTTGCCATGCTCCACTGGTGATCTGTTTAACTCTGCCCAGATTTTACCCAGCTCTACTGCCTTCCCTCCTGTTTATAACTGCACTCTAATCCTAGGGCAGTTGACTTGCTCACTTTGTAGCAACCTGCCAGTTGTTCCCCCTCAGAAGGATGCAGTGGTATGTGCTATTTGCACTATTGTGCTAGGAACCAATGCTTGTGCGATATCAGTAGCGCTTGCTAGTGCAACAGATTTCCCAGGAAAATCATCACAACACAACACAACACAACACGCAATGTTGCATGAACACTGGTTTCCAATAACACAATGTCAATAGCACTAGCGGGAACACACTGCTAAATCCTTCCGGAGGCCTACCTCTTGACCTATCCCTGGTTTGGCCTGGGACAATATTTCTCAAATGTTGTCATCCTTCAATGACCATCTCCCAGGGACTACACCTGAGCAAAGGGAAACCACAATGCATTATGGAATCGCACATTCTCTTGCATTGATGTAGCGTTCACCTCTCATTAGAGGATTCTTTACTCCAGCAGAGAAAATCCAAGTACTTCAGCCCGAACTAGCCTCTGGATCAAATTGTGGGTAATAAAAAGCCAACAGCAAAAACATGTTTCTACCTATGCAAGGAAAAAGATACTTCAAGTGTATACGCTGTTGAAACAAGCAGTGGGTTAATATTATTGGTAGTTCAAAGATTAGGCCAGCTTTGTACAGTACAGCTTTGACATCAGACAACACATGTGAAACCAATTTTTAAGCAAAAATGTTTAACGTGAGGACAGAAGAGTGATACTGCCATGTCTGTGTAGACCAAAGTCCACTGCAGAACCAATACTGAAGGGGATGTGATGATTTCTCTATACAAAATGAAGATATCAGTATTATAAAAAGCAGGGCCACAGTGATGAAGCTGCACGTGAAGCTTTGCCTTATCTCAGAATCCTGAATGGTAAATGTACAGAAGTGGATCAACATAAGTTTAGAACAGGAAAGTATTAATACCTTACATATTTGAAAATAAAAACAAAAAAGATTATCGTGTTTACATTTGTTAGGTCCTGGGGTGGGGTGGGGAGGGAAACTGTGATGATGTTGCAAAGCCGTGATTTCCTTAATGTTGCTTTCTGATTGGTAACTAGTTTTACCAGTACTTAATTACTGTATGTCGTGAGACACTAAAATCAAAAAGGGAATCTCATTTATACTTTTAATTGTTTTATTTTTATTTTTAGATTATTGGCTGCACAATCACTTGTAGAAACTGTATAAAACTTCTGCTCTCTTAGCTTTGTTTGTTTGTTTTCATGAAGATTGCTGGCTTTTAAATAGTTTATTTATATTGTGTATCACAGTTTTCATTGTAGACAATTATGATGCTAATTTATTGTTCCTTGGTTTCATCTTTATATAAAAATATAGCCAGAATAAAGAAGCCAAATATATGTGTTTATTACAGCATGTCTTCAAGTTATAGTTCATAGTTCAGGGACATACAAGGGTCTTCACCATTTAAGATCATTTGCTTGATTAAATGTCTGTAAGATCTTCATAATCCTAATTGTAGTTTCTTTAAAATCTAATGTAAAATTTGTGATTTGCTCCTTCCTTTGTTTCATGCAAACTTAGAGAGGCGCATCCTTTCCAGAATATTTTTTTTAAGCAGTGGACATTATATACCAAAGACAGCATTTATTTCTTTTGTATTAGTACAAAACAGAATATTTTATCACCATGTTCAATTGACTAATATTATTTTTACATGTGGATCAGGGCAGCACAGGGGAGGGATAGAAAATGGGAAAACTTTGCTCTGACAAAGTGATATTTCCCTGGCCAAATAGGTCCTGCTTCAATAAACCTGGTGCTCTGTGGCACAGTTAGCAATGGGCATCTCACCCTAGCCACTCTTGGGATCCTCATGGGAACATACCCCGCAGCAGAAACTCTAAAGGGCAACTTCTGTTCAGGTGGAAATATAATGGCCAGCTCTACTAACCTGCGTGGCACACCTCATTTAAAAAGGCAAGGCATTCCAAGAGGTGCTTGAGGGTCTATTCAACATGTTCACTAGCACACCCCATTCCTTGGATACAGCACCTTTTAAAATCCTAGTCCATAAGAAAAACATAAATGGCCATTTGATGGCATTTAATGGTACCCCAAAATTTACTGCCTCACCCTTATCTAATGATAGGACCAACCCTGTCTTCATCGCTCTAACAATGCTAAATTTAACAGCAGGTGAGGCAGCATTTGTAGTAGCATGTTGAGAACTACTGCTTGGGAAGGCCACTTTTTATAAGTAGTCTGGAGACCTTCCATCGGAAGAATACACCCTGGATTCTAACATTTGTGTAAACAGTCCTGGTGGGCCCATGGGGATAACAAATTTAACTATTCCCAGTATGTGCAAGTCTTAGATGTTTGTATTATATCACACTCACTATTGGTTCTACCCTAGGACACCTTGACAACAATTTTTCAGGCAAACAGGAACATCACTCTTTAAAAAAAATGGAAATCGGGACATTATTGATGCTATTTAATTCACACATACACAAGGCTGTTGAGGATTTTTACCCTGTCACATGTCCAGATTTCATAAACCCTCTGATTTGTTCATTGAAATGCCATGGAAAAATTCACCTAAAATTTAGAAACAATAAATTGCAAAGCACAATTACCTGTAAGCAAAGACCATTACTGGAAACATTTTCAAATAAACTAGAACATACATTAGCCAATGTCAGGGGTTCCAAGAATCCCTCTGATTGCCCAAGTTTCCAAAACCAATGTTAATTATTAACCACTTTGTAAGGAGGCATTTATTTACAATTGCTTTATTGATTACATGTTAGTAAAAGCAGGCGAAAATACAAAGGTTTCGGCTTTGGCTGGTTTCTTATAGTTGTTCAGTGTTTGTCACCAGACGATCTGTAGTGTCTGGCTATTTGTATTACAAATACGTTCTGCAGCTGCCTGGCGTTTAAATCCATGCAACTCTTTTAGAATGTGCAGTTACCTGTTAAAGTTCTCTTAACTGTATCTGTGAAGTTCATGTTGTCTCATGTCAGTTCTTGCCAGGAATTTTCTCCCCACACCGATGGATTTTTATTTCCAGTATTTCAATAAATATTGATATGGCCATTCTGATCATTTTAAAATTGTTTTTATGACAACTTCATTGTTAAATAAAATGTTGGGAACTTTAAAAAGAATCTTCAAGGAGAAGTGGAAAACATTGATGCAGGAAATGTTTTCCGCTGAAATGCATGAAGACTTTTCTTCCAAAAATGCAGGTTATGTCATTACAAACTCCCAGTGAGATATGCCAATTGTTTTTTCAGGCAGATGGTCCCAAGATGAGTCATCTTCAGCTACCTTGCTGCTGTTGAGGAGAGTAGGCAATATGAGCTAACAATGAAATCTGAGAAGCACATTACTCTCAAGTATGCATGAACAGAATTGCATCCTAAAGGATCTGACTTGATAAAGCCAGAAGGAGAATGGTTTTCCCTGACTGAATGCCCTTCAGCTCTCACCAGCCCCAGCCAGAATGACCAGTGCTTTGGGACTTTGAGAGTTAGCAACAAAATCTCTGGAGAACACCAGGTTGGGGAAGGCTAAACATAGAAAGTAGTTAATATTTAAGCTCCCGTGTACAGAGATAGCATTAAAATCCACATCCTTGTGGTGTATCTGCCCCACAGCTTTGACCCATCAAGCTGAATGTCATCCCCTTGCTTTATAGCCCAACCAGGCTTGTTGGTTTCTTTATTTCTCTGATTTGTACACTGCCTTTCCACAAAAAAAGACTGTTCAAACCAGATAAGCTGACATGCCTAGATGGTTGGTCACATTTAGCTTGCTCAAGCCTAGCTGAAAAGCTCTCAACCCCAGTGGTGTGATGGTAAATTTTGAAGGCCACTCATGGCCATCCCCAGAGCCAACAAAGACAGTGGTAGGGAGCAGTCTATTGAGCCAGCACCCCAAATCCTTCCTTTAGAGTTCCAAATCTGTAGGAAGCCATCTGCCCCACCACCCTGCTGTTGGTGGGCACTTGCTGAAAGAATGGGATGGGGACCTGGATGAGCTCTGCAGTTCTGATTGCCCGCATGTGCTTGACCACTCGCTGCTCCTCCTGCTGAATCTTTCTGTGTGCACTCTTTTTCTGAAAGCAAATGCTTCCTCTCCAATGCCCTGACACCCATTCTTACAAATCAGGGTCTTCTAAAGAGATGGTGCCCTTTAAAGACAGCGAGAGTGAGAGAGAGAGTGAGAGTGAGAGTGAGAGAGAGAGAATGAGAGAGAGAGAGAGAGAGAGAGAGAGAGAGAGGCTTTAGAGCATGTGCAACTTGGCATGTGCAGATAGGTGTTGCTGTCCTCAGAATCTTTTTGGTACCTACCACTGCCCTGATAGGCACAATCCTAGGGAGAGGTCAAAAGAGCAGATAACTGGGTTGATCCCTAGGGACAAAACCCATTCCAGCAGTTTTAATCTCCATCAGGAGCAGGGGGGTTTTAAAGAGAATGAGGCTTTCCTATGGAAGACACCTTACAATAAGGAACAATGTATTGTGCTTGGAAAAACTCATCCCTTTCCCCATGCCAGAAGGGAAGGCAGACAATGGCTGAGCTGGGAAAATCACAGGGCGAAGGAAGCAGACCCCCAGATGTCACTCACACAGCACAGATTATTGTAATTACTCTTACAGCTTGTGTCTTCCTATGTTATCTGAAGCCAGTGAGGTAGAGGCAGAGGGTGGCTTCAAAGTCACCCCAGAACCCTACAAAAAGCCATGAAGAACATCCCTCGCTGAGTTTGGAGAACATGGGAAACTGCATGTCACAATGGCAATTAGGGAAATCACACAGGGGCATGGAGAAAAGAAGCCACCATAGCTCTCTCTCCAAATATCAACATCTCCTCGTACCTGAAAGAAAGCTCAGTGGGACTAACTTCTGAGTAGACATGACATGGTTGCATGGTTAAGCTGCAATCCTGCAAACTAGCGATGCAGAACCTGCTCAAGCACCTGGGGAGCTTATGTCATCTGTGTCATGGTGGGAAGAGTTGCATGTACGTGTTCAGCACTATGGGAAGGATTCCTGGTGTAAACTGGGAGAGTTGTGCCTCCTGATAAGGTATGTGTGACCTGTTGACAGCCAGGAAAAATGTGTAGGTATAGAAGGGATATATCATGCATCTCATGTGTATATTTCTTTGGGTATTTGCCCAGCTTACACCAGATGCCTTAGACAATATCCATTGTCAATTCACTATCAATCTCGGCAACTAAGAACTATGGGAAGAATTGTTGGCAGCAAATCTTTTCTTAGGGTTCCCCACCCATCCTCCTATATTGCACGTGCGTGCACACACACACACACACACACACAGCTATCTTGCTTTTCCATCCAATGGTCCTAACATGACTGACAGTCATAAACTCATTCATGTAAAACCATCTTAATAGAAGACACTGAAAATAATTTTGAAATGTCATCTTAGTACACTTAATGACTGACACACCTCTGAACTAAAGGAAAAGCAGAAATCATTCCCCAAAGTCTAACACCATAGAAATGCCTCAGGTCAAATCTTTGCATGCAACAGAACAAAGCGGTAGAGTCTGAAAGCAGTCAAGTGGATTGTACCAACTCAAAATGCCAGTTGAATGTTCCCGGAAAGTATGAAGTTAGTCCAGCTGGGAAAAAGATGGTCCAGAACCCTAACTCTATGCCTACGCATTAGCATATGTCACACACATCCTGGGTACACCCATCCCATTGATCTAAAAGAGGACCTCTCAGAAGCTGCTTTTTTAAGGTGCCCTCAAACCTGTAGCCAAGCCTGCCTGGAGTGATCCTATGTATCACTCTGAACCAGACATTTTAATGCCCACACAGAGGAGATATTTAGTCTTCCTAAGGGAAAGTAGAGAATGAGGTAGCAGAGAATGAGGTGGCTTAGATGGAGTCACTGAAGCAGTTGGTGTGAGCTTAAGCGGACTCCAGGGGATGGTGGAGGACAGGAAGGCCTGGAGGAATGTTGTCCATGGGGTCGCGATGGGTCAGACACGACTTCGCAACAAACAACAACAAAGGGAAAGTATTGCACAACCAGAGTGCCCCAGAAGGCACCACATCTAAAGAGTACCTGATGAGGGAAAAATGCTTGAGTAAAACATGCTCTTTATCTGTAACACACAATATATACAAGCTTTGCAATTTGGGTGATTTTTGTTCTTGAAGGCACTTCAAGAAAATTGGGATATTACTGCCTACAACATGTAAAGTACAGAAAGACCATGGGAGTACAGTAAGCTCAGTGAAAGCCAGAGCAGAAATAGAAGTTTCCAGTACAGCTAATGTCAATCAAGTATTAACTGTACATTTAGGAACATATGGTCCTGAGATGGTACCAATCCACAATGTCAGATGTAATAATATAACAAACTCTAACATTGCTTTGGAAAAATGAGAGTACAAATAGTGTGAGAGGCTCAAGAGATGTTTTAGTGTGTTAAACATCAAATAACAGTAATCTGCAAGCACATACCCCAGTTCATTTATTCCAGGATCCCCTGATATAATCAAAATAAAACAGAGAATGGCAAATTGAATTCAAGAGGCTGGAAATGTAATACCAGGAGAACTTTCCTCTGTTTAGCAGCTGATGTAACTTCCAGCTCTATGTGGAAATAGTGAGCAGTGAATTTATTTTATGTATGTAGCTGCAGAAACTTATACTCTTCATCAGACTCCAGGCCCATGGAAAGGCATTTCTTTTTAAAAGGATAGAAAAGACGGTGCCTCCCTCCCTAAGAGGGTTAACAACATAGAATCTCACATTCATTGATTTATTAATTTGCTCAGATTTCATCTTGTCCCAGGGCCTGGACACAGTCAACCCTGCCATTTTTTTGGAATGGGCTAGATTCATTGATCATTCGGTAGGGGACCCATAGGGTACATACAGGGCTCAGTTTAATACGTTGTGGCCTTCATTCTAATTTCATATGGGTTCACACATACATATGACAGAGAGAGAGAGAAAGAGAGAAGAGAGAGAGAGAGGAGCTCACACAAAGAACGTACTGGGCAATACTGCTCTGCTTTTGCTTCTGGCTTCCCACATCAGCCCCTAGATCAGGGGTCAGCAACCTTAAACACTCGAAAAGCCATTTGGACCCGTTTCCCACAGAAAAGAAAACACCGGGAGCTACGAAACACTTTTGACATCTAAAATGAAGCTAACACTAAATATATCGTTTTTTACCTTTGTGCTATGTATAAAAAAAACTATAGTGTGTTGCATTTATGAAATCAATGAACTGCTACAGAGAAAACAAATTTTTATTTCTGCATGCAACAAAAACATATTGGGCATACTGGTAAACCAGTCTTGTCAGCAGTGAAAGCAAATGAATCTGCCCGCGTACCATTAAATGTTCTGTTTTCTTCTGAAACTTTTCTTTTCTTGGATTTATCCATGGTTGGCCTACCAGGGGTTGAAAAGCGCAATAAGTCGCATGCCAGCAGGTGTCGCACATTGGCGGTTGTGACGCATATTTTGAGCGACAGGGAGCCGCAGCAGAGGGATGAAAGAGCCACATGAGGCTCTGGAGCCGTGGGTTGCTGACCCTGCCTACATCCTTCCAGCTACTGCACCCAATTGGCTTTTTCCATGGGTCAACAACCTTTCATGGGAACACAGTTCCCACTCAATCTCTACTTATCCATCTAGGGACTATACACATAAACACACTTCTGGATGAACAGGCTTCCTTATGACTGCACCATGCAAGAACTACTATTCACAAAATGTCTGGTTCATATGCAACACCAAGTCATAGTTTGGTGTTCTGTGAGTGATCATCATGCTCACATGCTCTCCTCCTCACCAATGTGATAGTTCAGTTGGTTTCTTCTCAGGCACACAAACCGTAATTTGATATTTGGTTCAAACTCACATGATGGTTTGCCCTTGACCTCTTCCAATTCATGAGTGCAAATTGTGGATTGCAATTCTGGTTTGGGGCAGAGCAAACACAAGGTGTAGTTTGAGAGCTGAGGCTAGATTGCACAAAAGAGGACATGGCATTGTGCTGTGAACATTCAAGGATCAGAGAGGGAAGTTAGTCAGTGGAGGAAGTGAGCATCTCCTTATACAACTAGAGTACAGCCATACTCTTCTCCCATAAGATTAGAAAACCCCATCTGGGGGCCCCATTGGTCCCAGGACAGCCATAGCAGCATCTCAAGTAAACAGCAGCCAGCTGGGTTTGAGCCTTCCTTTATCCTTGCCCAACTACTCCAACAGTGTCATGTGGACCAAAATAACTATATCAGGAAACTAGAAGACCCATTGGGCTTCTTTGACATTCAGCCTATTTCATTTCTACTCAAGAAGAGATCTTCGATACTGAGTGTGCTGGATTATTATCATTGCTCTGAAGTATTAAGACATGAGTTATTCATCTTAGGATGTTGAACTCCTTTCAACACACAGGCACACAAATTCCATTTCAGAGACATTCTGGCTGGCTGGAGTCCAGTGGTCAGCCTCTGATTAAGGCAAAGGGCTGATTAATATGCCAGGATGTTTTTGCTTAAGGAAACAGTCCAGCTCCCAGCATGCCTCAGCCTGGCCACACATCCATGTTGAGCAGGGCATGCTAGGAGTTGTAGGAATGCATCCTGAAGCTGTTACGGGCAGTAACAAAGCCTTAGAAGAGTCATTTCAAGCTTTAAGAATGTGGGGCAGGGGACCATAAAAAACCCAGAAAACCATGAAACAATCCATAGCTGTGAGAAAGGGATGGGGCCAGGAAATAGGGTGATGTTTGAGAAACAGGGCTTGAGAAAACCTAGAGGGCCAGACTGGGATGCTCAGCTTAGGATGATCTAAGGTTCTGTACCCCTGATTTATGCATACAAGATAGTTGCAATATGATATGACAATACTATTAATCTTAAGGAGATTGCAATGAAGCTCTGCAGAATCTGTCCCGCTAACCTTCATGGACGTCTTCTGATGCTTGGCCCTGCCCATGAATGCTCACAGAGTAAAGATTGCACAGCTGGCATGCACAGCACAAGCAAAGGCTGTTGCATGTGAAGGGGAAGGCAGATGCCACTCTCACAATTCGTAAGGGGCTCAATTCCTAGCAAGCATCACAAGAATGCTGGGCCCACTCACCAGAATCTCAGACTCGGAGCTGTGACAAGGCAGCCTGGAGTCCAGGGAGCTGAGCTCAGGGAACTGAATAGATTCCCACTGCCCAAATGGGTTCCTCCAACATCCCTAATGAATCTGTGCTAAATGCAACATCAGCCTCTACCCAGCAAGCACAGATTTTGGGAATAAAATACCACAGTGATTCAACATGTTGCCTTTGCTGTAGGAGCATTTAGGAGATGGACTGATATTATATACAAAATCATGGAACAAATCTTTTCCTTGCACGTTGGCCCAAAGTGGATTTCTTTTTTCTCTTCAAGTATCACCCCTAAAATACACACTGTTGTTGTTAGTACGGTCTTTTCCTCACCCCCACCTAAAAATAATTTCAATGCAAGCTGATTTTGGTTATGATGGGCTGCAGTTGTAGAATTCATCTGTTCCAAAGTATGGAAACAATTTGGAAGTCTTCGCCTACTTCACTATAAACAGAATGTCACCATATCCACGTTCGCCGAGGCCTTGATCTAGCAAAACATGTAAGCGCGTGTTCCTCAGCTGAATGGTTTCATTGATAATGAAGGGTGTATTGTTGCAGTTGTGGCCCAAGGCCACAGGATATCCTAGGTCAGCTTATCCCAACCTGGTGCCCTCCAGATGTTTTGGACTACAACCCAATCATCCCCAGCCAGCGTAGGCTTTGTAGTCCCACACACCTGCTGCACAGCAGGTTAGGAAAGGCTGCCCTGCCTGAACATCTTTAGCAGAGTTACTGCAGTTCTGTCCCAGTTCTCATCACCAATCCAACAAAGAGCTTTTTGATAGCTGAGATGTCAAAAATGGTATTCCAACAGTGTTTGACATATATTAAGTTTCTGATTGCATTTGCTATTTCCTGTTTTGCATTGGATAGGTGACATGCAATGCTGTTTCACTTCTGACAGTACTCGTTGGCTAGCAGAGTATGAGCTTTCACAGCCGGTGTCTGCCAAAAATCAATGTTTTGTACATGTTTGCAATGTTTTGTTAAAAATGCATTTGGTGAAAGCATTAATAATGATTAAACTGGAAACATCCACAAGTGCATAGTACCATGACCTCCTAAGGAATTGAGAGAACTGTCTTCTGGTGTCTGTCTGGTTTTGGTTTTGGTTTTTGTGGTACATTTGCTTGCTTAATTTTTAAAAAAAAATGCAAACTGTCTTGAGTTCCTTGGATGAAAAGCATTAAATAAATGAATGAAAAAAAATTAAAACATTCAAAAATTGAGAATTCAAAATTCAAATCCAAATAGAGATGACAAAGTTACACATTTTTGTCAGATCATATGTCCTTATAAGGACATTTGTTTGTGCTATAAAACTAAGAAACCATAAAAGAGAAGCCTGGAATTAAATATAAAATAAAATAAAATAAAGAGAAACATAAATAAAATAAAATAAAATAAAATAAAATAAAATAAAATAAAATAGAAAAACACATGATGTACACCTTTGGTACATCATGGTATGTCTGATCTCTCATGGAATATTACCTGTCTAGCCCTCCTCCCAACACCATATCTATAGAGCTCTCCCAACACCTCTATCTGTTACTACATTAGTCGACTTCTGAAGTTCCCCCATTTGGCACCATCTTTTATCTCCTCAGCACATGGCCAGGCCCCATGAAGAAGAAGCTGAACCCACACACACACCAGGCCCGTGAAAGACCAAGCAGATTGCCTGAAGTTATGGGGGTGGTCCTTGCAGCGCCTCACAAAAGGACGAGGCCTTTGAGGTTGTCATGATGCTGCTTCAAGCAGGCAGAGAAAGGACATCTGAGAGTCAAGCAGGATTGGCAAACCTCTCCATGGGCCCTTAGGAGAGGTTCACTCCTCTTGCCAGCAAGACAGGAGTCCAACTCTAGCCAAGAAAAAGCATCCACCAGAGCAAGAAGCTGGTAAGAGGGTAACCACAGCTGTCTCACCTTTCCTTGAATGACTCTTGGTCTGCCAATTTGCAGCTGCAGGCTTCATGTCTGTGACGCACTTCTTAAAATAATTATTTCAAGCTTTGCATCTATGAAGATTTTCTGCAAACCCATACCCTCCTACAACCTCTTGTTTGCTCCAGTCATCATCCCGACGGGCATTCCTGAGAAGCGACTCTTGTCCACCCTATATCACGTAACATTTCCTTTAATAAAAGTAATTCATAAATATGGTTAAGTCAATAAATAAAGAATCCCAAAGAATCCCAAGCCATTCTTCTGTGAAGAATTAGCATTTCCTTTAATATAAATTTCAAAAATCTCAACAGTAGAAGGGGGAAGAGATGATATGGAAAGCAGCATGTTTAATTGTTTGTTTAACTTCAGGGAATCCTTCACGCAATCCCAAACCGAGTTGTTTTTGCTCCCTTTTTAACAGAAACGTCCCGCAAGAAACCAAATCATTGGATAGAACTTTTTATTATGTCTAGCAGATGCCCTTAAGGCGAGTCCTCATTCCCATGTAATGCAGACTGCCGTTTCAGTCCCGGCGGCAGTCACTTGATATCAGAAGTGGTCCGCCTCTGGAATGAAAACGACACACTTGCAGCAGCGGTACCTCTTAAGCGGCCATGTAGTGATCAAAGAGAATGGCGGAGTAGCATCTGTTAGCTTGGAGAACTGCTTCTCGTCACTAAATGTGCCAAGCTGTCAGAGCTGTCTGTGACCTATCACAGCTACTTTTAACACCACCACCCTACTCGAGTTGCTGTCAAAACCAAGCAGGGCTCTCAGGAACCATCACACACACACACACACACACACACAGAGAGAGAGAGAGAGAGAGAGAGAGAGAGAGAGAGAGAGAGAGAGAGAGAGAGAGAGAATAGTTATAGGCAGAAAAACTTTTTTGAACTGCTCTGTTATCCGTAAAGGTAGGAAATGTAAGACAAGCGAACATTTAAAAGACTGCAAAGTGGAGGCATATCTTTATTTTCTTCCTCATTCTCTCAAAAGCAGGCTTTTAGGTTTTCCTCATGATTAAAAGAAAAGTCAGTAGAGAATTGTTCTTGTCTCATGGGATAAGCAGAAACAAAGCTATTGCAGACGAACTCTTGGAATTGAGTGAATAATGTACATTTCAAGGTAAAGATAGATACCACCACTCCAGTGATGAGAAAGGTAACCATTCTTTGTTCTTCTTGCTCCTTACTACAGAAGGAAGTGTCTTAGGTATGACTAAATGGGTATTATATACACTGATTTACAGAACTGATTTATAAGTTTACTTTTGCTCACAGGGGGCAAAAAGCACACTGTAAAAAGCACACTTGCCAACGTCTAACACAGGGAAAGGG
Organism: Varanus komodoensis; assembly: GCF_004798865.1. NCBI lineage: Eukaryota > Metazoa > Chordata > Lepidosauria > Squamata > Varanidae > Varanus > Varanus komodoensis. The sequence goes on along the minus strand of NW_025335641.1, from coordinate 16,311,826 downwards.
GTGATCGAAACCTGCACTGCTATTGCATTTGGGTACAATTCAGAGTACTGCTGTTTGTTTGTTTGTTTGTTATCCACTCCTTTGCTGCCCCATAACCCAAGGGTCTTTCCCTGCTTTGTCCCCGAAATGCCATTTTTGTTATTTTTGCATTCAGGCTACCTACAGTAGGGCAGCAAGGACAGTGAAGGTTTCTCGACCCACACTGGGGATATTTCCAGCAAATTCCTTTCCCTGCCCATGGATGGAGAAAGTCACACCTTATATCTTGTAGCCCCTCAGATGCATTTCCAGTAACCATGGGATGGTGGTATGAATAATACTTTGATTTCACCTATTTATATCCCAAAATTCCACTTACCAAAGTAGTGAGCTGTTAACAAAGTGCAATGAAACAACTAACAATTGAAAAGAAGAACCAATCAGTCCAAAAGTAGCATAGCGTACTGTTTCAGCTTCCTGCTCAAAATGTCACAATTAAGGGGAAGCTCTTTGGAAAAAGTACTGGCTTCACCTGGCAAGGAAGCACAAGAGGAGCAATTGATCTGCAAGTAGCCAGAGGGATGCTTACAGAAAAGGCCCTCTCACATATCCGGACTCACCTGGCATCCATCCAGGCTGAGATGCCAAGAGGACCTCTCCATCAGATCTTAAGAGTGGCCTTTAGGTACCATGGGCCCAACCCATTTAGGGTTTTACAGCTAAAGACTGACACTTTGCATTGCTGCAGATGTTCTAAAATGAGAGCAAGAAGTTCACACAGCTGTGTTCCCATGAGCATCCTCACCGCAACATTCAGGACCAACTGAAAACTCTTCAAAGCCAGACCCACCTAGAGTGCATTACGGTAGTCAGTCTGAATTCAGCCAAGGCATGCATCCCTGCATATTTAAGCTCACCAGCGAATTTGGACTTGTCTGATTACACAGAATCACATTAATACTATTAATACTGCAGCAATACTATTAACTCTAGTACTTGTCATCCAGACAAAACTCCAATTTATTTAAATAGAGTTCTTCTTGAGAGCAGCTTAGATCTTTACCCTAAATTGCTGATGCAGCTCGGAAGAGACTGCCTGCATTCTGTTTACCAGGAGAAGAGGCATGTGAACATTTCCCAAACATAATGAGGGTACAACTACATGTAGCACAGGAGTGCTATGATGATGATCTCTTCCCATTTTTAACAACAAAAACAACCATGCAGTAGCTCATAATGGAAGACAAATCAGACAGGGGGACAGTAGGTCAATGCCCCCATGCACTGACTTTCCAGTTAAATCCATCCATAGACGCAAAGCTACTATTAGACACATAGGAGAAAATGTGAGGTGCCCTGTATAAGCAAATTCTGGAAGTGTTGAGTCTCACTGATCTACTGTGGAAATGTTGCATCAGCTGTCCTTTGCACATTATGAAGACAACATGCATTTAAAAAGCGGTCCCAGCTAAGTAACAGGGAGGAGTTACTGTTTTCCATTGGCTCATATTTTGCATGCAGAAATTTTACAACTTAGATCAAGCCCCTTGTGTTTTTAATTCACTGAATTCATATCAGCCACTGGTTCCTCCATCCAGAGGGTGGAACTATGCATGACTTTAACTGTATGGGCATGAATCTGTTTTGCAAAAATTCACCCCGTCATTCTTAGAAACATTTTCTACCTTCCCAGGTTTAGCAAATCTAGATGCTCTGCGTAGTGGGAATAATATGGGAATATTTTGAGCTATATGTCATAAGAGCAATGGTGCCTTAACGATGTATTACATTAATACATCATCAGCACTGTGGCATTCTTATGAAATATTAGTTTAATACATCTTAGGAATGCTGCAGATTTGACAACATATTATTCAAATACATAGCAACACCTAGAAAGATCAAGATAAGTTTATAAGGGGTTTTTTTCCTAGCTTAAATTTTGGTGTGTCTTCTTTTAGCATGTATAAATAAAAGTATTGTTCACAAGGAGAACAAGATTTCATTATTTTAGTCTGCAATCTTATATACACCTGTCTGGGAGTAAGTCCCATTGAAATCAATGGAACATGTATAGAATTGCTCTGTAAGAACCTCATACTTCTTTTGCAAGAATACATTTGAAAAATAATTACCTTTACTAGTGAGGAGATCATCAGTGCTTAGAAAATAGTTCTGGCAGTGTACTTTAAGCATACCTTTTGGCATCAGATTTTATACTATATTTCCAGGAGGTAATATCCTTGCAGATAGGATTTCAAGCATGGTTTTAACTGAGCCTCACTTCTCTCACATCTGTACATCCAGCAAAAAGGCTATATGGTTAACACTTCTGGTTCCATTTTCAAAATACAGCATACAGCTGTATTCCTGTACAGCAATATTCAGAATTAATCCTGAAGCCTAAAGACTTTGTAGCAGCAGTTGTGAAAAATTCTGTTATACCAATAACATGTGCTGATGCATTTTTCAGAATAGGTACCTTCTCAGTCTATCTTTAAAAAAAGTCATGAGAGAATTATTTTCACAAAACTGCACTGGACGTCTTGCCATATTCAAATAAGGCAGGTTGCTTGGCAATGCTGTGGAGTAATACAATTATAATTTTATTACAATGAGGATTACCTCATATGTTAAATCATTGCTATTGTAAAGTCAGGGTCGTTCCTTTAGTCCAGGTCCCAACCACATACTCACAAATACATTCTTTCTATATTGTATCTCACTCTTCCTGTAAACAGTTCATAGCTGCCTGTGAAAGTTTCTTACAGAAATAGACCTGCTTAATTTCAGCATTAAAAGCTGCACCCTGTGCCCATTCTCTGGACCATTCTTGTAACGTTCTCTCCTGTTTCCCAAAACTGCTTTGCTGTTTCCTATGGGAAGTGGCCTAGGAGAGGTGATAAGCTATTCCAATGTGAAAACGAACATGTTATGACAACACACAAGCCATGTCTACCAGAGAATGAGCATGTTATGACAGCGTAGGCAGCTAAGATGATGTCCTTCAACTCAGATGATTGGGAAATGGCCAGACCTGAGCCTGGATCAGTGACAACTGGCTTTGGCCAAGCCAAGCGATTGTGCGTGATTGGAATAATAAGCACATGAGAATGATGTCAGACATTCCACAGGCCAGCTCTGATTTGTAGTTTATTTGAGTCACTTTGGTGTAATTCCAGTCTTGTACTGAGTTATTTCTTCTTGTGCAATACAAAAACAAAGCTCGTGTAATTCCAGTCTGAGTTGGGGTGTCTCCAGTCAGATGGTTCTTATCACGAAAGATAAGTGGCATTGTACAGCTATTCTGTCTTGTCTGCCTTAATAGATGTTTGTTCCTCAGACAAAAATAAGACAAGACGTGGTGGGAAAGCACAAGGGGGCTACACAGTCAAGGTGACAACATCGAAACACCACACACAGGCGTGCACACACACACACACACACACACACACACAAAGAATTTGGTAGATGAGGCAGTGTGATTGCACCATAAAAGCCTCAGTGGGAACCATCCCTAGATCTGTCCAATCCTCAGTGTGGAGTAGAGAAATAGGAATGGGTATCTGTGCTTATCAGGAAAGAGGGTAAAAGATTTGCTAAATAAATCACTGGCTAGTTTCTCTCTTTCTACCAACACATCTGACAATCCATGTGAACTATGTAGGCTGTTCTAAGAGGCTTCCTTGCATTGTTCTCCATGGCAGAGCAATCCACAGCCTGATGGATTGTTGTGAGCATAGGACGTTTGCAGACACTTTATATGCAAGGCTATCTACAGTACAGCCTGGAATTTTGCATATATACACGTCCTAACAAGTAAGGAAAGAACTTTGTTTGTTTGTTTGTTTGTTTGTTGCATTTGTACACCGCCCCATAGCTAGAAGGCTCTCTGGGCAGCACACAGCACAATCATAAATGATAATACAGATAAAACTAGAAAATACAGGTAAAAATAAATGACAATAATAACAACAACTATAGAATAAAAATACAACATAAATACAACAGGAGGATAAACACAGTATAAACAATAAAACAACAAACCAACAAAACAAAAAGCAATAAGCTCTACAAGGAGAAATGTCAGAAATGAACAATAAAACCAAGCGAGATGAAACATGGGGTCAGGGGGAGGAGTGGTGACCAAATAGGGGACAGTGAAACATGATTTTGCTTGTGTTAATTCATTCCTTTAACAGTTAAATTTTAACAGTTCTCTGATCCTTGGAATTCTGGCTACCCACCAGGTATCTTGCTGATGGGATGAGTGGTTGTTTGCCTGTTTAGAGCTATAAAATCTAGGAGTAACTTTTCTATTTAAAAGAAATAACCAAAGCAATTTTAGAGCTTACTAAGTTAAAAGCAGAGGAGCTGTGGAAACTCTTTGTTTGGGCCCTCGTCTGGAGCCCTGTGTCCAGTTCTGGGCACCACATTTTAAGACAAGCCGGAAAAGGCTCAGAGGAGGGCAACAAGGACAATCCATGGACTGGAAACAAAGCCCCATGAGGAGAGAATAGAGGAACTGGGCATGTTTAGCCTAAAGAAGAGAAGACTGCAAGGAGAAATGCTAGCACGCTACAGTTATGTAAAAGGCTATCACAGAGAGTAAGGACAGGATCTCGTCTTGATCTTCCCAGAGTACAGATGTCAGATTCGGGCTAGATATCAGGAAAATTTTCCTGACTCTTAGAGCAGTACAACAATGGAAACTGAGGTTGTAGGCTCTCCCACACTAGAGGCATTCAAAATGCAGTAACTGCTTAATTTTACATATTTTTAGTAATATTGACATCCTAATGATAAAAAATGCACTGCAGAGGGGAAGATGCATGGGCTGAATGATTAACCTGCCATATGACATTGGTTTGACCCTTACTCTGTCCTTTGTTTAGCTATCCTGAGTTTCTTGCAATGAAAGCCAGAAAGCAACACAAAATTAATAAATGCAGTTTACATTTTTTAACATTTAAGAGACAGAAGAAAAAGCAACCTTGATCCACTTTATCCGTTCTTCCTTGCCTTTGCTTTTGCCACACTCCACTCATGCCTCATTCTCATCTGCCGTAATCAGCAGGATCACACCTGTTTCAAAACCACAACTCTTTTGGCTTCTGGCTGGGGAGTTATTTTGAAGGTTCAAAGCAAATTTCCAGCCATAGACTGAGTTCTCAAGATCCTTACTAACCCTGTTCTTTTTGTAGGCTCAGGATATCTTGAAAACAGGAAGGTTGTCATGCTGCTGGGGAGCCCTCCTATATGGCTGATAACGGTGGCTAAAAAATTGCTTAGATCTTAACTGACCAAGACCTTAGCACCCTTAGTACCTGGGTGATGTCGGTGCTTTCAAGTCACCTTACAAGGCGTTTCCCCATTCAGACGATCAGCAATGCTGCATTCCAGGACATCATCCTGCAGTGAAACCATGGCTACACGCCCGACTGGTGAACTGTTTCATTGCAGGAAGCAGCACTACTGGGTGTCATTTCCTCTGGGTGAAATCTCACTAGACTTTTACAACTGCATTTTTACAAATATGCAAGCAGAGTACACACACACACCTAAAATGACAGATCACCCAAAAAGAAACACTGGGTAGGTATCTCTAAATGCATCACTGTTCGTTGGTAAAATGCTGTCTCTCATTCTCTCGCTCCCTTCACACACACACACACACACACCTTTTCCATACAATCTGTCAAGTACTTATCTTAGACCCCAAACTGCCTATTTAAGTGACCACCCACAACTTCTAAAAAACATGAAATTCTTTTGACAGATCTCAGGTACCAATAGTTAGGTACCAATAATTAACCAACTAACTAATATTTAGGCAGAACCATCATGATCATTTACAATAATCAGAGCACAAATACTCAATACTCTAAGGCACGCCACATAAAATGATTTCTTTAACTGTGAGGCAGCACGAGGTTTTGAAGGACATGCTTTTTCTCTTTTTGCAAAACATGTTCAGACTCTTGAAAACATAATCAACTTCTACAGCAAAATTAGATCCTTTTTGTCTGTTCTTGGCCTTCCTTCCTGCTGCTGCTGTACCCTTTGCTTGTTTGTGGATTGTTTTCTACAACATGGCGGTTTCTGCAGAAACTGATGTGCTTTCTGCATAGCCGCCAAAAAGGAACACCGTTCCAGCATCCCTCTTATCGGCCAGCCAAAAGTTCCTACTCTCTCTATCTGCGCTTGTTTGGCAGCTTTTTCAGGAAACTGAAAGCTAGTATAGCTTGCTGGTGAGAAGAGCTCAGGACCAATCTTGATGCCGTGCACCTTAAACTGAACAATGGCAAGCAATAATCTCCTTGAGAAAGTCTAAACGCAGCAAGGCGTATCCATTCCATGAATATTTTTAGAAGATAAACAACACATGGAGAAAAGGGGGAAGGGTTTACTGAAAGGACAGAATGAAAAGAAGTGGTAAGAGAGAGCAGTCATACTGAAGCTGCCCTAAAGAAAATGTTACAGCATAAAGCCACTGATGGAAATCTAAATTGGAAATTAGTGCTTGGGATATCTTCACATTAGGTACTGAAACCATCACCAAAGCTTACTTTTGGTCAGTCTGCTCCAACCAGGCAAGTGACATTTGGCCCCTCGGCTGAAAGATGATCTACACCCCAATTAAAAATAGCAAATATCATTTATTTAGTTTCCTATGATAATTTGGATGTGCCTATACTGAACACCAAAGTGTGTTCAGCCATCACTATTAGGAAGGTACTTCTATATTGCGAGAAGTCTTAGTGACGAGCAAATATTATCAAACCCATACAATCTCTAAATATAACGCTTTAACTTGATGAGGTAAGAAACAGCAGATAATGCAAAGGGCTTAAAAGAACTGGTCCAAAGTTTCACTGTGCTCCTCAGCTTTCATATTCCTAGCCAATACTTTTGTGCCTCTTATTTCAGCTTTCCTAGCAAAGTCGAGTGCAGATAGTCGCCAAAATTTATTGCAAATTTTGCAAAGCTTTTGACCTGTATCGTCTTATTAAACTTTTATGAAAAATCAATGGAGTTCAATCATGTTATGGGCTGTTCCTCAAACACGTGTCAGTGGTAAATGGAGAAGTCTATTTATCCCAAAGTCTGAAGGAAGATGTTGCAGCTGATGAAGAGCCCTGGTTGTAGCTACACGCTTTGTGATGCCTGTGAGCTTAGCATGAAGTCCGAAGCGAAATTACATAAAATAACCACCTGAAGAGGGTGGAGTGAAAATCACAGCGGTATGCTTGGAACATATCCCTCTTCTAATGGCACAATAGTAAGTATAGCTACTTAGAAGTAAATCTTAATGAGAAGGACATCTCAAGCCTATTTCCACTCACCTGGTAATAAACCTCCCTAAAGAACTCAATGTTAGTGGACTTTATTAGCTGCCAAAGATGTATAGAATTACTGTTTCAATTGTTAGAGAAATTTCATTTTCCAGCTATTTGGATTATGGACTGAATTTCAAGAAGTCTGTTTGAAATAGAATCTTCTTAGTGGCTAAGCATCTTTCTTGCATATTGAGAAATGAAAGAGATTCAAAGATAGCAAATTTTGTACATATACAAAAGTTATAAATACAGTTTTTATAATTACACATCATCCATCAAGAATTTCCGTTTAGTAAAGCAATTGAAAAACACAGATAGATAGTAATGTGTTTGCATTAATCACCAACCACTGCAATTAATATACAAAATACAGCTGAAGGAGAACAACTATAGAAATAAAAGTGATAGCAAATTAAGACCAACAAATTAAAACAGCACGGTGGATCTTATCTCAAGGAAAGCTGCTAAAAATGTGCACTTGACTGTCAGCAAATTGTCTCAGTCTATGAGGACAAAAGAAATATAAAAAACAGAAGAACGCAATTTTTAAAAATCCAAGACTGTAATTAATACACAAAAATTAGAACCTTGCCAATTAATGATTAGAATCTGTCCTTTAAAAGAAGATGAAATTAGGAGTTAAATCAATGTTATTGGCATTGTCCACCAACTTTCTCACACTGTAGTAAGTTAAGAATAAAACTCAGAGTTTCCATGCTAGAAGCATGGTCTGCCACTCTGCCATCAGTGAAAGAGGTTTTTTGAGGAACCCTTTGAAGCTCACAACAAAATGAACCGATTTCTGTTTGCTTGCTTGCCAAACTTGGTAGATATGTTTGTTTTCATTCCAGCTGCTTTTAGAGAGGCATCATACATCCTCATTATAGCAGAAATAAATGGACAGGAGATGAAAGGTATGCATGGAATCGTCAACACTAATTGTTAAGATAGTATCTCACCCAAACCAGAAATTCTATTTTGCAGGATACATTAAAACTAACACAGGCACTTATTTACGAAAATAAAGTGATAAAAAGAGCATCTCAGTGGATTTAGACAAATTGCTGAAGGGGTGGCAGAAGTAATGAAGCCATTACATGGTGATTTTTTTTCAAAGCAGAGTGATCTTTCATGTGAATATTTTGACATGCCAATGCACAACCTTGGCAAAAGCTGGACACAGAGCATTCACCTGGTTGTAGAACCAGAATAAGCTCTTTCTGCCCCTTCTCCCATCATACAGAAACATGCAGGACAACACTGTGAAGACTAGAGCATCCTCCATCCATGCAGGCTCCCCCCAAGTTCTGCAACGCTAGGACAGGACTGCAAGGAGAGTCCTCATGGAGGCTTCCTTCATTCAGCAGGGCAATGAAGGGGATCCAGCTGGCTCTTCTCTTCAAGTGTTCAAGCAACACACTGATTGGAATGCCGGAAGAAGCCTCAAGGCAAACCCACTGCAATCGGATGGATGTACGTGGATGAACCTTGGTGGGCACATCTGGTTGGGGTGGTGAGTGTCAGCACTGGGGACAGCCTTGGATCACTGGGTGTAGGAGTGGCCAGCTTCACTTTCCACAATGCAGCAAAGGGTAGGACCACGTTCAGGTCCCACAGTGTCTCCCCAAACCAGGGAGAAATTAAAATAGTGGCCTTCGCAGACTCAACTGTCAAGTACTGAGTGGAGCACGGAAGTGGAAGAATGAAGGAATCAGGAACTAAGGTGCAGGAATCAGGTGCAGGCAGACACTGAACCTGGCCCTTAAGCATATGCTTTAGGGGCCACCTTTCCCACCCACAGCTTTCAGTGTTCCTATAAGGTCTTGAGTGACTTAAATGTTGCCTCCAACTATGGTTAAAAGCAGGGGATGCTGCGAGTGGTGGTCCCACAGATCTGGAAAGCACCTGCTTGGGGAAGGCTGTTCTGCTCAGCTTCATTGTTCCAGCATTATACTGAAAGTGTCATAAACCACCTGAGAATGTGTTTTAATTGAACTGAGGTCCATAACTTATTGTTATCTGGTCCAATGTTTTATGTAACTGTTTGAACTGTTTAAATTGCTTTAGATTGCCTATGTTAAAGATTTTATGTTGTGCACTCGTATTTACTTATATTGTGGTGTGTGATCTTTGTAAGAACATTATTGATTATGATAATCTTTCAAATTAAGAAATACAAAGCTAGCCTTCACAACTAAAAATGGGATGAAGGTGATTGTTTTTTACATTTATAAGTAATAGGGATGGAGCTTTGGGAACACAACTGATAACAGAGTGAAGCTTTATACTTTTTCAATCTCTGCTTGTCCACATTACCTTGCCCTTTTTATTACATGGTTTCTGGGCAGAATCCATATGTCAATTACATTATATGGAATACTCGTACTAGACTAAAACATCCTTCAAACTTTAATCTTGCTTTTTTATATAAATCAAAGTGCCATTTTTTAGAGATTTAACCCTTAATGGAGTCACCCAAGAAAAGTTATAGTTATATCATTTAAAATACCAGTGTATGAATCCCATATTTATTAGAGTCTCCAGATGTAAGCAGTTCACACTACAATCCTATGGCCTCCCAACCACATCTAGACAAGTACAGGATTTTTCTGATTCCTAGCCCTTGTTATATGCCATCAAGTCATCTCTGACTTATGGCAGCCCTATGAAAGAAAGTCCTACCCATGACATCCCTGCTTAGCTGTTCTAAATTCAAGGCTGTGGCTTCCTTTATAGAGTCAGCCCATCTCTGGTTTGGTCTTCTTCCGCCATTGACTGTCTAATGGCCTTTTCTGGGAAGTCTTGCCTAGAGTTCAAAGCATCCCAGCTATGAGTTTATAGTTCCTCTTGGAGCCACTTGCTGCCACAACAGAAAGAACCACATCAGCTGCATCCCTGACATTGCAAAAGTGAGAAGAACTATTGGGAGAAGCCTCTTGGAGAAGAACTATTGGGAATGTTCTGGGGGACAGGAAAGGGAAGAGGCTGATGCCACCAAGATATGAGGTGTCCTGGCAGCACCTTGCTCTGCTTCCCTGCCCCTATGAAGCACTGCACTGAGATGGCCACAATCAGCCGTCTTTGCCAGGCTGGAGGAGCACAGAGGTACCTAAGGCAACCCCACCTCTGCAGGCTTCCCACCTCACATAGGATGGCTGCAGTCCTCCAAGTTCAGAGGGTTCCAGTGAGAACAGCATTCAACCGAAGCCAGAGTGAAATAACTACTGTGGAAAAAAATATTAACTATAGGGGCTCTGAGCTAAGACCGAAAGACAAACATGTGGCTCCTTGGTGAAATCAAGGCAGAACTTTCCCTAGAAGCAAAAATGAGGCTGTCATACTTTGGGCACTTTGTGGGAAGGCAAAACTCCCTGAAAAAGACAACTGTGTTAGGGGAAGTCAAAGACAGAATAAGAAAGGGAAGACCAAACAAGAGATGGATTGACTGCGTTAAGGAAGCCTCGGCCTTGAATTTGAAACAAGCAGAGATGTCATGTCATTTTGGAGGGCTTCATTCATAGGGTTGCCTTAAGTCAGAGATGACGTGATGGCACATAACAACATAACAATGACACATTGTGTTTGGGGGTTTAAAGTGTTCTGGCATATTACTATAATAGGGAATGAAAAAGAAACTACTAACACTATAGTACTTTTTGCTAAATGTGTTATTTATGGTAGTCCATACCTATAACATCCCATAGCCAAAGACATTGGGGCATTTCACAAAGATTAAAATCCAATAAAACATAGTATAAAACCTTTCCAGTTATAGGACAGAATGAAACCAAGGTGAGCACCAAAGCACAAGCTCTCAGCAATGTAAAGAACTAAAACCAAGCATTTAAAAACAAACTGGAGGGGCAAAACCCTAGGTAAATCAAAGGTCTTCACCAGGCACCACAAAGAAGGCTATTAAATTGTAAGCGGTGCCACTTTGCTTTTGATATCTCAAAAGACATCTCTACTAAGGGTATGGCAGTATGCAGAGTTATTTAAATTTAATTACTAAGTAATGTTTTAATCAGTTAAATCTCAGGTGATCAATCAAATGTTATTTAAATAGTGGACAGTCCTAACATTCATATTTGAAAGCTACTCTATATTCATTAGGAGCATCTTTCAAGAATACATTCTAGTAATTCAATTCAATCATTATTCTTTACGGCATGCGAGCCTAAACACAAGGGTCACAATCAGAACAGCCCCATGGGTCCAGGACACACATGGGCTTTGTGTTCTCTTTAATATGATGAAATCTTCATTGTGCAGTTACAAATTTCCCATGATGCATAAAAAAATGTTCTGCTTTTAAAGAAGCTGTGGGTATAAGAGAAGAACTAGATTGGAAACATTCTATAAATGCCGTTACCGTCAGTGAAACATGGCATCAACATACACAATTACTCTGGGTACATTGTGCAAAGAATTTATAGCCTGGAACTATTTCTAGGTCATATCTGCATATATTACTCAAATTGTGGTTTTAGTTGTTATGTTTCTAAACCACCTAGAGATGGAATTCTCCTGTAAGGAGTCCTAAAACTTCTTTCGGTCAATCAATCCATTACATGGTTTGAGTGAAGTCTTAAGTCACAGTTCAAGACAGATGCATAGAAACAGAGTGTGCTTCTTCTTGCATGAAATGCTCTACCACACAAACACAGCACCATTGCAAGGGAGCAAAAAGTGCCTGTCTCCAGCTATGTACCAGTACTTAGGATCTTGGTGCAAAAGTACCAAAATAAAACAGTCCTGAATGGTAGTAAATACCATGCATAAGATTTCACTCCTAATTGCCTGAGGGTGTTAAGGGGGTAGGTTCAGAAGCAACCAGTGTTCAGATATGATCCAACACATATTCCAACTTTATAAGTAAAAACCACGTAAGAATGTAGGTGGAGCAGGTCTACCTATCGGATGCATTCTGTTCACCTACCGGATAATGAGATGCCCAAAGGAAGGTCCACAAGCTTGTTATGAGTGCAAAAGTGGCCATCTGCTCATGTTCTTTAGCACCTAGAATACGACATACATGACCCTCAAGACAACGAATGGCCATGGATAACCTTACCCTCTGCAAGGAAGCCTTGTCCTCCAGCACCATCAAGTCTAGATCAGTGCCAATATTCACAGCAGTATTGTTATGCAACATAAAGCTAAAATAGCATTAAAATAACTTCTAAGCAATGTCCATTGAGAGCGATGAAGAATAATTGGCTCAGCCACGAAGAAGGTAAAATTGTGAAAGATTTTGCTTACCTTGGCTCAATCATCAATGCAAAGGGAAACTGCAGCCATGAAAACAGAAGAAGACTGAGACATGGAAAGGCAGCAAAGAAGGAACTAGAAAAAATCCTCAATATGAGGACATTTCACTAGTGGCCAAGGCCAAGATCAACTGCACAACTGTATTCTCTAGAAGCAAAACTGACAAAACTGAAGCTGTCGTACTTGGGCATATCGTGAGAAGGCAAAATTTCCTGAAGGAGACAAGAATGCTAGGAAAAGTTGACAGCAGAAGAAGAAAAGGAAGACCAACTATGAGATGAATTGACTCCATCAAGGAAGCCACAGCCTTGAATTTAGTAGAGCTGAGCAGAGCTGTCATGGATTGGACACTCTGGAGTGCTTTCACTCATAGGGTTGTAGACAACTTGACAGCACATAACAACAACATGGCATCCCCGATCACTATGTATGGCTGTGAAAGCTGAACGGTGAAGAAAGTTGACTGGAAGAAAATGGATGTGTTTCAAACATGGTGCTGGAGGAGAGCTTTGCAGACACCCTGGACCAAGAGAAAGACAAACAAGTGAGTCCTAGATCAAATCAAGCCAGAAGTTTCCCTGAAAGCAAAAAAAGATGAAACTGAAATTGTCATATTTCATGCAAATCATGACAAGGCAAGATTCACTGGAGAAGACAATAATGCTGGGGAAAGTTAAAGGCAGAGGAAGAGGAGGAGGAGATGGCAGCAACAAAGACAAATGAGGTGGATTGGTTACATGAAGAAAACCACTACACTTGACTATGCAGTCACTGAGCACAGCTGTCAAAGATAGGACATTTGGGGGGCATTTACCCACAGGGTTGTCATAAACCAGAGGTGACTTAGCAGCACATTGCAGCAACAAAATATCTGTTACCCTCTTCAAGAGGACACTTGAAACACATTTTATCAGTTAAAACCAAGTCACTTTTAAAATATGAATATATGGTATACTACTCTTTCTCCAGAAAGAGCATATGGGGGTGGGAAGGGCTGAAGACCTGCTTTGCTACAAAGATTGGGCCACATTATGTGTTTTCAGAAAAGTCTCTAGTAGTTTCTTTCCAGTCAACAAAGACGTGCAAGACACGACTTATTTTATATTGTTATTTATTTTATATTGTTATTTTTATATTGTTGTTTTTGTATTTTATTTCATGTTGTGAGCCGCCCCGAGGCTTCGGCGAATGGGGCGGCATAGAAATGTTTTAATTAATAAATAAATAAATAAATAATGCAAGAGCAAAATGAAGAAAGAAAAACTCAGTTATTCTACATGATTGAACTACTTTAACCAATTCTTTTCTATATACAAAGCATCATTTGGCATTTCCACTACAGACAGCTGAATTATTTATTTAAACTTCTCTTCCAGTAACTTTGCCAGAGGCTATTTACCCTATAAGAAGGGTCAAGACATTAAATGTTACACCTTTCTTCAGTGAGAATTCTGCTCATATTTAAATATTTGGTCTTACATATAAATCATGATGACAGTGCAATTTTTAGTGCTTTTCCTTTTGTCCCAATTTTTTATAGTGATACCTTGTTTATCAATACAGCTACTTTGGTTATTTAAATCATAGTTTGTCATCTTAGCTAAGGATTGCTTGACAGATGATCAAACAAACCATGGTTTGGTTCTCAATCCTGGGGTTGTTTGCTTCTCTCCTTCACTGCTCATTACTTTGCTGTACCCTGAATGCATTGCAGTACTGCATTAACAACAATTTAAAGAGGCCTTTTTATTAATTTTGCCTGCTGCTTGCTGCCCTTAAGATGTGAACCTTCAAGGTGTCAGTATATCAGATTGTTCAAAGCATCCATATTCAGGCTTGGTGATGTCACACCTTATGTCTTTAGATGAAAACTTGGGGCCAGATTGTCAGTCACCCATATACAACCCACAATTCTGGGTTTGAATGTAATGACAAGTCATGGTTTAAACAACTTACAGTTCCCAACCCAAGAACAAACCATGGGTTCTTTTTGTGGAATGTTTGTTAACAATCCATAGTTAAACCATAGTTCCAGTTTCTCAAGCCACAACAACCTACGATACATTGATTAATTAAAGCATTGTTTGCCGTTATGTGTGAATCAGCTCATTCTCTACAGGTCCCCCATTCCATGGAGTCCCAGCATCTCCAGAATAACTGGTGCCACCATCAAATTTACATAAAATACTATTTACAAATAGTACAAAATTACTGTACCATTTACAAAGTATAGTAAGATTTTCTGTTTTATAGACTCAGCCAAGTAGGGTGAGATGTGCAACCTTAGATCCACCTATGCTAGAGCACAGGTAGCTAAATTATGCAATATGTTTTATTATAGAACGTAACATCCCAAAACAACTTTTCTTCTGCTACTTTGATGTCCCAATCATCTGCAGCTCTCTAGCTATTCATGGGCAGGGTTGGACTTCGGCCCCCAGGTCCAGACCTACCTGCACCACTGATCTTCAGTTATAAGACACATTTTAATTGTGTGGGATGTCAGATCTGTTTGCAGGATGCATCTCTGGTAGGCAGTAAAGTTGGTATCAAAATGCACCGTTAATGCTCTCTTTGAGAATGTATAATGTGTGTGATTAAAATTGCCCCTTCTTAATGTTAGATGCCTTTAGCTAATAAAGTATTTAGCGTGAGCTCAGTAAAACAGGAATTAGCAAAATTCCAGCAGCTTGTTTAAATGATAAGAAGCCATTCTAAGGAAGGGATCTCCCAGGGAGTACGGAAAAACCTGCAGCTGAAAGCAAGCAAGTCCGGATATGTAACTTGGCACAGGCATAAACAGGAAGTAGAGCAGCTTGCTTTTGGATTGACACTGTGGCTGCAAGGGCTCATCTAAAGGTATAAGGGCTGACCTCTGTCAAGTCTGTCTGTGGAGGCTTTGCAACAGCCTGATATCCCAACACTGAAAGGCACAGGCCTGACGTAAAACAAATGGCAGCAAGCAAATGGGACCTTGCAGCCCACGGAGAGCCATTCTGCTACAGAGGAGATCTGTTGTGCTTACTAATAGGCAAGAAGAAGTCAAGTCTTGTGATGCCTCAAGAAAAGACCCATTAGCAAAATTCAGTTAAGACATGTCCCATTTCTGTTTGTCTTAGCTTTATCCCAACTACTGTCATCCTTTTAAGTTTCACACTTTCTCAAAAGCATTCCTACTCTGATTTTCTTAAGTAGCTTATAGGTGTAATCCTATAGCCATCAGATGTGCCTGGACCACCACAGGAAAGGCCAGTGTTCCAGATCTAACCTTGGGAGCATGTTCTAAGGGCAGAGCTGGGGCTCCAACCCTGCAGCTGGTATAGCTCTTTCCATACCAGCTACAGCTCCAAGGTGACAAGACCAACCTCAGAGGCGCTGGTGCACTGATCCATAGGACAAGGCAGGATATGATGAATCCAAGAAGAATCTCAGCCTTTCCCATTTGCAAGCAAGTGCAAAAAACTTAGGAAGCTGAACGTGGGCTGGGGGAGCACCACAACAATCCTTGCCACTTGCCACTGAAGGGGTAGCCAGAGCTGGAAGAATCAAGCAGTTATGTTCTGGTCCTCCTTCCTCTGCATTGTCCACATTGGCAAGAGATAGTGTGGAAGGCCAGTGTGCAATAGTGCTTAAGAACATGGACTGGGGCTCAGGAGATCTGGGTTCTAGTCTCCCCTTGGCCATGGAGCCAACTGGGTGACTTTGAGCCAATCACAGACTCTCAACTCAGTCTACCTCACAGGTTGTTGTTGCAAGCAGAAGGAGATGAATGATGCAAGCCACTTTGAGTTCATAAGAAAAAAGCAGGAATGAATGAATGAGTGAGTGAATGAATGAATAAGAGCTATCAGTCTTCATTAATTGTAGGAATTCTTTAGGTTCTGGTGTGAAGATTCTCAGCACTCAACTTTGGGCAGCTAGCTACATAAACAGTCATAAATATTGTTTTCAGGCAAAATCCCAGCCTGACTCAGAAACCTTTGTAACCTTTCCATGTCTCGTGAAAACTAATGATTGCCCAGGTGGGTAGGGTTTCTCAAGATCCTCACACTTTATCCCAATCCATGAAACCCTTGAACCATACCTCTGGTGGTTTTCCACAGAAGGCAACCAAGCTTAGGTCCATGAGCTCCCAGTTCCAAATCTGATTGTCCTTAAAATATATCCCAATAAGCAAACTTGGATTTGCTAGTGGTGATTGGAAATGATGCTATTTCCTCACCCCCACACACAAATCTCCCATCATGATGCTCCCGGGGCCTCTCCCTTGCCCCCTTTTGCTTCCTTCTATTCCCACTCCACCACGCTTGAGGTCCGGCGTTCAAAAACCTCAGTTCAAAAAGCTTTTTTGTTGTGCTGTGCTGTCGCGCTGTCTCTGACTTATGGCAACCCCATGAAGGCCCTCCAAAATGTCTTGTCCACAACAGGCTTGCTCAGCTCTTCTAATGTGATGTCATGAGATAAAAACACCCCAGCCATAAACACGCTGCTATATTCGAGAAGCTTAAGAGAATGGTGGGCAGGAAGCAACGTTTGCAAAGATGATCTGTTAAGTGGAAGGCTGAAGAAAAGAAGCCCTGCAAATATTTGAAAGTAAGCAATTAGCATACAATGACCTCTTCCTGCTGTTCTAATGTCCCACAGCACGTACGGAGAAGGCATGTTCATACCGCTATTTTAACACATAAGCAACAATAGTTTATAAAGGCATTCTGCAGGCAGAGGATGGAGCTGAGCCACTCAGAGGTGACACAATATAAACGTTCACTGCATGAAATACTGGAAGTTGATGTAAACAGCTTTTAATAGCATTGAACATTTGTTCACTTTGTTTAGCCCATCTGGATGTTCTATTGTGCTCCATTCGACACTGACTGCTGTCGGGTGACAGTTGATATATGTTAAGTACAAGCAAAGTGCCACAGCCCATATGAGAGACCCTCAGGAGAACACTCACTGTTTTGTGAAACATTCTGTCACCTGGCTACTGCGTCGCCTGCATCCTTAATGGCTCAATGCCAACGTCTTCTGGCTTTATTATTATTATTATTTTTAATCAAAGGAGAAATTAGCTTTTACTGTTTGCAGGATAAGGCAAACTGTGCCAAAGTTCTTCCAAGCAACTCGGAAAGTATCAGCTGACGGGAACGGTTTTCAATATGGATCAAAGAATAAAGTAACTCACTCATTCCAAGAGACTTTGGCACTGTTGATACGTAACCGGCTCTACAAATCATGCTGTCAAAAAGCAACAAAAGAACAATTTAGTAATAAATAAAGCAATGTTTGTGGATTGAAAGAGAGGAGGAAATTAATATTTTAGAACTTGTAGGCTGTTCCTTCTGCATAAAACAATGTGCTGTGTATTATTTCATAGCATTGTCATGGAACCTTATGCCACCCCAAAAGCCCAGATCAGCAATTAGTTTTTCAGGAAAGCTTCCTTAATGAAGGATGCTGGGACTGACACCTTAATTTCAATCCCTGCAAAGGGGCTGTACCTGTCACTCCATTCATACCTCTGTTTTACTTCTGGGCTGAGCTATATGGGGCCTGATTTGATGCAGCAGCCTCCAGTTGCAGTATATAGATCAACTTTACACAGGTAGCAGGAGTTTAAGAATTGCATAATAGTGTTGTTATTTTACTTCTATACCACCTCATTGCTGAAGCTCTGTGGATTTTGAATGACAGTCAATAAACGCAATAAAATGCAAATATAAAACACCGTAACAATTTTAAACAACATTTAAGCATCATTTAAACAACATTTAAACAGCATTACAATTTTTAAACAACATTTTTACAACAAAACAACTAAAACCAGTCCATACCAATGGGTTAAAAAAGAAAAGAAGCTGGAAATACCCAGGGAGTATTTAGCAGGGAGATCTTTCTATAATTTGGGGGCTACCTCAAAGAAGGCTTCTCACTAGCCAAGCCTCCCTTGGATGTGTGCTGTTGTTGGGAGATCCCTGTGCAGTATTCCAGGACCCTTGTACAAAGAAAATAAATTTATGCCAGAAAAATGACTGTTCCAGCAATTGTTGTATGACACATGCCCTACTCTGATACCTTGCCTTTCCTGTAAGCAGCTCAAGAGAGCTGGCTACACACAGAGACACACGAGCAAGGCCATGGCCAGGATCAAGGGTAGGTAGGTAGAACTGGGAGATTTCCAGGAGCCCACTCCCCCGCAAGGGCCCACCAAAAACAGCGCCTGGAGGTGCTCCTGCAGCCTGCTTATTTAGATGCCTCCAGCTCTGGCCGAGACAGCACAGTGAGAAGGAGATGCAGTAGATGCCATTGTCCACCTGCCAAGCAGGTGGTCGCCCTCATGAGAAAGCGAATGGGGAGCAAAAGCAGCTGACAAGAAACGTGTCTAAAGGATAAACGGACTTGTGGGGGACCTACTGCTAGGGACCAGCAGTGTATGATGTAACTAACAATAACTAGCAAACACCCCAATCTTTCTGAGAAACTCTAACAGGAGTATCCCTATCAAAATTGTTAAAGCAGTTGCTCAAAAGAATTCATCTGTTAGAGTATCCTTTCTACAGAAATTTTCACCAGCTTATTTTCTGCCGTGAAAATTCCTGGGACTGAATCACACATGCTTTGCTTTGCTTTGCCTTTTATAGTAAATGGACCCTGGGTTGCAATTCTCCTGCCATTTGATACAGCAAAGCCTTCAGGCAAACTTGCACAGCTGTCAAAATTTGAAACATTAGAGCTGAGTGACACTCTGCCCAATGGCACCCCAAAGTTAGGGGTTCACTGCTCTTCCCCAGAATCCATCCCTCTTAGGTTCAAGAGGCTTCTTCTCGTGCTCAGCCCACACTTAGGAAGTGAGCTGAGCCCACAAGTCATGGACGAGGGATGTCGCCTGCTCAGCAGGCTCCAGGAAGTCAGACTCATGGCCACAAGAAAGAGGGCTGGAGTCCGGAGAGCTGAGCTCAGAGAATCTGATGGATTCCCACATCCAAAACAGATTTCTCATACATCCTATCTAAGGCAAAGTCATTGCACTGGTGTACTCCTAAAGCCTGTGAGACTGGCATGTGTTCATTCCATTCTCCTGAGCTTCACTGGCTCTACAGTAGGACAGAGGGGGCAGGTATGGAAATCTCTTCCTTGGCCTACAAATCTGCCTTGGTTTCAAACTATAGGGACTGCTAAGCTATGTCCTAGTTAGGGAAAAATTTGCCTAGTGGTTATAGATGTTGCTGCAGGCTTCAAACACACGGATACATTTTAATTAATACATGCATTTGAAAAACGAAATCCAGTCAACGTACATTAGTATGCTTACCAAGGATTAGGTGACTAAGTCTTGGCACTGTGGTGCTGACAGGAAGACTTAGACTTATGATTATAGATTCGAAGCACCTATATCCCATCCTTCAATTTATTTAGGATGTCAAGACAGTGCATAGCTAAATGGTCTCATATTTATAACAATAAAAGCAACAGATGAAAATCCTGACTGACTGATTCACCACAAATGTATCGTCATCATGGAATTTCATTTTGCCTCATCACCTCCAAGGGAACCATACCCAATGAAGTTAGCCCATGCATTCAGCTACAAGCCTTTCTTCAGACATTCAACAGAACATTCATGGATGGATAACTGAGCTTTTGTTGCAACCAAACCACACGCACGTGAAAGGGCGCATACACAAAGGGCTCTCTTCCGCTCGTTCATGGTTCCTGATTCTCCAGAAAAGACCTCATGTATGTACAAGTACATATGAAGTGGCATATGAACCACTGTGTATGTTAATACACAGGGAGGTGGGACCTGCTTCCACTCCCAGTATATATGCAGCCCATACACCTCAAAGGTACAAATAAGGTTCAAATGTATGCAAATCAAGAAAAGGGAAATCAAGAGATGGGCATACCTGAGTAACCTGCATATTCCTATGTTGTCAATTATTCTGCTCCGGAGCCTCTTTTTAAGGGTCAGTTTGCTGTTAGAAGCTCAATCATAAATTGAGCCACACTCTATTAGGGTGGTTCATGTGTCCTAATTTACAGAGGACAGATTGAAGTTATTTTCCATTTGAAGCTGTCCTCCCTTTGAAGGACTATCCAGTCCAAATCCACTTTAAAAATAAAGAAGCCTAGAAAGGAGAGGAGAGCAGGGGCCTTGACTTTTCCCAGCAAACTCCACACACAGAGATCAGCTAGCCAAACTCCTACCTACTAGGGTGAGATATATTTCTGTTTCAATTATAGTGATTGCTTTTCCCTTTGCATCTGCACAAATCACTATCACATGCAAAAATATTTGTTTTGGAGGACAAAGACATCTCCTCTTTGGGGCAATTCATAAGCACTCCACTTAGTTATTCCCTTTCCACTAGTTTTCCCAATGGCGTGAAATGAACTACCGTGTTGAATAAAGGAAGCTAAGAAATAACCCTCTAAACTGAACATGTTTCCAAAGAAAAAGAATTCCTTGAAGAAGGAATTCATTGAGCCTCCTTTCTAGTTGTGCCTGTGTATGTCATTCTTCCAAGGAATTCAGCTCCAAATGGAGCCGTCCAATGTTTTTCTTCCCGAGAGGTTGTTTGACTTAGATGGTAACTTGCTCAAAGCCACAAATGAGCTTTGTGGTTGAACAGGGATTTGAACTCAGTTCTCCTTGGCCCTGGCCTAATATCATATCCACTTCACCACAGAATAATAGTTATGGTAGTCAAGGCATTACAGCTAATATTTCTCAATAATTGTATAACGTCTGTCATGTTAGGATTACATGAAATTCTCTTTAATGTACCTATTCAGTCCCTTGTCTTCTGTTATTCCTTCCTTCCTTTTTTCTATGCATTAGTTTAGCAAATGATAAGCATGCTTAATTTGTGCTAGCTATGATCCTAAGAAAATGCATATTACTTAAGCATTCAACAAGTACACCGTATATACATAAAAATCCAACATATCACTACAATTGTTAAAATACGGCATTTTATACGTGTCAGATTTTTAACAAAAACCCATAGAAATAGCCATTAAATTACATATCTAAATGAAAGCCAACCTTCCCCCCAACACACACACAATAATTCTATTTACATGTATTGTAATTGAATGTGTTGGAAGTACCTCTAGTTGCAATTTTAAGGTAGACTTGACTGTATTTGCTCTCAGTGCAAAATCTCATGCTTCTTTGTTTCATACTGGAGTTACTCAGTAAAAATTTAGCGCTGTAAAAATAAGAAGCATGGATAAAAAAATAAAAACATCCCAAATTGTCTATCCAAATTTAGCATGGACTGAACTGCAAGCACATCACACAGGATTTTAGTTACCGTTGACTAGAGCACACCAATCAAATTAATGAAAGCTGAAGCTTCCCATTTACTTACAAGGCAGGTCTGTCTACCCCTTTCTCTATATCACTCCAAACCTTAGTCTCAAGTGCTTTGCACTTTTCCCCCTTCTTTCTCTTCCTCTGAGCCAGCCTTCTCCAACTTGGTGTCCTCCTGATGGGACTCCAGCTCCCATCATGTCCAGCCAGCTTAGCCAGCAGTGGTCTACTTCTTTCCAGAATTAATCTTGCATGCCTGCGTACGGATGTGAAGCCCAGTCACGGGCAGCGTCCACTGTGACCAGAGATTTCTTGCTAATCATGAAATGATGTCAGACGTTTGACACCCGCTGCTATTTTAAAAAGTACATTAAGGGTAAATGCATTGTGATAAAACCTGACCTTATCCGAGAATCCAGCAGTGTATGCCCTGCTGAAATCATGCATCGGATCAGAATGTATAGATAAATCATGCATAATACTCATCTCTTCAAAAACGATAAGTGCAATAAATATACTTAATATAATACCTGATGTGAATTAAATGATAAGATACACACAAAACATTTCTACTGTTGAAATGCACTGCATTTTTACATTTTTTAAAAAACGGATTCATGCTTTTGTATGAACTAAGTTTATTTGCATGTCAGTCTCTTGTTTTTCCAGCAGACCATCATGTCTTATGCTTTAAAAATAAAAGTGACTAGACTGCCCTTTGGAAAAAAATTACTATTATAAAGGAGGACATGCATTCGGTGACACTGAAGTTCCCCAACAGCTGATAGATGTCATACTGTAAAACTGAATGCCACCTAGTTGGTTGTGGGGTGTGGGGTGGGGGGTTAAAGCAAAGATGCTAATTCTGCTGATTAAGATATTGTTTTTCCCCTCTTGTGCCCTATTCATTATGCAAGGCTGCAGAATATGAAGTGTGGTGTGTGATCCGGGCAATCTAATGATCTCCCACACCTGCTCATCTGGTACAATTTTAATTAACACTCCAAGGAGGTTTGTCAAGAGTAATCAAAAACATTGTCGCTTATAAAGCTGTGGCAAGAAATCAATAGTTTTCATCAGAAAAGGTAAGGTCTGGCATAACTGAACCATTTAATTGCTTCATTCCAATAAACAAAAAAACCTGCACATTTTAATGACTGGATTCTGGGGATCAATACTGAGCTGCATATTGCATTAAACAGCAACATGTGGTGGGACGTTCGCAGTCATTTCCATTCAGGAGACTGCATTCCTCTTTTTTATTTTCATCCCGAACGGCCATGGGTTGCTGAGCCTACGCAGTGCTATGATTTATATCCAATGAGTGACCTTTAGGGCTGTAAGACTCGAACGGGTGACTAGTTCTCAATGGTAAGCTACTGGCACTTGACAAAGTGCCTGGAGCAGAATGAATTTACTTCTCTTTTCCTCAATCATCAACAGGCTCTGCCCTGACCCCCATCCTGACTCCTATAACAAGATCCCCTGTCTGGGACTGAAAAATTTACTGTCATGTCTACTTCTCATTGAGCTCAAGTGAGTACTTCTGTCACCTTCAGTGAACTGAGCCTGTAAAAGATTTAACTAAACACCAGTCCCACTTTAAAAACTAAGTAAGGACATCTCATATAACAAAGATAACCTTTGAGCACATCACTTCTTAAAACCACTTTGTAGCTACTGGTATTGGCAACAGCAGACCTGTGATTACTGCTTTGTTCTGCCTTTCTGTAGATGAGTGGCATTCGTTTACTCTAGAGGAACTGTTTTGAAGGACAAGAGACGAGCGCTACGAACCCAGAAAGGCTCTGTGGAGTGGAATTTAAGATGGTTTGTACAGGGCTTTTTAATCCAAACAAACCATAAAGACTTTTCTGGTGCTGAGTCACTATCTGGGTTAAAACAAAAACATTAGGTTTCCTGAAAGCATTTTAGGGTTAATATTCTATAGTTGTTTTTGAAATATTCCTAAAACCCAGGAAGAAAATCTAGTGCAGAAAACTTTACCTTTCTTCTTCTGCATACTGTCAGTTACGCAAGTTCAGAAATGCAGCGATAGAATGAGAATTAAACATTAAACCTCTCAAAATACCTGCTTTGGAGTAAACTAAAGGGCTCCTTCAGAAATGGGTTGTTTGAGTTTGTGCTTTAACTAGATTTTGATTTCCTAAACTGGTATAAAAAAAAAATTAAGTGCATTAAATAACTTTGTATAGTTTAAATAAATGAACTGGTAACTCTAAATAGCTAACAAAGTAATGATCAAGGCTGAAGTCTCATTGGTTTTGAAACTAGCTTTCCTGAAATGAAGGTAAAATATACCAATATATGTTTTTACTAATATAAATACAATATGGGAATATATTTTAAATGCATTTGGCATGCATCTCACTATGCAGGCTTGCTCAGATATGCAAGCACAGAAATTGTACTTTTGTGAATGCTGCAATAACATCAGAAATAGCTGTGAAAATGTTTGTTTATCCATTTTCTCTCTATTTCACCAAGTAATGGTACAGAAAGAGTATCCACAGATATAAAACACCTAAAAATATACCTACCACAATACAGTTTGTGTTATTTAATCATTTTAACCAGGCTGCTTAAAGTCATAAAAATTAAAATTTCAGGACTCCCTCCACATCAACAATAAGGCAATTAAACGGGTGACATTTGATGTTTTATTCCAACCTCTCAGTAAAGCCTTACACCAAATTTTCACTCCCTCTTTAATTTTCAATTCTTCTGCCCTCCCTGCTTCATAGCTCCTAGCTATTGGCTTTTACAATCTGTCCCTAGAGAGCCAGGAGTTATTACCCCTGTCGATGGAAGAGAAAAGGATGTTATTCCCTTGTCACCCTCTCCGACTCCAACAGATTCCTAGCTCTGATCTATAGCCTTCATTGGAGAAAAGCGTCTGACACGCTGTTAGTTCTCAGCCCTGTCAGATCCATCTACCTGAGCTACCGGTATTACTTACTGGAGCTGGAATGACACTCCAGAAGACTCGCAGGAGTCAGACCAAAGGGTTTCGGAAAGAAAACTCCCCACAGAACACTTTTTAATAGTAAGTGGGGTGTCAGTTGCACAACACAGCAGTAAAAATCAGCTGCGAAAGACACGTCCAGCCTATGTAAATTCAGCAAAACACTCTTTGAAAAGAACTCCTGGGTAGCCAGGAGACTGTTTTGTCTGAGACGTGCGTTTCAGAGCTAATAGGTTTTAACAATTTATGTCTACTTTCTGTACTGCTTCTCTTCCAAGCTTCAGAGAGTTAGCAATAGTTTAAATTAAAATCCAATAAATAAAGACAAAAGGCCATGAAATGATGATGATGAGATGGTGAAGATCATGATCATCTCTTCCATTATTTTACATAAATGAATATGGTAATGTCTGCTGAATTCTGTGAGGCTCAAGCAAAAATAAAGGATATAATTTTTCCCAGTTTCTGGACATAAGCAAGTTAATATTGATGTTTACATTTAGATGTCTGTCTTTGGTTTATCTGAGTTTTCAGAGAGACGTGGTATTCAAGAGAGATTGCCAATATGCATGGGTGAATGTCCACATTGAATGAGAACATTAATTATAGCCTGTGTAGCATATATCATGTAGAATTTAAAATTAGCCTGCTATTGTAAGCCTGTGTAAGAGGGTGCTTAGAGTGTTGGATGCAGGACCTGCGAGATCTAATTTTTAATTGCCACATGGCCATGCAGCTCACAGCTCACTTTGTGCCAGGCACTCAAATTCAGCCTAGCCTACCTTACAGGGTTGTTGTGAGGAAAAGGTGGAGAGGAAGAGACTGCCTTGTGTTCCTTGCAAGTAATGCAGTGTAATAATATATGCTTAACCGTGTCCCAAATTAGGGATTCAAAGGTGCCTCCAAGAAGCATAGTTATTTGGACACTACTGCAGAAAAACGACAAAGAATGCCTCTCACAGACCAAAGTGACAAGTGCTTGTTCTGTTTTAAGTAGAATGTACCACGTTCCCCCTTCGTATTCTCTCAACTGTTTGCATCTTTTTGTCTGCCACCCATGGCACTTTGAGCTTTTTCTGCTTTCAGTTTTTGCATAGAATTTTGTTCAGAGAATTTTCCTGCTTTTCCATCACATGATCTCTATCCATACCACATTCTCTGTTGTATAGCAGAAAAATGCAAATACACAAGAGAAAATGCTGCTTACTTTCACTATAGCAAATAAATGCCTCATTTTCCCTTCCCTCAAAAATACTTCTTGAAAGTGCTGCTTAGACATAAAAGTGAAAAAGTCACTACATCATCTAAAGAAACTGTACATGACTGTGAGTAAGAAATGAGGAGCACATAATAAATACCTCATTTAGAAGAGCACCTGAATCAGTACCCTGAAAGCTTTGGGGAAGGAAGGGGAGAGGAAGTAAGACAGGTGCCTTCCCTAGTACATGCACAAGCTCATGAACAGACTGAAACTAGCATCCTTTGCATTCCTAAAACAAATAGAACTTCCTGCAACCAATGAAAGAAGTTAAGAAGCATTTGCTTATACTTAATATTTCAAAGGTAATATACACATGAAGAGCCGGATGGCAAAGCCTTCCTTAGCTGTTTCAAATGAGGGCATATTCTGTGAAGGCAAGTGCAGAAATTAACAGTGGACAGATTTCAGCATCATGAAGATCTCATCATTCATTTTAAAGCATACTTTTAGGGCTATAACTACATTTTGTTACGTAAGTCAGCAATCCTATATTTTGGATTGCACTAAGCAGGGACTTGCACCCAGTAGACTTCTGGCTCCTTCCAACTCTACTGTGATTTCATTTGCTTGAGGTTACAATCTAAGAAAGAAAGAAAGAAAGAAAGAAAGAAAGAAAGAAAGAAAGAAAGAAAGACGAAGAAAGCAAAGCAAAGCAAAGCTTTACATTTTTATTGATTTCCTCTCTTGATATTTTAATCTACCCAGTAGAGATATACTTCTGAGTAGATATACAGGATCACATGAAAGAATTTTTAATTTTGAAATTCATTTCTGTGGACAGGAACTCCAGCCCCCTGCAAATATCACATGACCCTTCATGTGCATTTTGGGACTTTGCTTTGTGGGGAGAAGCATCCCCCCAAATTAAGTAAAAACACCTTTGATGAGAGGAAGCCTTCCATCTATAGATCCAGGTCCTGGATCTTACCAAGTATTACCTAACTGCTATTTTCAACTGCTAACATTGAATTTACCACCTTCACTGCTGCTGCACACTTGTACACTGCTGAGTTGATCCTTCACAGTCCCAAAATCCCCAAGGGTGGATCACCATGGCAGTTCAGATCCCATATATATGAAGTTGGAACATTTTGCCCCTTTGTGCATCACTGCCTCTATAACAAGAGCAGAACCACAAACCCATGCCAGATCAAGAATGTATTAATTTAAACCACCAACAACTAGCACCTTTCCACAAATACATCTTCTTCACAGGAACCTGTAAATGTATAATAAAATTAATGCAAGGATAATGTCATTCATTAAAACCTTTATCAGAGTTCATAAATGCCATCACATTTCAAAGCAAATAAAATAGGGAACTAACAAGACAGAAAAGTATGCATAGCACTTAATCTGAGATAAAGATTATTTGCTACTTCATCTTTTAAACTAAATTGGCACTTTATCCAGGCAGTGCCCTCCCGTCATCAGTTAATTTTCTAACATTTCAACAATATGATAAGCAAAAGTAAGCATGATTATTGAAGATGATTAAAGACTAACCCATTTATTATGGCATAAGCTTATCATATTATTAGTAGTACAACTTATTTCATTTCTATACTGCCCATAGCCAAAGCTCTCTGGGTGGTTTACAACAATCTCTAAGAACAAGACAATAAAACCAAAGGAACATTTAAATAAACAGCTAGGAGATACAGTAGAGAAGCCCCTGTAAAAGAAAAACCCACTGTGGCTCACACTGCATTTTATGCGCTTAAGAATGGTATGCCCAAACCTGAATATCTGGTGGTGCTGGAGTCTGGACAAACAGCCTGGCTGTATGGGAAGAGAAAGGCTGAGACAGCCACCATGCTTGGTCATATGGGCTGTCCAGTCCCTCTAGGACTCTAGATATAGGGTACCCCAGGATGTACTGGGAAATCTCCAGGCGATTTGCAGTAGATATCCAGGAGTTTTGAACTCCCAGTATTTTAACAAACTGAGAGCCAACAGGGCTGCGTGGGTGGTATACAAACATTTTTATAAACAAACAAAAGCAAATAATTGTTGCAAGGAAAAAACACTCTCTCTTAGTCGACTAATTTGTTGTACTAACTGCTTCTTTCTCAGCTCTGGTGTTATATTGCATTTATTATTGTGTTGCATTTATAAGCAGCTTTTGTTCTTGCAAGGAACCCAGGGTGGCTTACACCTTTCTCCCCCACCCCATTTTATCCTCACAACAGCCCTGTGAGGTAGGTTAGGCCAAAGGTGAGTGACTGGCCAAAATCATCCTGAGAGTCTCATGGCTGAGCAGGGCAGAACCCAAATCTCCTGGGTGGTCATTCCGGCACTCTGACCACCACACCACCTAGCACCACCCCATTCCTCATCAGTAAAATAGCATGATTGATCGGTGGTGCTTGATGGAGCTTTTATTCAGCTCTGCTGGCTAGTTTAAAATTGTTGTTTTAGAACCCCTGTTCTTTGGGTGACTCAAAGACAGGTCTTATAAATTCCTATCAAATCCATTCCCCAAACCACTGTTTTGAGTCTTTCTCTGATTAGTAAAAATAAAAAATTTAGTAAAACCAAAAAGCAGCACTGTTCATCATAAAACAAAACCTGCTTGTCTAACAAAAAGTGGTTGTTTTTCCAAAAACAAAGTAACACCTAGACATTGCTAACTTTTAATTCCAGTTTCCCTCCTTTTCATGTAAAAGCACAGCACAGGGTAATGCTAACAACTGTTTAAAAAGAAAGATGTATGTATAAATGCCAAAATAATCATCTCATATTGTATGCAAACAAATGAGTGGGACCTTCTAGTAAATCACAAAGGTCCTTACAGCCAAATGTTGCAAAATAATCTTTTTAAATACATGCAAAGATAACATGATTACAGCTGGAAAGGGATACCAAGTATGGGGAGCATGAAAAAACCCAAATGTTATTAATTCCAAGAGAGGCATGTGAGGCTGTTTAAACCTTGGAAATAAACCTAAAACGCATTCTAAAACCTAGGTCCCAACTGTAAACCCCTCCCGCAAGGTCATTACATATTCTACGTTGTACCAATTGATTATTTCATATAAATCTAGCATGATAATAGTTCAACAGCCAGAGTTGATAATACTCTGAACTGTGAAATTATTATGCATTTACATGCCTCCGCGCCATCCTTTACTTCTCATCTATTGTATTTGGCTGCAAGTCTCAAATATAATGCATCTGAGTGCTAAATTACCAAGTCTATCTACAATCAGAACATATCCTTTGTTGGTCCATTAAGACATCTATATTAGAACAAGATTGTTCAACGCTTGTAGCCTCCCCTAAGGAAGGAGGAAAGGTTGGCGTGGGAGAAGACTCAAGGACCTACCCAAAAAGGTGGGGGGGGCAGGGGGGAAGCAAGCGAAGGGAAGGCAGAATCTGTTCTACAAGGCCTTAAAAAGTAATAAAATGAAATGCGAGGTGAAAGCAGAACAGATACTGGTAAAAAGGATACCAGAACAGATACTGGAAGAGTGTCTGTGGTGTGATCCATGTAGAGGCATTGATATGAAAATGAAAGAGGCAGGGAGAGAAGCATCCCTCTATCTGGAAGGATGCAACAAAACAAGAGCAAAGTCTGGGTTTTATCACAGTAGCATCCTGCATGCAGCGTTGGCCACAGAAGCCGTGATTTTGCAGGCAGCGAGAGTGCTCCCAGCAACATTTTGGATAAAAGGTTGAAAAGGAGATGCATCAGCAGCTAGAATGAAAAATGCAGACAGAGGGGGAGAGCCGTGCAGGAGACTGCATGGCAGAAAGCTGTTGCATTTCAGCAGCAACTTCTAGAAGCTTATCAGATCAAGTGTGTGTGCTTATAGGGATGGTCGCCAGTAAGCTGGCTTCTGAGTAAATACGGGTTGTTCTTTTCTGTTCCAGGAATTCAGGCTTTCCCCTCGACTGTGGGATGGAAAGCGCACACTGCAAATCTGCATAGCAGATTTTTATGCTCCCTGTTGCTGCAACACTTGAGGAGGCCCATCTGCAGCACCAAATGCTGAGGCTTGCTGAGGCTGGTGGCTGTCCAGTCAAACAGGATGGTAGGCAAGGGCACTGAACCGGTAGCTGAGAAGGGGCAGCATCTCCTACCCTGCACCAGATACATGTCTTAGGCCAGGGGTCCTCAAACTTTTTCAACAGGGGGCCAGTTGAAAGGTGCTGGTGGTGGGCACGGGCTGGCAAGGGGGTGCCGGCGGCCTGCTTGGGCTGGCAAGGGGGCGGGGGCAGGGCATGCACGGGGTAAGGCGGGGGCACAGCGAGGTGGGGGCGGAGGTGCGTGGCAAGGCAGTAGCGGGCACGCGACGTGGTGGCTTGCTCATTCGGAGACCATTTTCTCCAAGTGAGTCCACAAGAGCAAGTCGCTGCCTCCCCATGCGCGCAGCGAGGCGAGGCGGGCGGCAGCAGTGGGCGCGTGCATGGCGAGTAGAAAACCTCAGGCGGGCCAGGTAAATGGGCAGGGCAGGCCAGATCCAGCCCACGAGCCGTAGTTTGAGGACCCTTGTCTTAGGCAAAGTTCCCTTTTTCTCTTCGAAACAAGTTGACACAAGGGCTAATGCAAATTGCACTGATGCCATCTCTAGCATAAGACCCATCGAGTTAGCTGGCATAATTCAAGCAGGAAACTCTGGAAACTTGGACAGGGGAGAGAACAATGGGAAAAGAAAATGTTCTCTCCCTTTGGAGCCTGAAGAACATAATTCAGAAAGACCTGGGAATGGAAAAGACAGTTCCCAAAATATTTTTGAGGTCATTTCAGCATTTGAAGCCCCTGAGAAGACTCATCATATTAATCATTATGTTACCTGAGATATCTGTAGCACACACTTCAAAGGATTGGAATGCTTCTTGTACATTACCCAGTAATCCTTCCACACACCTGTAAAGCAGATCAGTAGTATTTGCTCAATACTGCAGTTGGAAAGTGGATTTCCCAAGCCCACCTACTGATATTGAGACTGGCATGACAACCAAACCAGAATCTTCCCGGATTTCTGCTCACATACATACCCACTACAGTGCATCAGCTTTCCCCTCTTCTAATTACATATTTTGAGGATTGCTAATACCCGGGCTTCCAGCAAGCAGCGAGTGCCAGCTGGCATGGAGGGCTCACCACACTTCACTAAGTGACTGCGATTGCTTCCTGACGGTGAAGTACCACAGCAGACCTCCGAGTTGGAGAGACGGATGGCAACAGAAACCAAGCAAAGCCAATCCACTCGCACCGGTAACTTTGCTTCCACTCCACTCTTGCAGGTGTTGCGTAGTGCAAGACCTCCTCTTTGCATTATTATTCATCCATTCATTTCATGCATGCATATATGCCACTTCTTCGGCCAACATGGCACACACAACAGCATACAAAAAGGCAACAAAACAGCATCAAATGAAACCACAAATACAAACACGCAGATTAACATTTGAAAGAAATTTGAAGTCCCTTAAACTAATGAAGTGCACCAACCCCAGGCATTTGTCACCGGAGGGAAGGCCAAGATGGGGGTCCAACTGCCTATCCCCCACAAACTGAAATGGACCAGTCTGGCAGTTTTATGTGCAGACTGGCAATGGGAACGTGTCCTCCACCCCTCCTGAGCTTGGCAGGCTGGCGTAGGGGGCTCGTGGAAGGCTGTGGGGTACACACCTTGCTGGCATTTGCCTGGCTCAAGGGGATGCTGCAATGCAACAGTGGTACCAGCATGCGTTAGGTGAATGGAGCCGCGTGTGTGCCATGGGGGAAGGCGGCTGCCCATGCCACTGCCTGGCCTCCAGCCCTGCAGGATGTGACCTGCCCGGGAGCTGCCAGGGAGTGGCTGGCAGGCACACCATGTTGCTTTCCCAGTAGAGCCGGTCCCCCACTGCCCGACTGTGGGACCTTCACATTTTCTGACACAGGCACAATTTTGCTCCATGCATGGCGGAGGGAAACCTGTTGCTCTGACTTCCGGCAGAAGCCCGATTCACACATGGGCGGCTTCCAAGAGGGAATCTGGTGCAGGTGCCAGCAGTGGTGAAAAACTTGCAGCAGAGGGACAGGTGGGGGGAGAGTTTTCCCTGCAGCAGAACATGAAGAGACTCATCTGGACAAGCCTAGGTGTTGACAGCCTAGAAGAGAAACAGATAAAAACAACACATTGCTCGTGATAATGGCAAATGGATTTAAAATCAGAAATGTTTCCACTGGAGGAATTGAAAGTGGGGAGCCAGAGAGTTATAATTAGTATTTCTGTTGTTGGTGTTATTTCTATTCCTATAATGGTTATTGTTATCATTTCTATAATCACTATTGTTATTGTTTCTGTGATTGCTATTATTTCTATTTCTATTAGTGTTGTTATTATTCTTTCTTCTTACTTAATTTCTATTTCTAGTATCAGTTTTATTTCTATACTGCCCATTAGGAGAAGCTAGCTGGGCAGTTTGTTATAGTGCATATAATACAATAAGAACACAGCATGAAATGAAAAATAACAGAAAACATTATGCTATGGAGTTATACAGGGGAAGCCAGATTTAAAACCACATTCAACCAGTACACCATGTAGCACAAATTAAGACATAAGACCTGTTAGCTGACGTAATGCCCCAATATATTATTTGGTCTAATCAACTAAAGTCTTTCTTAAACTGGATCCAAAATGATAGGAGAGTTGGTACCAGGAGGTCCTCAGTGGGGAACTTATTCCATAACTGGGGAGCTGCCGTTTTCACTAGAACTGGGCCTTCCTCAGAGGTCAAGGGCAGACTCCAGATCCTCAGCATCACATCTGGGTATATTGCGGGGGGGTTGGGGGTTTTGCAGTCCCAAGCTGTGTAGGGCTTTACAGGGTAAAACCAGAACCTTGAATTGGTCTCAAAAGTGTATAGGCAGCTAATGCAAGTGGACCAGACTTGGTCTTATGTCAAATTAATGTGCTTTCCAGGATGCAACAAACCCAAACTGTTCTCTAGTTAACCATTAAATCTGTGTCAACACATTTCCTCAAAATTAGAAATTAACCTGCAGCTCTACTAGGCCTAAGAATTTACTGGATTCACAAGCAAATGTTCATTTTGTAAAATCTCCACCCTTTAGCAACAGTACCTGTGCACAGCCTTGCACACCTGTTTAGGGTGTTTCCAGACAAGGATTTTATTGTGCAGTTGTCCCTCATTCACAGAATATTGCAGGAGATCCAAACACCATTGTTCTTCACGCTTAAGCCTGCCATGCTGTCCCACCACCTTCCTACTTGTTTTCTTCTCCCAAGAAAATTGAGAAGAAAAAGTCAGAATAGTTTCCCAACATGGATCTAGAAACTCCCTTTGTTTGAGTAAGAAATAGGGTTAAGCTGTGTGCATTCCACAGTCACACCAGAAATGTGTGAAACAGCACTGGACATATAATTTGAGATCCAGGTTATCTCAGCTTTCTTAGAATAACAAGTTTCTAGCCCATATGGTCTTGAAAATGGTAATCAATAAAATCTCAGAAGCTTCATGAGTAGAGCAAAGTGTCCTATGATCAGGAGATGGGCTTCAATGCCCTATATAATACCCTATGTATAATATAATGTATCTTTTCCCCTTCCACAGACTCAGAAGCAGAATAAAATTGTGGAAAATAGCTTCATTTTCATAGTTTATATCAGTTGCAGAGACCAGCTTTTCTTGGAGCACTGTTTGGATGTCTTTGAAACAACAGAGCCTATTAATGTCATTATATTGTTATCGATATGGAACATGAAATTCATAGAAACTCGTCCAAGGCAAATCATGTACTCTTGTTGTGATT
Source organism: Varanus komodoensis (assembly GCF_004798865.1). Lineage (NCBI taxonomy): Eukaryota > Metazoa > Chordata > Lepidosauria > Squamata > Varanidae > Varanus > Varanus komodoensis. The sequence goes on along the minus strand of NW_025335641.1, from coordinate 16,277,899 downwards.
ATTTTAAAAATGCTTTCTTTGGAATCAAAGTTGGTCCTTCCACAGCAGAATCACTCATGCAGCTATTTGGCCAAATTGAAAGGACCAAAGCGGCAAAGGGGTGAGACCCTACCATTTCAGAAATATTTGGATTCCTTCCTCCCCCACCAAGTATTGGGTTGGTACATCCCTTCTCCAGGACAGGAGCACACAGGTCCTACATATAGGCTATTAGCAAGCAAGCCTATGTGTTTGCAGCCCAGCTTTTGGGCTTCCTATACCATGGCATGTCTTAGAGTTCAGGCAAGCACATGGGAGAGGGCAGTGCACCTACAGAAGGCCACATTCTTCAAAACTGACCAGCAGTTCTCCACCAACACAACATCAAAGGATACAAAACTTCCAAAACTCAATGCAACAGTTGAAACAACTAGTTGATGAGTGGGACCGCAGAACCAGAAAATCCTAGTTTGAATTCGGAGTCGCTCAGTAATTATTACCTCATTCTCCCTGATACTAATGGTGGCAGATATTAAGCACAGCATCTGCCTCTTACATCTTGACAAATTCAGCATGGCGTTACATCAAGACTTTCAGTGCAGTTTTACAAGAGTGTAACGTGCTAGCCCCAAAAGCCAGAAACTTCATGTTCAGGAGGAGTATATCTTCAATGCTGGATATAAGCAGTACCAGGGTACCCTTCCTGTGAACTTCCAAAAACATCCCGATAGCTACGGGGTGCTGGACAAGATGCACTAGCGAGGAGATTTTTACGGGCTTAGCACTTTGTTTGCCAAAGCTGATCAGTTACATACAGACAGTCCAAGCACATCTGGTAAAGAGTTGACAAAGAGAGGAAGTCAGATGCAAGGACTGGCTTGCGTTTTATGGTTCCATAAGGAATCAGGCACTAAAAGTCAATGTGTATTATTAAAAACAAACGGCTTTCAGTAACAACAACAAAAATCTATTTCTGGAGATTGTTTGCAGGAATAAAATGTTTATTCTCCAGGGCAGTATTAAAAACTGTAAAGATAAGTGGTAACTGTTCCTGAAGAGATAACTCATGTAATGCAACAGAGAAGAGGGGGAAAACGGAGTATCAGCATTGCATCAGCTAATTGACTGGAATGCTATGCCTCCCACGGTTGTTATCCCACTTTAGACAGCGGAAATTTGGTGCACGCACAGTACCCGCTTCCCTGATTACAAGAAAAATTCAGCGGGATATTTGTACAGCTCTTCTTCGCTGTATGCTTGAGTGCAAGCCCTCTCTTAGGAGGGAAGCTTCCTGGCATGACTTTTGACGGTTAGATGCAAAGCTGTGCCCTCTTCAGACTTTCAGGAATGTGTAGCTCCGCTTCGGCCTTCACTACTGCACCCAGCCATCTGATGAGGTCCGGTGAGTTCCTTTGCCTCAGGCAACATTGCAGGAAGAGGGGCAATTGATTGATTTATTAGATTTCTACCCCACCTTTTTTCTTTTTTAATAGAGCAGCTTTAATCCTGTTACTCTCAGCCTTATCCCCACTGCAACAACCCTGTGAGGTAGGTTGGGCTGAGACCCGGTGACTGGCCCAAAGTCACCCAGTTGGCTCCATGGCTGAGCGGGGACTAGAACTCAGATCGCCTGAGCCTCCATCCCAGTCCAGCACGCTTAACCACTACACCATGGTGAGTCTCTGAAGTGCTGCTCCTTCCCCTCCTCAAAAGGCAGCAGTGCCCAGACGTTTGGAGTGTCCCCTCAGGGAAGAGCAGCCAGTGGGGCTCTCTGGAGCTGTCACCCACCCAGGTAATCAAGGGATGCTCCCGGGTAATCAAGGGATGGGCAGCCCCTCTGAAGAGCTAGACCTGCTGGGGAAAGGGACCGGCGCAGCGCTTCGGAGAGCCAGCCAGGCACAAGTGCCACTTCCGACAGGGTCCTTCTAGGCCAGCCACGGAAGGAGGGCCTTCCCAAGAAACTGCCTGCAGAGGCATTTTCCAAGCAACAAACCCTGCGAGATGATGCAGAGGGCAGGCAGCAGCAGACGGAGGCCGTGGGGAGGGACAGGGTCGAGTCGCGGTGCTGGCATGGGGGGCAGGCAGCATGGCAGAGGGAAAGCATCAGGAGAAAGAGGAAGGGGGCAGTGGACAACACTGCAGACAGAAGACAAGAAGGAGGGAGAGGATGCGGAGGAAGACGGGCAATACCAGGCGGATAAAGGAGGTGGTGTGGGCAACTCAGCCAGAGTGGGATGCGTGTGTTCTCCTGCCACCTGCCGGCACTACTCCCTGCAGCCACTTCACCGTCAGGCAGAGGGGATGAGAGAGGTGGCACCCACTGCCTGCCCCTCGTTGGGAGAGGATTTTGCCGAGGGACTGCCACAGAGCAAACTAACAGCACTAGCAGCCAGAATATTAAGAGGCTGGGGGAGAACATGTATTTATCATACTTTTATCCCATTCTTCAGCTAAAAGGCTCCCAGAGCGGCTTATGTGTGAACTGTAAAACAAGACGGTCCCTGCCTATGGGTATGACACAAGGAAAAATGAATGGGGAGGGAAGAGGAAAATCAAAGTCCTTCCCTTAGCACAATTACAATTCCAGCTTGAAGTATAGGGTGGGGCGGCAGAATTGGGGAGTGACAAAGGGATCCAACTGTGATCTTCCTGACTGACTGAGAAGATCCTGTCCTCATTTCCCAGCATGCATCACCCATCTGGAACATGGTAGAGGGGGTAAATACTTAAACCAGAGCACACCAGATGATGTGATGCTGCCCATGGGTCAAACCCAAAAGGTTTTTCATGAATCCCACTGGTAAAAAGAGGGGCATTGAAAATAAAAGTTCCCTGGAGGATACCCGCAGCAAGGATGGCTTGATGGTTTCTGAGCAAGGACAAGTTATTCTTCATGATATGTTCTCTTCACATGAAACGTTGTAAGTTAGGGGATAATTCAAGCACTTTTGGTATGGGGAAGGCACTTTAGAAAGGTGCTAAGTCTTTTGTGTATGAATTGATATTTCTGCTCAATTTCTAGAGCTTGAGAAGCACCTCCCTATGATTTGCAGTATATTGAAGCTTTGCAGTTCCTCCCTCACACATACAGTCCTTGCAGTTGTTATAAATTGCCACAATCTAAGCCAACTTTCTCCTCGCTTCACGTTGTTTTCTTTCTCCACCCTTAATAATCCTCATTTTGCTTCTGATCAACATGAGATCAGAGACTGGATGTTGAGAGATTGGATGGACTGATAAAGCGCAGTTTTGGCCCCAGCATCCCTCTTGTAGAATTCCTTTTTCACAGAAGTTCCCTTGACACTTCCTTTGTTATCTTTTAGATGCCGGGCAAAACCCTTATTTTCCCCAGTCCTCAAAAATGTATTTTCTGCTATCAAAATATATATGTTTCCTGCCATCTGATGCTGTCATGCAGTCCTATTGTTTTCTTACCTTTGTTACCCAAATCACTTGGGATCAAATGTTGACCAGCAGTGTAGAAATCCACTCCCTCTGCCATAAAAATGAATAAAGCAATGATGACTTTGTTAATATCCAGTCAATTCCATTCCATTGATTGAAATATTGATTGATGGTTAATATTAATTAACTATGGTGGCACCTGATTACATATGCTATTTTTAAGATATAAATCTGTATGCTTTCAATTTAATCTAGAAAGGTGTGGCCGATCTATCAAAAGTTTGTTCTTCCCTTTCATGAGGTAAAAGGGAAAAAATTAAAAGACTGATTTATCAATGTGCAGTTAGAAACTGGTAGCTAGAGACCCAATAGAAGGATTCAGTCTATTTTTGTCTGGTTAATCCATTTAAAATATTCCTTTTCTTTAAAAACACCCAGAGAACGTTTTACCAGTGCAAAAGGTTAATATCATGGACTTTCCCCACCACTGTCATTTTATTTTTTATGTATCTTTACTTCAAACAATCTTCCCAACTAAACAGCGTTCTGCTCTGAAGAAGAAGGAAACGCTGAGGGTGTTTGTCAGCCTTACTATCAAGGAAGTCAAAGGCAGATATGTAGGAGAAGAAAGATTATCACATTAGACAGAGAAGAAAGATTAACTTATGAGAGCCAAGGGAGCAGAAAGATGAGTGAACAGCAGTAGACTGGGTGATGCAGGCAGATTGGTGATGGGCTATGGAAGCACTTTGCCTCTGGATGGCTGGTTCCCAGCCAGCCTACCTCAGCTGTGACTGAACACCATTCACACATGATGGACTTCAGATGCCCTAGGAGGAAACAAAAGGGTGGTTTCAAGAAAGGTTGCTGTGGAAGTCATTAAAAGCAGGATTCCACTCAACACCTTCCAGGAACAGTGTGCCAAAACAGCGCTCTGCTTCTGAAATGCATGTTCATTTGGTCAGACCTGTTACAGATGCATTGATCGTGAAAATCCTTTTTTAAAAATCCTAGCTGTAACATGGGAGGGGGAGAGGAGGTTATCTTTACAGAGCAACTTTTAAGATTACAGAACTCTTGATGTAGCAGAACTGCAGTACCAAGGCCCAAAGGGGAAGGAGGAAAAAAATATTCAAGGCTGCATTTCAGTGTGTGAGGCTGCACAGCCATCCACATTTACCTAGGAGAGAGCCCCCAACCTCATTGAGATTTACATCAAAGTCGGTTTTTGGGGCATGCAGCAAAACGCCTCTTTATACTCTGCTGCCTAAAAACCATGATGCAGAATAACCAATGCATGCATAACTGAAACCCAAAGTATTTGGTTGAAGCAAACAACTGATTCTAGTTAAGTAATGGCAGCATAAATAAAACTACATTAAATCTCAGTGGGGTGAAGAATTTTCTGTAAATATCAGCTGCTCAAGAGAAGGCTAGGAAAACAAATTTCCAAATGGAAGATTTTACTCATCTATAATTTCATTTTGGCCCCTGATAGTTAAATACAATCATTATAATAAACACACTCTTACTTAACATGTTAATTGCACCCTAATTTTCTGGATTATTTACATTAAAGTATGCATCATTAACTACCAAGCATAATCAGTTCATGTAATTTGCCAATATATTAACCTGCACAAAGATTAAGAGCCAGTTGTACAAACACACAGACACATACACACACACGCTACATAAAATGCCACTCACATATTTCTGCATCTGGAAGAAACATTACAAAAAAGGAATAAAACACAAATCTCCGCCAAAGCTAGATCTGTGTACACTAAACGCCCCATTTAGACCCTAGATAGATTACCTCTTTATGGATATATACAGGTGCATGGAACCTGATATAAAATATATCCAATTTGGCCTCCAGGTCCTTCACAGAAAGATTCCATCATTGATAGATCATGTTCCAACCGTGAACAGATGCATATACTTGTTCCGACTAACACACACATGTGTGCACACACAGTTTACACTATTCTATTTAATTTGTATTTTGATTCTTTTATTGTATAACAAGCTTCCACTGAAGCTGTTTTTCTCTAGCTCTTCCACAAGCATATAAATGAGAGACTAAAAATTATATTTAGTGGGCTTCTTTATTTATTTAGTGATTATTATTACATAGTACTGCCTTCCTTTTTAAACTGTATTTCAAAATAAAATTGCACGGGCTCTGGGCACAATCCCTTCCGCTTCCTCCATTGCCTTGTTTTGTTTTCTTTTTTCCTTCTTTTCTTTTTTCTTTTGGAAGCAAGAGCAATTTATGACAGACATAAGCTGTCAAATGCACACAACAGGCTCAGAGAATGCCAAATGAATACGAAAATAAGTAAAATGCAATGTGCTCAATCCTAGGGCGCCCCAACATCTTGGCAGGTGGCTGCTGCAGAAGCTTTTGGAGTTCATACTCTGAAATCCAGTGACCTCGGTGGTTCAACTCCAAAAGCCCAGTTTCTACCCTGTCCCCCTTCCAGACTGTGTTTCAGTGAGGGCAAAAATGTCAAGGGTGGAGAGAGAAGTGGGCTGGGTCCAACTTCACTGTTGGTTTTGTCTTTTTTGCTTATTGCCTTGCATTTATCTCCGCGTTTCCCTCTTGTGAAGAACTCAAGGCAACTTTAATCTTCACAACAACCCTGTGAGGTAGGGTCATCTGAGAGGTAGTGACTGGCCCAAAATTACCTGGTGAGCTCCGTGGCCAGATGGGCATCAGGACCTAGATTTCCTGGGTCCCCAGACCAACACTCAATCCACCACCACACCCTGGCTTTGTTTTTAAAATGGGCAGGGAACCACCTGGCGAGTGCTGGAAATTGTCCAGGCTATGCAGGTACACTGTTGGTGACTGCACAGAGCAAGGTGTAGCAAGAGTCTGATTCCAAACTCGTAAGCAGCTTCATGTGTTCCCATTAAATCGGTTTATCCTCACCCGTGCATTGCACTCTGCCTTATTGAATAAAAGCATGCAAGTCAGCGGGAAAAACCACAAACTGCAGTTGTGTTGCTGCTGCTTGGAAAAGAGTGAATTCAGTTGCAGGCCATCTAGCACATTTCAAGAGCACTAAATTTATTTAAAACTTGACATGTGCCATCATCTGTCACAGGCATCATTACAAGTAGCATTATCTATCTCTCCACACTCCAGTCTATTCAAATGCTCGCCAATTTACCATGACAATCGTTCATTCCAATGGGAGCCCGTCCACAAACATTCCATTTGATTAAATGGATAAAGCTGCAATGAGAACTGATTTCTATTGCATTCAATTTTTTCACTTGATCAGATTCTATACGCCGAAAGAGCCCGGGGAAAATACAATGGAAAACTTTATTTAGAAAGCAGCACATCAGTTTTTGGGGCCCTGGAAAGACACACAACTCCACTCTGCCAGTTCCTTTATATTCTAGCAAGAGAGGAGTTCTCAGATGGAGAATCCCTGACTGTTTGGAGTCCTCCTCATCATCTCCTGGATCGAAAACAAAGAACTGGAACCAGAAATCCCAGGGATGCATTCTAAACAGTTGTCTAACTATGGTGACATGAAAAGCACGTGTTTATGGTGGACATTTCCTAAAGGCTTCCCAGAACCTCTTGCATGTATACAAGTATTATCTCAGTAAACCATGTAAGAACCCCGTAACAATAGGCTCGTATAACCAAAGCTGAATCACCAGCTTACCTAGGGCCACCCAGAAAGTTTATCACTGAGGCAAGACCTTTAATGGGGGACTTCCTTTCTCAGGACTCATTCTCTGAACAGCATTTGCTCTCTCTGACTCATGCAATAGCAGCACAGGCGTTAACCATACCATATTCCTCCCTCAGGCTTATGATGGATATCCCTCCAGAAAATCCATTATTTTTAAGTTAGCTACCCTATGATTTTGCATACACATGCACATCAGAAATGCATTAGAACAGAAAAATAAGTAAACACGTTGTTTCTTTTGATGAGTTCCAAAGAGGACCATGTCTTAAGGAAAGCTGTTTTGGATTTTCTGATTCTGTCGTCTATTCTCTACAGCTCCCTTTGTTCTGGGAGCCACAAAATTTGCCCCTAAAGCTTTTTCATTACAGTAGATTTCAGTTACCGGTTCACAGTAATTCCGACAAAGTGAACCAAATGGACCACGCTCAGTCGCCTGGAACCCTTTCCTTCAGAGCTGGCTCCCCTTGGGAATACTCTGTACGCTATAAAAGCAGACTACTTTCCTGGCATGACAACATCCAGAAACCAGCTACTAGAGAGACCCCAATTACATTTCCTTCCCAACCTTGCTAACCACAGTAGGAAGTCAATTAAGTTCTCTTAAGGGGAGAGACATGTCGCCCTGAACGCTCACACGTTGCCACTGAGCTTTGAGCACCCCTTTTGCCTTTGTAAAAGCGTTTTGCCCTTGTCAGCTGGCACCGGGGGTCGCCCCGTGGTGTAGGGGCCCACTTTGAAGTGCAGGAGCTTATCACTACAGTCCCTATAGCCCTGGCCCCAAGGGACTCCCGAGAATGCAGGCAGAAGTGCAGGCATGCTGCTGATCTCTACCTGTGTGCAAGTATCATATGTCTTTGCAATGCTAATGGGTCCCATTGGCCCATTCAAAGGCAAGCAGACTGCAACCTATTTTTGCATTATAACAGGGATTGCTTGCAACAATATATTGTTGCTAGGAAAAGCCATTTTCCCATCTGAAGGAATGAGAAAGTGTAAAGGAAATGGCAGATGCCTAAACAAGAAGTCTTCAACACTGGGAGCCCTGCCAGGATGCACCATGGAGTTGTGTGTCATCACAACATCACAGTGAGCCACCATAGAGGCTGAGCTGTGCACCACAAGCCCTTGCTTTGGCCATCACATCCCCGGAGAGTCACCCTCAGTCTCCAAAATGCAGCTAATGATCTAGTCTGGTGCACATGAAGTGACCTGACCAACGCCATACCCATGCAAAGAATGCTCATACTTGGTGAGATCAGTGGAGAGTTACCGACTGCATATGTCACCTTTTCCGGCTGATGAGTGCTGGTGTTACAGTCCTAAGATTTTGCCTGCCCCTTTAGTGAGCAAAGCAGCTGCTGCTCTGCCTCCTGGTCAGCTGCTCTGCCTCTTCTTGCCCACCCTCACTGCCCACCTGCTACAGAAAAGCAGGGGGGTTAAGGACCATACTGAAGCATCCACACGCAGGACCAGCACCAGGGATGAAGGAGCCCTGAGTTAGGTATCCTAGAAAAGAACGGAATGGAATCGGTGTTGGAAGGGGCCTCAAGTTCAATCCTCTTTTCCTCTTCCACAAGTGATCACCCACCTGGCGTAGCATTTCCAAGATATTTCATGTCCTGTAATGCAGATGACAGATATCCTTTGAAAAGCACAATACCATTGATACTAACTTTATAAAAACTGAAGTCAATCTACATAGAATACTTTGTGCAAATCCATAGCCATTCACTCAGCAGAAAAGAGTGAGTTATATCTTTCTTCCATTTTCCTGCAAATGGTATTTTCTCTCTTGCATGTTCAAAAGCAGCTTTCAATAATTTTACTAATATTTCAATTATATTTTGGCTAATTCTCTTTTTAGTCATTTCTATTTTCTGGTTTGCATTCTGGATGAATTTTGTTGTTGCTTTCTTCCATTATATTGGTTTTTTTTCTTGTAAGCTGCCTTGAACTGTACAAGAAAAGGAGGCATATTACATGTCAAAAAAATATATAAATGCATATTTATTCCCAGAGCAGGGCAAGGAGGAAGAGAGGTTTTTTGTATTGCATTTATTTACCTAGTGTAAAGATCATAGTTATAAGCACTTCTTCAGGGAAAATTCTGGGCTGCAGCAGCTATTACTCGGGTTCTCTTTTGAAACAAGGTTACTGGGGCTTATTTGTACTTGTGGTTTATTTACAAATATGCAGGTTGAATATTTGGGCAGACACACAGCCTGAACATCCCAATGGACCAAGGAGGTCCACTGCTCCGCTCACAAGGTCCCCAGAGATACAGGCCGCTCCCCACAAATGCTTTCAGCTTACAGAATCAAAAAACTTTCCCCCTAATTCATAACTGCCATCTTCAGACTTGGTTCACCTGTAACTGTTAACCCACAATTGGCAATAACCCACAATGGTTGTATGCCTCTGTCTCTTTAAATAAATTATCCTCAGTCAGCTAGATCATACTTCGATTTATTCATGCAAGTCACAGCAGGACAATTTTGTCCAATTCCATTCTTTTGCTGCAGTGCTCCCCTTTCAGAGAGTCTTTCACTTTTCAGGGGGCACCCAGGCTGCAATAGGAAGGAGGAAACCAAGAAATCTTTGGTGATATTATTCACATAATACATGAGAAAGGCCCAAATGCTAAAGAATAGCATCCCTATTTTAAAAAATTGCAGTTTGGCTAGTATTATACAGTACACCAGCAGCCGCTTCCTTAGCTATCAGTCCAGTCTATATGACAGTAAAGAAAAAGTCATATGCAACCCTTTAATAGTTGTTGCATCTTTAAACACACACACACTTCCTGCCTTTTGAGTTCCCCCATCCATATTTTACCAGTTCTGGAATATAGCCATCTTGACAAGCTCCACCAGAGCCATAAACTAACATCTCAACGTACCAAACCACACTTTGGACATTTTCTAAGATACCTTTCACAGGAACTAACCCTAAGCTTTAAAAACATCATAAACTTTGTTCTGGAGCTGACACACTCTTGCTGCTCTGTGCATTACAGAAACATATCTAGACTTGATGAGATATATGACGTTTTGTCATCACCTCCAGACACTATCTTTCAATTATATATTTTTTAAAGGAGGCAAGCACAGAGGAGAGGGGAGGGGAGGGGAGGGGAGGGGTTATAGGAAAGTAACTTCTGGAAATGCCCTTTGGTTCATAGAATAGTAAAGTTGGAAGGGACAAGAGGGCATTCTTTCATCAGCATGGTTTTGCTCCCAGTCCAAGTGGGGTTGAAGCTACAAAGAAAACAAGTTCATTCAGCCCAAGTGGGACAGTGTGTTTCACCTGTTCAGGAGTAGAATGTAGAATGTGATTTATTATTGCTCACTTGGGGCAGGGAGTGGGGACCATTGATCAGTTAAACCAGAAAGTTGTTTGTTCTTACTTTAAAGAAGCGAGAATAATTTCATGTCTTGGTATAAAGTTCTCTCTGCATTGCAAATTATGGATGGAAGGATATTACGTATGTGCATGTATGCATGGGTGTGTACAAATCCTCAAGGTAGAACAAATGGGGGAAGTAAAGTCAACACTCGGGAGAAATTTGAACACTTCATAGATGTAGAAATGTATGTATGACGTCAAAGAGACCAAAGTTAAGGACCAAGGCAGACTTCCCCAACTTGCTGCTCTCCAGGTATTTTTTGCTCCAGTCGTCAGGAGTGCTGGAGGTTGTACCCCAAACCCTCTGGAAAGCAGAGGCTGGGGTGACCAGATGCAGAGAACGGAAGGGGAACCTAATGTGAGTACTGGGGCAAGCACCAACTACACCTCCAAAGTAACATGTATAGCTCAAAATGGAGAAGCGCCCATTCAGAAAGTGTCGTTCATTATGCATTCACAAAGTACACAACTAAAGAAACACGTGAAATGGTCATTTTGTGCCAAGTCAACAGTTCATAATTAAGCAGTGAACATCTAATTTTAAAAGCTTCAAAACTGCTTATTTTACCAAAATGCGGCTTTTGTTTACTTCAGTGTGTTCACATATAATCATACTTAAACTAAACTGATTAGGTCTAATCCCATTTATAAAGTAACATATGATTTAAAAATACACATAGACAAAGTGTCTAATAAATTATCCAGAATACAAAGAAGAGATCGATGTGTTTTGTGCTGGCGGTTCACAGGCTTTGCTTCCTTTCCCTACCAATCGCTGATGGAACACTTTCTCGTAAAGTGTCCCTTTCCCCGCTTCTTCCTTTTTTGCCTGCAAGTAGAAAAAATAGCTCTAATGAGGATGGGCAATGACAATGGAGAGTGTGCTGCCATCTTTTGGCCAGCTATGTTAACAATGCAACTGAGGACACACAGGGACACACAGGGGAAAAACTGCTCCGTCGTGTTCATTAAGACACGTATATCTTGCAGGCAACTTAACATCCAGTAGTAAAGAGATGAAAATTGGTGTCATCCCTGGTTTTTTTACTGGTCAGTAGCACAGTATTGCTGCAGCAGGAGACCGTAAGAAAAGAGGGTTGCTTGCCTGTCATTGCCATTTACATATATAGGCTCAGCACCCATGCAGAGCCTCATTTTGGAAACCGCTGCAGGTGAGAAGCTTGGCCAGGGTCTCTCTCCTACCACCCCAGTATTCATGTCCTCAGCAGGTCTATCTTCTCGGTTCACTCAGACCACCTGTTGTCTCTCCAGAACCAAGAGAAAAGTAACTCGGTATCCGCACTAAAATGGATAAAAATGAGCCCACTGTGCAGTGAAAATACCATCAACAAAAAGCTGGGTGCCAACACGAAAGCGAAGATGAGCTCAGGATCAGCAGCATCCAAATGTCATCCACACCAATGTTGGAACGGTGGGTGACTGCGGAAATGTACGGATGACCATTCAAAGAACTACAGATACAGGTAAGCAACCTGTCTTTGTGGTCCTTTCGCATCACACACGAGACAAAGAGCAAGCTGACTTGCTATCTGGAGAAGGGTCAGTGTTGTAATGCAGTCCAGATAAAAGAACTGCACAGCACTCAGCTTGGGTTGGAGCATCATGCTCAGCGACATCATTATGAATAAATGCAGGTGGCTTTGACCATGTTGTGGCCCAACACAGGTCAGGCAAGGCCACGGCATATCCAAAGGCTATTGAAGTAACAGCTCTCCTAGTTGAATGTACCTTCTCTTGATTGGTACCTAGTGACCACTCAGCTTATAGGCCTGTTTTGTAGTTTGAAATACCTAAGATGGAAACCTCTGGGAAATGGCAAGAAGACCTTGTGTGGTCAGCTTCCTACCATGGGCGCCCCATACATGGAGAGATGCATCACTAGCAAGAGCTTCTAAGGGAATAAGCTGCAGGAAAGGGATTCATCCCAAAGATTAGACATGGTTGTCCACCACTGAAGTGGCAGCCCTACTACACTCAGGATGTTCGAACATCATCTGTGGTTTGAAGGAACAGAGGAACCAAGCTTGCAGTGCCTCGTGCACAGTTGGGCCAACAGCACAACTGCAACCGTGGCTGCCATCAACCCCAGGAGGTGCGGCAAGGGCAGAAGCCTGAACCTGGGGGAGACATAGCCAGCCTGTGTCTGAAACCAGCATGGCACCAACATATTGATTCGCTCACCTGCCCTGATGAAAAGGCTTGTCCCAGATGACAAACAAACCCAGTCCCTGCAAGAGTTCATGAGAGGGGTAACTTTGAAGAGTTCCCTCCTTGTAGAAGCAATGAATCATCAGACAAGAGGGCTGTTTGAAAAGGACACAGCCTCAAGATACCAGGAGTTGTCAAATTCAATGCCTCATTCCCTTCTAGACTGCCAGACATTCCAAGCTCATCACAAAGGAAGAGACCACTCAGATTTTCCCAGAGGCAAATAGGACTGAGAACAGGCATTGTATTCATGCAGCCGGTGAGATTTATCTATGCATCCTGGTCTTGGCAACTCCAAGGCCAGAGTCTGGAAACCTAGCCCAGGATGCTGACCCATCTTGTGAACTCATCCTCTGATTGAGAGGAGCAGCGGGGGGTTTCTTATTTCACCATCCACTGCTGACATTATCTGAACTGGCTCAGGCATCAGTACCTACCCATCAGGTTCCACCAACATCAGCAAAACCAACCAAGGAGTGAAGAGAATCGGGACCAAAGAGCCTGGGGAGATAGGTTTTCTTGACTCCTCCTCCTTTTGAAGATCTACTGATTTCATGGTTACAAGCTCTCTTAGAGCAGCTTTTTGCTACACAGTAGGCTAGAGACTATCCAGGGGTAGGAGAATCAGTAGCCCTCTGCTGGGGATGAAGCAGATTCCAGAGTGGGGTTCTTGGAATGGGCAAAAGAGGCCTCTCCTGGGCCATGGGTGGTCTGAGCACCTCCACCTCTTCCAGTGCTCTTTTCCACCAGCTCTAGCCAAAGCGATCTACTTTGGCAAGCTTGTTTTGTGAGTGCCTGGCAGTGGGTGCAGATGTCAACAATGTGTATTCTGTAAGCCCAATGAGTGCCCATCTCTTGAAGGAAACTTACTCCCAGACCTAAAAAATTTGCAGAAAGGCACCTTCAAAGCTATATGCCTGGAGGTATAAGAGCAATCATTAAGATTGCAAACAAAAATGCAATAACAGAAATTTATTGGTGCTCCCATACTGGAGATATTCAAAAAGAACATAGACAGCCATCTGAGTGTAACATGGTGTCCTGCAACATCAGGGAGTTGGACTTGATGGCCTTCATGGCCCCTTCCAACTCTTCTATTCTAATCATAGATTCTATGATTCTATGAAATAAGCAACAAAAATGCAGAAGAGAATGATAGGGGAGAGATTGAATAAAACAGATAAAAGCAAAATAACACAGTCCAAAGGGCAATAGAAACTCCCACAAAATGGTCACAGTGATGGTCAATGAGGAACTGAAGGAAGAGGTCAGAACCTGCTAAGAATATGGGTAGGAGATTGGGAGAAGGTTCCTGGCACAATTCATTAGCCCAATGAATGAGGCTCCACGCAGGCACTGATCCCATATGGGTTAATGCATAGATACCATAAGAAGAAGAGGGAGGTCTTCATAAAATGTAGAAGACACCAGCCTAGGAACCGGTTGGCATCTGAAAGAAAGAAGTAAGGAAGTATACCAAGGGCTGATTCAAACAGACCTACTCATCACTTAATCTTGCATAGCAAATTTACGATATTTTTAAACCCACATTTCAGGGCATGCTGCCCTTACAAGGCAGTTTACAATAATGACCTCATCACAGGATTGCACAGCAGCGGATGACTGTCAGGCAAATTTGTGAACTGCTTCCTCTGGAAATATGAATGAGCAATAGATAACAAATGTTCTGTGATGGTTAACCTGACTTGAGTCCTTCAGCCATTCAAGTTGTGACTCAGTGCACCAAATCAACATGTGATGAGCCAAGAACTTGTAGTCCAGCACTTCACTGAGTCAAAATCCAGGAAATATTGGGAGCAGAAAAACATTTGTTACTTTGTGATCATCAATGCATCTTAGCCATTATGAATTATCACAAGATCCCCAAATTGTACAAAGAACAAAGGCAATGATAAAACTCCAGAAATTTTATTAGTACAATGTCTTTATTAGGTTAGTTCAAGGTCAGAAAAATATGCAAGCTTTTGAATGCTCCAGATTTTTTTGTCAGGGAAGATGCTCCAAAAAACAGTGGATGAAGAATTGGAGAAGGGTACCCAAGTTGATGTTGAATTCATGATGTCTACGCAGTAACAGTCTTAAGAGAACATGGGGGGAGGGGGGCGTTTGCACATCATGACTTAAGCATCAAGCAGTTTCTCCCCACACCAGCTCTGCTATTCCTCCCTGTCTCTTCTTGCAACCTATTGCCTGATTAGGTGATATGGAGATTTCAAAAGTGTGCACATTTTGGTGCCTTTTGAATAGGCCTGATAAAGGCACCACCCTAATATTTTATTATTTATTTATATTGTTATATTCATATTCATATTTATAAGCCACCAAATAGTTCAAATGACACTTTAGGCAGAGCATACCAGGCAAAAATTAGAAATATACCACAAGACATTAAAAGTCATTATTAGAATATAAATAGAAACATAGAAACAGAGTGAGTTAGAAGGGGCTTCCTGGGCCATCTAGTTTGACCCCTGGTTCCAGCTGGTTCTGCTCATGATATGCCTACCATGTGCATGTCCAGCCTATTCTTGAACACCCAATAGCGCCTCAACCACTCCCATGGAACCCCATTCCATGCCCTCGAAGTCCTAAATGTCAGGAAGTTCTTCCTGACATCCAGATTGAGCCTTGGTTCCCTGAACTTTGCTCCATTAGGAAGCATCCTGCCCTCCTCTGCAGGGAAAAACATGTGACACCCCCTCAGATACCTGTATGTCACCAACAGATCCCCTTGGAGTCTCCTCTTCTCCAGGCTGAAAAGATCCAGTTCCCTCAGTCTCGCCTCATACAGCTTTCCCTGCAATCCAGCCACTATCCTTGTGGCCCTACGTTGCACCGGCTCTAACCTGGCTACATCTTTCCTGTAATGTGGAGCCCAGAACTGAACCCACAAAATAATGAATTATTATTATTATTATTATTATTATTATTATTATTATAACAGGATCATTCTAAAACATAACAAGGTAAAGCTGGCAACCATAAATTACTAAATTTTCAATACAAATAGAAAAATCTACAATCAATTATTAATTGATCATTAATAACCTTTGGGTTATGGGGTAGCATAGAAATTGAATTGAATTGAATTGATTGATTGATTGATTGATTGATTGAAGATCCTCAGCTACTAAATTATTTATAGAATAGGTTATGGGGAGCTGAGTTACAGCCAAATCTAGTAAAAAGACCATGGAGTTTGCTCAAGTTTGGACTGTCCTCTCATTTCAAAGTTTATGCTTTGATGTTGGAGTTCTTTAACATTCTTTAACATATACCTTAACTACACTCTCAACAAGTTTTTTGCCATGAAATGAACTGTTTTTCAAATATCTACTACAGCACAAGTGGATCCCATAGTCAAATATCTCCAAGCAGTATGTGTTGCTAAAAGCAGAAGCATCATCCTGAAGAGAGGCAAACTGTTGCATAATGCTACACAACTCCAGCTAGAATCTTTGCCTTTTTCCTCCCCTTCACGTTTGCTTTCTGAGAGTTTTATGTCCCTCTTTCTTTCTTTCTGTCTTTCTGTCTTTCTGTCTTTCTGTCTTTATTTATATTGCAATTTATAGCATGCCTTTTTCCTACAAAGGGCTCAAGGCAGCTTACATCATTCTCCTCCTCCATCTTATCCCCACAACAACAACCCTGTGAGGTAGCTTGGGCTGAGAGTCTGTGACTGGCCCAAAGTCACCCAGTTGGCTCCATGGCTGAGCGGGGACTAGAACCCGGATCCTCTGAGTCCCAGTCCCACCCTCTTAACCACTACACCACGCTGGCACATTATGTCCTACCTTAAGTCACATCTGCTTCCTCCTTGGGTCTTCTCCATCAGATAAAAATTGCGCCTTTTCCTCAGCTCCCACCAAGTCATAACTTGCCACAGAACCAGGGAATGCTGGCCCTTACCTAGACGGAAGAAACTTCAGAAGGCTTTGTGAAGATATCCCATCTCTTTCTCCATAACCCATTTGCTGCCTTCAGAAAAAAAGAAAAGGAAGAAGCCGTGGGTGGGTTATACAAGCAAGGCAATGACCTGTGGGCTCCCTCTAAAAGCCTCTGAATGAACAAAGAATTGGTGCGACTGGAGACTTTTTGGGACGACCCACAGCAAGGAAGGTTTTATGTTACATCCATCTAGCAGAATTTCCTCCGCTTTGCATGGTGCATAAGGCCTTCATGGAACACTGAAGGAGTCAATGGCTTTTTACCTGGCAAATGACAACACGGTTATTTGCCTGTGTCAAGGTTGTCTTTCCCACAGCGAGATGGAACAGGATGCTGTGGTTCCTAAGAAACCGGAGTGCAAATACTATCAAGTGAGTCTGTTCAGCGTAATCAAGAACCACATCGACGTACAGTGAAAACCTGCATTGCATAATATAATATAAATCACAGCAGGATGTTCAAAGAGAACTAAGGGAAACGCATGACCACAAGCCCTGTTAAGAAGCTGCTCTTTCCTCCACCACCCCCTCCCTTCCCATTCGTTTTTCCTTGTGCATTGTGTCTTTCTACATTGGAAGCCTGACAACAGGAACTCTCTTGCTTTACTGCTTGCATGTAAACTGCTCCAGGAGCCTTTTTGGCTGAGAAGTAGAATACATCCTTTAAATAAATAAACAGACATAAGTGCATAAGAGACGTACTTCATTGCACTGAGGGTCAATCTAATCCAGCTTTCTGTTATTTATTCATTCATTGCATTCATAGCCCGCCTTTCTTCCTTCCTAGACACTCAAGGTGGTTTACAGAATCCTCCTCCTCTTATTCCCACACAGTAAACCCTGCGACATACGTTGGGCTGAGAGTCCATGAGTGGCTCAAAGTCACCCAGTGAGCTCCATGGCTGAGTGGGAACTAGAACCCCGAGCTCCTGATTTCCATTCCCTCACTCTTAACCACTACACCACACTGGCTTTCAAGCAATGGCCAACCAGCTGCCCCCGGGACACCCAGCAACACAACACAAGTGCTACAACAGGTCCCCAAGCAACTGGTGGACAATGGCATACTGCCCCCGACAATTGAGCATTTTAAAATCAATCAGCCCCAGATAAATCAAGAGCAAGTTGCCTGAGCACTCAGCTTAACTGCAGCACAAAAGAACTTTGCAAGCTTTTTGGTTATTACAGGAAAGTATGCAGTTAAACAATAGGAACAAATCTCTACAAGGAAGCTTAGATAAAAAGGGCATTAGTTCTTTCCTACTATCATAACAGTTGCCGTAGTAATAAGAATAGCCAAATATGAGCCTCCATCCTGGGAACACAACCAGAGGTCATGATCTTGTTACATATTGACCAGTATTAATGTTAAATTATGTAACGATTTCTTTCCAGTATGAAACAACCAAGCATGTTTCCAGGAACGACCTGATGCTGGCTTGCTCAGAGGCTTTGTGAAGCAAGTATTGCAGCCAAAATGGGCACCGACCAGCCAATTTGTACCATCAATGCGTGGTTAGCAAACCACAGGTTGTTTTTGAGTTTGTACGAGTGAGAAAGTATGCTGGTTCCTGCTCACCCACCTGCATTTTGTCAAATAACCCAGGAATTCCTGATGTGTGAACCCAGAAATTCCGGGTTGTATCTGATAGTTTCTGGGATTAAACTACCTTTGTTCACACACAATGTAATAGGTAGTTTTTGGGTTAACTCTGGGTTGTCTAACCCCTGGATTGTTCTAGAAAGCAGAAGGGGCAAGCAGGCACCAGGCACCATTCACATTCCTGTGCGGCCACATCAATCATTCCACAGGAATTGGCCAGGTCTGCAGCCTGAAGTAGTAGTATATGCACTAGCACTTTGTCGACATAGCATAGATTATCATGAACCATATAAAGACAACAGTTATTCACTGTCAGATTTGCACAATCGATACTGTCTAATCTACCTGATTTAGTAACATGGTTTAGTAACATGATTGCAGCTATTCAAAGTGATAACTCCTTTTCTTTAGCTTTTCATTCATTTGAGCAAGTGTGAATGGCTTGTCCTTTTGCATGCGGCAGCTGATTTGCAGCATTACAGAAACATTTCATACCTCTCCTGGAAAAATATATTTATATGTCTATTTGCAATGATCCGGTCTTTTAAAGCAGTGTATAGAATAACTTGACACCACGTATTTGTGTTTTGCATTCTGATTTCCAGCATGCAGTGTCTCCCACCACAGACTCAACCCTCTTGGAAAAAATCAAAGGTTATCACATTTCACATTTATGAGAACAATATTGGAGTTCTTGTGGAAGCGGAAAGATCTTAAATGCTGGGGATGTTGAACCCTGTGCACCCTTAATCAATCCTTTAGAATGAAGTCCAGTTTAAGAGAAGTATTTGGGCATATACCATGTTAAATCTCTTCCTTTCAACAGCAGAAGCCTTCAGGCAATATCACAAACTCACTCTGAAATTCCCCAAAGTTTCAAACATAGGTGGCAATGAGACCATGTGAAGCTGCCACCTCACAAGTCCAACGGTTCTTCCACACAAGGCAATGTGTGATGCTATCGCTATGTAACATGAACTCCATTTTATGTTACTGAATTGCTTGGAATTTTATATGGGCTTCAGATACCATCATCTTCCTTGCATTGCCTTCCCATGTCCTCTCACTGAACCTTCCTTCTTGTTTTCTTACTGCACTAAGGAGAAAAAGATGGAATTGCGTTCTGATTGGTGACGCTTCTACCTGGAAGCACCACGAAGCTCTGCCAGGTGTGCAGAACTAAAAGGATAATCCTCTTGATTGCTTCATGACTAGACTACAAACCTAGATGATGTTCAGATCTTTTCAGCTGCTCTGCCTCTGTACCAAGGCATGCTGAAAATATGAAACAAGGGACTTTTTCAATACAATAATATTCAGCATCAAAAAGATTGTAATCCCCAGGATTATTTGTGGAAGAAAAACTGTAAGATCCTAAGAAGTTCCATGATGGATCAAACCAAAGGTCCATCTACTCTGGGATTTTGGTCACTCTGTGGCCAACAAGATGTTTGTGGGGAACCCTTGGTCATCCTCGTTGCTCTTGTTGCTCTAATTGCTCATTCCCTCCATTTTCACAATGCTGCAATATCTCTTTTAGACGCGGACCAGTATGGTCAAGCTGTAGATTTGTGGAAGGGGAATAGGAAATTGGCAGCTTCACTTTTAATACCTTTCCTAATTATGCCTAACCTGGAATTGACCTTTTTCATAGCAGCTGAACAGTGGGTTGATGCTTTCACTAAACTATCTGCTACAATCCCCGATCTCTATCAGTGACTCAGATGCTATCAGCACAGTCATAAAGTCTGGATCTTTTGCTCAACTTACATCACTTTACATCTGAAATTGATCTGGTCTGATATTGATTTAAATTTGCAGAGTGTTGACACACTACCAGTTTTCTTCAACTTAGTACCATCTAGATATGTAACACTACAACTCCCATCATCCCCACTAAGTTAGCAAAGCCTGCCCCTCTGTATGCCAAAAGCCTCCTACCATGCTGGATTCCCATAGATAAGTTGCCTTGCCTTGCCTTGCCTTATTTTATCTGTTTGTTTCATTTGTGGAGCAGAATTAAAACACCTGATCCTTGAAGACTAAAGAGTAAATGTCCGAGAAGGGCTGTATTACATGACTCTTCTGAATACATAGTCCAGCACTCAGTAAAGGGACTCAAATAAAATTTATGTAGGCAGTGTAGTTGAAAATGCAATTTCTGTGCTTTCTGTATATATAATCATTCAGTCCCTCTTGTGCAGCATATGTACACAAAGGAATCCTGGCTGGGGTTTTCCCACTCTCTGTTCAGCAAAGGAATTGTCTGAGGACAGGCTTATGGAAGCCTTTCAGGGACCACTTTGAGATTCCTGAAGCGAGGAAGAGGAGCAAACCCAAACAGGAATACGGCCAGTGCACGAACATCTCTCATTCCATAAAACCATCTGGTGTGAAGGAAAAAGGGTTTTCTTATGCCTTATTCCCAACCTGGTGCTCTTTGCCAGAGTACATTCTGCTTGGGGATCCTGGGAGTAGTAGTCCAACTCATCCAGACGGCACCAGATTGGGGATAGTAATCCTGTGAAGATATGCATATTATGGGCATCACATCCCCAGTGGACTAAACAGACTACTTCCATTTTACAAACAAGCCATGCATTTTTACAGCTTAGAAATTAATAATGCTCATTATTTCATTTTAGAATGAGCTACATTAAAGAGTCTACAGCTATTTGCAACCATCAGTGGAGCAGCATTATAACTGAATTGTTGCCCATGCTTTTGTGAAATTTCTATTTCCTCTCTCTCCCTCTCTCCCTCTCAGTTCTTTTACCATTGTTTATGTACGCAGAGAGAGCAAGCAGAAATTTACTCTCTAAAATTCGGTGCAGAGAAGAAACAATAAAAGCAAGGCAGAGACGTGGAGGCAGAGGGAAGAAGATGGGATCATTTGGGTTCATGTACCCAGGGACCTATGTACAGCAGGGCGTACGAACAAGTGGGGAAGGTATCAGATATTACCGTGTAAACATTTTTGCTACATTCAAGGAAAACACTGCTGGCAAATTTTAATCACAATGGCTGCCAACCAGCCCTTATGGCAAAGATGTTTCACACTGACTCAGGCCCTCTTGTGTCCATAGCCTGATCGAGGGAAGGTGAAAATCCGCCCCAGGAAATCCCACTGAAATAACAGAAGGCTTGGAGCAGCATTCGTGAAAATATGCCCTCAACCAAGTAGCGAGACTCTAAAATAATATCGATGGAGATGTATGCATGTATTGATGTTTTTAAAGCAGGAGACTACATTTCCCACAAAGGACTTAATCCAGCCAGGCATATTTACCCCATCACTTCAGATCGGAAGCATTTCCAAAAGTGAGTAAAAAATATGACAAAGGCAGCCTCCTTGTCTTGAGTATTTTACATGCTCTACATAGTTTAAAAATATGTGGCTTATTAATGACTGGTTTTTCAACCTCCCCAATAAGCTGCTTTATTATTATTAACAGGACCCTCCTTTACGGATGCGGGTGTCACACAATTCTGCCCTGCGCAGGTATCCTTTATGATGTTTAATATAAAAGATAGCCCAGTATTTATATCCCTCACAATAACAGAATGGATTGTTTTAAGGTTATACAGTCCAGCTGTGATAAAGAAAGAAGGAACCTTACAAAATGATAAATATTTTCATTAAAAAACTTTAAAACTAAAAGTTCAAAGATATGTTCCCTTCTCTTATATCTTGTCAAAACATGACTTAGGGCCCAAAACTAATCTACTTTCAATTTTATTCCATATTTCAGTGCTGTCATAGTACTCAGCAGAGAGTATTGGAATACGATCATTTTTTATTTTGTTGATGTTACCGACAGCTTTATTTCACAAAGCAATCTTATACTATGTCTACCAGTGGCAGGTCACAGAGGTCAAATAGTCTATCCTTACAGGTAGAGAGCTTATTAAACTCACGTCTATTAAACCCAATGGACAACATAAAGAAACATTTCAGCAAAATATTTTTAACATAGTTCAATGGAAATATGAGTGGAAAGTGTAGTAAATAATTTAAAATGATGCCAGGATGGAACTTAGGTCACAGTGTTTTAGAAAAGAAAGGAGGAGGGTACAATCCTGAAGACAAATCCTACAACAAAAACGTTTGGACTGACATTATTTTTGGTTGTTTAAGAAAATACTTCAGAAAGATCAGTGCAGCTCATACATAAATTTACTTTGCGTTCTGCATTTATTTATATGTAACTGATGCCTAGCCATTAAGAGTGCTTATTTTTAAAATGAACTAGTGCAAAATGCAATAGCCAAATTGATTTCTGGAGCCCACTTTGCGGATCATAAGACCTGTTTTGTTTCATCTGCACTGACTTCCAGATTGTTACCAAGCATAATTCAAAGTGTGCTATAAAACCTTAAGTGGTTTGGGACAAGGATATTTGAAGGACCGCCTCCTGCTATACAAACCTGCCTGCCCCTAGTGTCCACGCTGGAGGCCCAGCTTTATGTCTCACCACTTTCAAAGGCATATTTGCCGAGGACTCTAGACAGACCCCTTTCTCTTGGGGCATCCACTTCAGTTGGCTCCTCTGCCTTTTGAGCTTCAAGCACCAAGAAGTTCATTTTCTGCCAAGCTTTTACTGGGTTTTCTTTCTCCCTTTCAATACCAAACTGTTTTGTCCTGCTCTTAGTTTTCACATGAGAAATGAATTTTCATCATTTCTGCTATCATATTATAGCTTAAATTGTTTTATCACAACCACTGTTTTCTGCTTTTACGTATTTTGTGACTTTGGAAGTCCTTTTCATCTATTTTCTAAAGGGAAGTGGGCTATAATATTTTTTTAAAAAATTGAATGGATAAATTAAAATTACAGTCACCTTAATCCTACACAAGTATTTGGTACTGTATAATACTTAATACAATGCAATATTAATTAATATGATGCAATAACACTTTCTTCTTGTTCCTTGCTTCTCCTGTTTTCCTCCAATCATGCTGTCCCATAAATTGCTTTTTGGCTAATGCAGTGTATGAGAAAGAACTTGAAATGGCACAAAAACATAAAGGCTGCATAATACAATGTTCCTTGGCAAAATGCAATGGCACAAAGCAATGTTCCTTGTGTAATAACCTAGAAAAACCTGCTTTAGCTAGCAAACACCATTTTTGAAGGTTTTTTAATATGAGGATGTTCATTTGCTGTACCTACTTTTGAACTTGTTGCAGCATTGAGGTCTGAGGGCTACCAAAGAGGATGTCCTTTCCTGCTTTTCCACTATGCAACCTCTAGGTGTCACTGTAGTACAGCAGAATGGTGCAATTACTAAATGGGAAAAAAAACCCTTTCTTTTGCTTTTACAAACAATACCACATGTCCCTGCACTAAAAAGACTTGACAAAAAGTGGCTATTTAAAAACAGAAGTGAAACTGGAGGGTAGCAACATGATCTAAGGAAACTGTAGACAATTATGAGTAGGGAATGATAAGCAAACAAGAAATGCCTTGGCTCTGACTTCTGTATATGTACTGCAAGTAGCTAAATATCATATTCAATACTATGATGGGAATACATCTGTTGACTGAAAACCAACTGATGCCTTCCTTCCACCCATGAACTTCTGTCTGTCAGCAGTGAAGAGAAGGAGACTTTCCCCCCTTATCCCCGTAAACTTACGCCTCACAACACTGCTCCAGAGGGTTGTACAACTGAACAGAGTAAATTTGGGGGCATGCTGGAGGGAAAAAGAGATGGGACTATCTCCTCCCTGAGAGGATGTTTGCTTCTGTAATATTGGATCTTGCCCATTGCTTTCTTCAAAGACACCATCATTTCTATGGATCACCATGGCATGGTTTGTAGGGTTACATGTATGTTTAGTTATTAAGTTGGATCCAAAGAACATCAGTTACACTTGGGTCCAGCTGAAAAGGGCTTCCAGTTAGTTCTGGCTATACAGTGGAATGTATATATCACCCATTTTGTCTGAATGTAACCCACTGATTTAGAATAGTACATAAAAGGTTCCAGATCAATATTTGAGGAAAAAATGATAGGCCACAGTTAGTGCTATGCAAATGAACTACCTCTATGCTCCAAAACTGGAGAGATAAGCTTGTCCTTATCTAGCAAAGCTTAGCTTTAGTTCTAGTTCTACACACAGAGAGAGCTTTGTTAAGATAAGCTATCAGTGTTTCTTTCTTTCTTTCAGTAAATTATATTCAGTGACTGATTGACTGACTGGCATAAAGTGAAAAGCCAAGAGGATGATAGGAAGGTGTCTTGGGCAATTAGTCCATCTTGCTGAGTACTGTCATCCTGACCTAGAGGGGTTCTCTGTGGTCTGAGAAAGAATATTCCCAGTCCTACTCGGAAATGCTGTTGACTGAATACAGGACTTTCTATATGCAAAGCATATGTTTCACCATGCCGTAATTTTTAATAAAGTCTAAAGAAACTTCTTATTTCTACATAATTGACAATTTAGCTCTCTGTCTCGCATGCAACACTTCTGTTGCCTTGTTCATTTGTGCGTTGCATGTCCCAGCTTCAAGAACGTGTTTTTAGAAAAGCATTTAGATGAGGTTCAGAACACGAGTCATGTATGAGCTTTGTATTTGCGAAGAGCAATGCAGGGCATCACCTTCAGGCTTAACCCTTGCTTTTCAGTTTTGCAATCAAACTCATCTGACTGAATGTCAGGCTTAGGAGAGCAAGTACAGGAGAGACCTCTAAAGTGGCATTTTAATGGTCCACTCCCAAATTCCTTATCAGCTAATGACTTGATTTTGGCTTTTGAGACCTTTCAAGTGGATCCTGGTGGACACTGTACACCATCTACTTTTGATCAATAGAGTTATCTGGTCGGATAATTAATGAAATACCAAAACATAAAACATGAGTTGTTAAAGTTCACAATTACCTTCCCTCTCACAGCTTCCCTCTGAACGTACTGTCCTTGCTTTAACACGCGGTAAATCATCTCCCTAAATGTATTTGCACCCAATCATTTTTTAAAGTCACAATCTTTGTAGTGTCAACTTGTCAAGGGTCAAAGGGAAGAACAGGCAAGATTCCCAAATCAATCTGCTTGTAGAAAGTGTCTCATTTCATTTCAAATTACCTGCTGGGGCTGAAGCAGCAGGCTATGGACAAACTGCCTTCCTCCATAAACCATGACAGCACAGGTCGAACTTATGTGATCATTCATAAGGGGCAAGTCAAGCTGGGCCTGTCATTAACTACTTTTAAACTGCTGTGCAGGGTTAAGTGATCTTGCAAGGCAGCAGCAGATATAAATACTATTTGGACAGTTTAATGTCAAGAGACAACTCCTCTGGGATTAAAACTGTGTAACCCAATAGTGCAGTTGTCGATGGAAGGATTAAAGCTGTTTGGGGCTGTTTCTTCGAGTTCCAACTTTGCATGTGTTTGCACGGTATTCAGATGTCACAGGCAGGATGCATCTCTAAGCACTGTCCCCCAAATGCAACATCTAAACATTTGTGATGCTGGGCCACCTTTCGACACATTTGAGGAGGAAACACCCCCAGATAGTGCTTCTTATTTTTCTTTTCTTTTTCTTTCCCATTTTTCTTTTTCTCTCCTTTCTCTTAAGGCATGTTTCAACTGGAGGTAGACAAAATTATCACGTGATGATGTGACTACCTCATTTTCAAATTGGAAGATATTAGCACATTTTTTTAAAGCTGTAGTGTCAGATTATGAAGCCAGATTGGGATACTCTTTCCAATGTTTATTTTATTTCTATAATTGATTAGTCACTCTGTGGCAAGTAGCTGTCAGGACAACATCCAAGACAATAAATAAAATCCCAAATTCCATATATAGTCAATCAAAAATCAATAGAGAGCCTGAAATAGCACAAGACCCAAACTACTTGAACACTATATTGCAGCAAAAAATAAACCGAAAATTAAGAAGCCTGTGAAAAACCTTAATTTTTAGCATTTTTTAAACTATTTCCCATCTCAAGCAGATTCCAATGTGGAAACAAATCAATGAGGATCACCTCATGAAGACTTGATCCATATGAAAGAAAAACAACACAGTGACTGGCTTCACGTGACATGACAACCCATCATGGTAACTATGGGTCATGGTGGGTTGCCATATTGTCCAAATCTAGACTTCTTACAGGATGGCTTATTTGGGTGCAACAAGCCACCCTGACAACCCATGGCTTTTTCTGGGCGTTGTTCAGCCCATGAGAGTTTGTCATGGCATCCAGACCCATGAGACCAATTCCACTGTGCTTCAGTTGGCAAACCACTTTTCATGATCTCACTCTCGCTGCCGCCACTGACCGTTCCTCTTCCAATGCCCAAGCAGCCATGAAGCCACTTTGCAGCTGCCGTGGCAGCGCTTTGGATCAAGCTTCGTCTGTTCACCGCCTTTTCTTATTTGGGCCCAGCATACTGGGTCATTATTGCCATTTTGCTACTGTGCAAATGTGTTCTAACAGTTATCCAAAGTGTGTAGGCCTGCCTTGAGCATGGCCTGGTAAGTTTCAGCTTTCCGAGAGAAGTGGAGTAAGTAACAGGTTTGAAGGGTGAGGTTGCCTATAGGCTAATTTGTACACAGTTGCCAGCTGTCACTGAAAGGGGGGAAACAGTGAAAGTAGGTGTGCCAAAAGGAACAGGGACAACATCACTGCTTTAGCAATGTATGACTCTGGCTTTTTACATGCTGAGCATGCACTGTCCTCTACCATTTCTACTTCCCTGACTCTCCAGCTATTCCAGAAAGGGGAATAGATTAATTCTGCTCTTCTTTTGGTGCACTTATCACTGTGGTTATTGTGGGTCCAGGACAGTAACTTGAGAAGACAGCCAAGGGGAACTAAATGAACCCAATTGTGGAATGGATATAATTTAATACTGGTGCTGATGGCCCATCTTCTCTGTCACATTTTGCCTCCTCTAAGGTTTAGAAATAACCATCTAGAGGATATTTGCACAAGTTTTGAACTGGGAAATATTTGCACATTTAATGGCTGGGAAGTAAATGTCAGACAACTTTGCACCAATTTCAGGGCACAGCAGTGAATGAAGGGAAAATATGGAGTCACTGCTGCAGGAATACAAATTTCCCCTCCATTTGCTTCCCAGCCACTAAATTGGCATCATTTCCAAGTCCAAAGAATGTATTTTTTAGAACTGACAAGGACTCACAGTAATAGCAGCAATAACTGCTCAAAAAAGGAAGGGTGTTCAGATCCCCTCTTCCTGCAGAATCCAGAAAGTCAGGGAATTGTTGAAATGATAGACAACTGTGAGAACTGAATTTCAACAAATAAAAAGTTGAATGGCTGAATAGGTTATATTAAGGTCACCCACATCTGGTGCACCCACTTTTGCCTCTCTTCCCCTTTTAAATTGTCAGTGGAATGTTAAGCACCTGACAGCTGGCAAGCAGGCACAAATAAGCCTATATGCAGCCTCACCTGGTCAGTTTCCATGTTTGTTACCTATTCCATTTAGTTGCTCCCCTTGACAGCTGAAATTTAAAAGACTATTGACAAGTCCAACATATATTGGAATGGCTTAGCATATCATGCAAACATGCCCATGAACTTGGGATTGTCCCTGGAAGGAAGTACTCCAGAATGCAAGTTGTAATGGTGGGAGCTGCATGTCCAAAAATGCATTTGGCAAGAAATTAAAATGCAAAGAAATCTAGTGCATTAGGTGGAGAGTTAAAAGCTTTCTCCCTGACAGCCTGGTTTTTGACACGTGGAGCTTTTCAGGCACGTGGTTTCCTGTCTGATGAGCTGAACCAAGGAATAGTTCCCTCACTCCAGCTGCTGCTATCTGCAGACCAAGCCATAGTGAGTGTTTAGCCATATGCATCTGAGAGGAAACCAAGCAGAGAAAAGGAATACAAGCATTGTGCCATCCGTGTTGAATCAGGGGCAGGTACTTCTAGCAGGTAATCTATGCCGCGTCCCAGTCTACAGAATGGACATTCAACAACCAGCAACCAACCCATTGACTGGGTCAAGACAGTGCAATAACCCACAGTCAAGCACTGGCATTGTTGTTGAAATGTGGGTTTTTAGGTTGCCTGAACAGCTGCCCAAATAACTCCTGGCTTGCTCTTCACAAACAACCCACAAAGAAAACCCATGGTTTGCGCTTGGGTTGTGAACTACAGGTTGTTCAATGTGGCTTGTTATCTTGGCTGTATCTAAACAGAATAACATCCATTGCAGCATCAATCCATGGTTTAATGAAAACTCAGAATCAACCCTTGGAGATAGGTTTTCAGGTTGGCTGAATGGAGTCCCTACAGACCAATATCCAATGTGGTTTTTACTGTGTAACACATCTAGATCCACTCTGGGGCTGCATGTGGTAGGTTTACCTAGAAACTGGCAATAGAGACATCCAACAGAGAGAAGCCATGACATTTTAAGAGTACAAACATGCCAGTTTAATATGGCAAATACGTGAAGTAAATGGCCACTAATTCAGGGCAAACAGTTTACTAAGAGTTATGCAATGCAGTTTATCCATCTCTACATGGAATCGAAGGCAGCCAGTTGCCACAATAAGCTACAGCTACCCACCCCACACCTTGCTGTGGGGAAACACTGAGTTCAGCAACTCCTGCTTTCTGTTTCAATGAACATACAGAAGTTTTCTTTCAGATGCACATGCCATTGTTTTATATCCCAGTTCCTGACTTGCAGAGGACATTTTGACAATACTACCCATGCCAATTCTATGCTAATAATTATGCCTGTGGTCCCATACCAACATCCACTAAGATGTTCAGATAAGATTATCTCTGAAGAGCCATTTTCTTTGCATTATTCTAGTAATTCCATGAGCTTGCAGACTGAAAAGGACTATCTTAGGACTTTTGCAGTCCTCAAGCCCTGGTAAGAAAGAATTGCAATTTAGAAGCTACACAAGAGCTGCCATTTTAATTACTGGGGGAATTGCAGTTAAGGGAGGGCTAATATGCTGAGATGAATTGGCAGACCGATGCCAGTGCAACAAAGGAAGATACAAAGGTTAAAAAATAGCATCCCTTGTGCTAAACGAATATTAGTATTCTACTGTGTTCAGGCCATGACACCCCTATTCATTTGGATGCCTGAAGCCCACTGGTGACACTTGAGAATGATCATGCAGCTTTATTCAAAGCTGGGAGAGTTTTGTTTTTCACCAGTGGTGGCCCCAGGAATAACACTGGAAGCACAGACAGAGCAAAGTGCATTCTGGAAGGCTGGGCCTCCATCCCATCCATTTGCTTTCTGAAGGAGAAATAACAGAGCTGTGCTCATTTAGAACACACCTTTTTTCCAAGAAAAACCCTATAGGCTTTGATGGCTCTCAAGTAGGCATGCTTAAAATTACAAGCTTGTTTGAATGTTTAGATTATGACTGTATTATAATGTGATTTGGCTGGGTTGGGGGATTAACCCTCCCCACAATGGGGCTGCCTATGGGTTTTATCTCTGTGGTTATAGTTAATGTGATTTTTCTATTCTCAAACTGCAGCCAAAATTTGATGGGGATGATCCTGCCCTATGCAACAATATAGAAAAACAGTGACATATTTTCTCCCTGCCTGCCCACCTCACGCAACACTGCCTATCAACAGGAAGTGGAAACAGAAATAGCAAGGATGGCCTTCTCCAATTAGGTGGTCCCTGAATGTTTTGGGATGACGGTTGATGTTTACCTGGCTGGGGCTGATGAGAGTTGAAGCCCAAAACATCTGACAGGCACCATGTTGGAAGCCCAGATCAAACATCAGGTCACCACAGGCCAGAGGTTGCCTGGTGCCCCTTGCCATTTCACACATGGGCATGGGAAGCTCTCTGGTACCGTCTAGGTTAGTACAGTCCTCTCAGCTCACAGTGGTTCTCTGGATGCCAGTTGTGGGTCTTTCCCAGTCCTTCCCCGAGAGACAGAACAATGCCAGCTCCAAGTTTCTAGGGCAAGATGCTCTCCATGGTCCCCCTATGTTCTCACCACCACTGTTCACAGCTGCCCTTCTTCCTCTCTTTCTTGTAACCTCCTTGCCTGACAGTGAGCAAGCCATCAGGGGCATCTACTGCTTCTCAGTCTCACCACCACCGTTCTCAAGGACAGAGCAAGAAGTAGGTACACAAACAGGCCTCAGCAGTGATGAGGAAGGACACAACCGGGGGGATCTTGCTGCGAGCCCACAGCCCAGGCCTCCATGCCCACCTTTGATGCTGATGCTAAGCCAGAAATTGAACCTGGGGACTCCTACATGAAAAACACACACATACACCACCAAGCTGCAGCCATCCCTCATGAGGCCGCTGTCTTAAGGCTGATATTGATTGATTGATTGATTGATTGATTGATTGATTGAATCTGTATGCCAACCCATAGCCAAGGGCTCTCTGGACAGCTTATAGTGCATTTTTCCATGCACAGAGACCACTTCTTTGTCTATGATTAATGGACACTCGAAGGCTGAGGGTTGGGAGCATAAATTTCCATTCTGGGGCTATATAAAAGTTCTGTTTCTGATGTTGCATCTACAATATTACACTGGTGTCACCAAGATGGGAGTACATTGTGAACCGGCCTTTATATTGATACAAATGCTGATGCATCACCCTACAATCCAGTAGCTACAATCACAAGGGATTCCTGAAGATCTCAGGCATAGTCTTACCTGTGTATCCCTGTGACATCCTAGGAGGGTTTTGAGAAAGCCCAGTCTTCAGCACATGACTTCTCTGACCTCAGTGAAGTTGCTGACTTCCCCAGTATATGGACATCTAATTTATTGTGGAAGCATGACTCAGAGTAGAACATTGTTTGCAGATCAAAAGCTCACTTCAGATGGACAATGGTCTGAAGTGACCGCCTAAGGGAGCACCCAAAGCCACACATTGGCTCAAAACCAAGTGGGCCCAGCAGTATAAATCACATGAATCAGCACCTTGACATGCAGCCTATATATGCACTCACAGTGATCTGTATAATCCAAGGCTTTGATTCTAAGCAGTTGTTGACATTTTTCCCCACAGATTCCAAGAGACCTGGTCTTTCTATCCAAAGGGAAGACTCTGGGGAGACTCCCTGCAGATGATAAATCAATCAACATTCCAGCTGACTCAGACAATTCCTTTACTCTAAGTACCTGGATGACCCAAGCCTCAGAGATATTCAGGATAAACTGTATATTGTCCAGACTTATTTATTTATTACATCTTTATAGGTATAAAGCTCTTTGAGCAGACTGTTTAAAGTATTAAAAAGTAAAACTACAGTATAAACTAGAATAAAGTATAAACTAGAAGGAGTTTACTAGAGCATGGACCACTGTAGCTAGGCGGCTATTCCTGTTCAGATAAGGACATAGTTAGTGTATAAATCTAAGATGATAACATCTGTTCTGTGCCAGTGAGTCCACCTGTGCCTTTTGTGAAGTGCTGGATGCAGGAGACCCCCAAACTATGAATCTGATCCTTTAGGACACAGCTTGGACACAGTTGAGTATTAGATAAACATTGCCTGCAAGTCTATATAATATATCTAGAAAATACAATAATATAATACCTCAAAAAAGAGAAGAGATCCTGGCCTCTGTCAAGCTCTTTCGTTTTCTTGTCAGCTATTTATATTTAATAATTAGTGACTTTTAAATGGCTTCTGTGGCTTCAACAGTAGGCTGCAAAGAAAAAAATGAAGCATGAAATGGAAAAAGCTTTCTTCATGAACATGAAGCGCAGGATTAGTCCAAGCTAAGTGGCAACTTCTCCAGTCAAAATCAAAACTAGTTTCCCCCTACCCCCTCAATCAGAACTATTGTAAAATGTGCACAGTTTATTAAACATTTCCAACTGCAACTTGCTGCTGTAACTCAGCCCAGCTCTTCATGAGGTGCTCCACTTAGCCATTTCTTTGGCTGTCTGTATTTTGCGTGGCAAATGAGAAGGGGCAACATGACTGATGCATGGAAAAACAAACTGGAGTGTTACTTTGGACCTACTGATTAAGTTAGCTCTCAGATGCCATTGTGTCACCACCTTTGTGGCAGAATATCAGAAGAGTTAAACAAAATGAAAAGGAGAATTCCTGAGCTGATAAATCAGCCTGATAGCATGAGAATGGCTTTGGTGATAAAATGCAAATGTTGGAGGAAGACAATAATAAAAGAAACCCAATAGGCAAGGCAGGCGGCAATTGCACAAGTCCAGCTGCAGACATTTCCAGAATCCTTTCAAGCTCCACAGGCATCAATTTTCTGAAGTTAATTGGGGGATATTTTATGATGCTATAAACATTGGTGTTAGCCATATATAGACACCATAGACTGGATGTCTTTGCATAAGATTCCTAAAGATCACCCAAGAATGAAGGAAACTGGATGAGAAGCTGAATGAGGGCAAACAACACAGCTCCAATGTGATAAAGGCCCTTCTTGTCTGTCCTCATTTTGCGGCAGTATAGTGGGAATGCATGAGAACAGGTCTTTTCCATAGTGGCACCACAGCTTTGGCATGGGCTTCCTTTGGGGGTCCATCAAGCGCATAATGGTAAGCTTTTGGAAGGTTCCTAAGTCCTCTCTGACTCTCCAGTTGTTTTTATTGGACTGTTCTGTTTTGCAGCTGCAACTGTGTTACAGATTTTAATAGTGTCTGGGCCACATATTTTATTGTTGCTGTTTCTTGATGTTAAGAATTTTGCTGTATTATCACTGTGCATGCTTTGCTATTTGGGATTTTGTTATTCTAGGCAATCTAGGAAAGTATTTTAAATAAACAAACAGTTCACATCTCAACAGAAAATTGAAAAGTCTGGTAAAATGTAGAGAATTGTGGAATAGTCTTCACATGAGGCTGAAAGGCTATTGGTGCAGGGCAAACCTCCTTGGTGAGACCATTCCATAAATGGGTCACTATAGCTAGAAAGGTACCATGAAGATGGCTTCCAACTACCGTGTTTCCCCAAAAATAAGACACTGTACAAAATGTACATTTAATGTACACCCTTCTGCTCAGCACTCCAGCTGCTCCCAAAAGCTGTATGCACCGATCCTTTCCAGCGCCTGCTACCGGTACTGTCACAGGCAGCGGAGGAGGCAGAGCGACATGAGCCAATGCCTCCACTGTAGTGCCGGCTCCTGTGACAGGCGGAGTGCATTGGATATCACTCCGCCCTTGACAGGAGCCAGGACTACAGAGGAAGCATCGGCTTAAGCCGCTCTGCATCCTCCCGCTGGCACGCTGCACCCCACTGGCACTCTGCAAGTAAGCCAAAAAAGTAAGACCTATTACCAAAAATTTTTGGTAATAGGTCTTACTTTCGGGGTAGGGCTTATATTATAGGGCGTACCCCGAAATAAGACTAGGTCTTATTTTCAGGGTAGGTCCTATTTTCGGGGAAACATGGTAATAACTGAGAGTATGTGGGCCACAGATGGCCCAAAGTAGCATGCAGACCAGTGAATGGCCTGGAAAAGAAGGGACCTGTCTTTCCTTTGTACCCAGAGCCTGGGTTCACATGACATGGCAAGCCATGACAACCACCCACCATAGCTTACATATTCCAAGTGGTGGCCAGAACATACCTTGATGCCTTGCAGGTAAATTAACTTAACATTATGTGTGAAACAGGTCAATAGGTGACTATTGTTATAAACACTTGCATAGTCCTATGAAACAGGAATGCCTGCCAGAGATTGTTTTTTAAGTGGCAGGGAGACTTACAACTTGCTGTCTTAATCTGTGTTGATAGCACTGTTCCATTTATTCTGGGGACTTGAGACCTAAACAATTAACCACAACACATGTTCTTCCATCGCACTGGGAATTCTGGTTTGTTGTTTATTTTGGCATTTAGGATGCTTCCAGGAGGAGGTCTGCGAGAGCTAATAATCAAAAGGCGTTTCTCTTTTTTCTTCTTAAGGAGATTTTAGGAAGAAGAAATAAAAAGAATGAAGTAACGTGAGAAAAATGCAAGAGGGCTGCAAAGCAGCATTCTCTGAACACCCCAGTACATTTCCATGAATGAGCCACGTGGCTACACAATAAAGGCTCCTCTGGATGGACCATGTTTTCAAGTCTATCCAAGAACATACAAATGTTTTGAGAGTCTTGGTCCAACACCCCCAGCATTAACTCTCTGCCCTCCCAAATCTGAAATGGCACCTGCAGCATGAGATTGCAAATTATCCATTACTGACAGATGTATAGAAAGTGACACTAATGCCAGGAGAGTGGAGCTAGCTAGGAAATTAAGCAGTATTCCCTGTATCTCCAAGCACAGGTCCACACTTCCTTTTTTGAGAATTACAAATTCAGGAAAATGACAAATACAAATAAAAGTGTTTTAAAAAATCTAGACAAACTACTGATTTCCAGCTAGCTATCCTAGCCTGAGAGAAACACTTCTGTGAAAACAGGGTTTAAATGAAACCATTCATTTTAGCATAACTAACTTACGACTGGAGCAGAATAACATCTGTACAAAAGTTAGCAATCTCTTTAGTCATAACCCCAGGTTTCAAAGTACACATAATCCCACAGCAATGCAGATGGCGCAACACTGTGCAGTGACCTAAAAGGCACCAGACCATATATCGCTTCTTTTTCTGTCTTGTTTCTCTACTCTGTAAGAGCCTGGCCATTGCAAAACCACTTCTGAGTCAGCAGAGGTAATGTGTACACTCAACTCTGATCCATCTTGATGCAGGGAAGAAGCCCCACTGAATTCAGTGCAACATACCCTCACATCAATTTTTGTAAGATGGAAGTCTTAATCTTCATGGCACATTTCTGGCTCACTTGGGCTTTACACCCCTCTCAAAAGCTGAACATGGAACTGTTTGCAAGCAAAACTTGTGCCTGCCTAGAGCTACAAGCCTTAGTTCTAAAAACAAACAAAAATGTGGTACTACAGCCAGAGAGCAGGTAGCAATCAAAAGAATTTCAACTCAGTAGCAATGTGCAGGGAAGCCAACCTAGCTGGATGCCTTTCAGGTTTTTCTTTGTTGATGTATATTCTTGGGTGAAACTAGCCCAGGTTTCTTGATCTCCTGACAGTGGAGAAGCTGTAGTGGTGGTGATATGGAAAGATCAGGCAGTAATTTTATAAAGACTTCTCCTGAAAGAACATGAGATAAACAAAGAAATATCTTCCTAATTTCTTCCATGTGTGCTTTTTCAGCAAAACAAAACTATTTAAGATCCAGGAAAGCCTCACAATTTCTTCCTCTAGCCTCATTTAAAACATAATTCTAAAATCATAATAATGCATTGTTCTTCACCAGAGAAATCTAGTGAAAATGCATTTTTAAATTTACATTCTTGCTTTGTATTGTCTAACCATCACAAAAACAGCTTTTGTGATTTGGAAGGAACTAGACAGCACTAAGTAAGATTGTATCTATTAATTGAGAAAAGTGGGAAGACTTGCAGGCTACTTCAATAGCAGATAAATAGTAATCTTACACTGACACATTTTTCAACCATCTTCTTGGTCACAAATCTATCCTCAGATCTATCTTTCTGAGAAAGTCAAGGCCAAGTTATTCTGAAAGTTTTACATTTAGTATGAATAGGTGTCTTGAAAAGATTTCCCACTGAATGAGAACAAATTAAGAGAGGAAATGTTGAATAATTATCAGTGTCGCAAAGCATTTTCCAAGAGTTGATTTACATAAGGTCATTTTTCTTTACCAACCATGCAATTTTGATGTAGGTTTTTCACAGTCCGTCCTCCCCCCCCCCCCCCCCGCAAACATTAGGAATGTGTATGGGCACTGCAGGGTCAGCTACCTCATGAGCTGAAAGAACTGGAGATCTTTGCAAATGCAGATTAGACAAACAAACAAATGGAATTAGTATTTAAAGGAACACCGCCCACAAACTAAGCAGCATATGTTTCACACCAACTACATAGCTTCAAACTCTCACACTCACACACAAAGAGAAGTATCCAATCACCACTAGTGTAAATGTTCATTACACTAGTGCAAACAGTAACAGTCCATAGCACAACTCCAATAGGGTTAGTTGGCATAATTGAACCAGATCATTGTGTTTGAGATTATATGAAAACACAACCACTGGCATCTGATTTGGGAAGATCACTTCACACATAGAATTATAGAATCGTAGAACAGTAGAGTTGGAAGGGTCCATGAAGGCCATTGGGTCCAACCCCCTGCTGTTGCAGGACACCACTTTACACCATTCCACTCAGGTGACTGTCCAATTTCTTTTCGATTGTCTCTAGTGTGGGAGAGCCCACCACCTCTCCAGGCAGTTGGTTCCATTGGTGTATTGCTCTGACAGTGAGGAAACTTTTCCTGATGTCCAGCCTGTATCTGGGTTGCCACAACTTGAATTGATTATTCTGTGTCCTACACTCTGGCATCAGCAAGAAGAGATCTTTACCTTCCTTTTTGTGACAACCTTTGAGGTACTTATAAAAGGATATTATGGCCCCAGTCAGTCTTCTCTTCTCAAAGCTGAACATACCCCATTCTCTCAGTCCCTCTCCAAAGGACAGTGTTTCCAAATCCTGGATCATTTTTGTTGCCCTCCTCTGGACCCTTTCTAATTTTTCTAAATCTTTCTTAAATTTTGGTGCCCAGAACTGGACACAGTATTCCAGATGAGGTCTGACTAGTGAGCAGTACAGGGGAAGTACTACTTCTCATGATTTGGAAGTAATATTTCTGTTAATGCATCCCAGAATAGCATTTGCCCTTTTGGCAGCTACATTGCATTGTTAGCTCATATTTAGCCTATTGTCCACAATTACTTCAAGAATTTTTTCTTTTCCAGTTCTGTTGAGCCATATATTCCCCATCTTGTATTGACGCATTTGGTTTCTTTTTCCTATGTGGAGGACTTAGAACATGTCCTTACTGAATTTATTTATTTATTTAGTGGACTTATATGCCGCCCCATTCGCCTAAGCCTCAGGGAGGCTTACAAATAAATGAATAACATTAATACAATAAAATACAGCTGGAGACATCCTGGCCAAAGTTGTTAAAATCAATAAATAAATTAACAATTAAAATGCTGTTTAAATAAAAAGGTGGCGAAAAGCAAGTAACGACGGCACCAGGCGGACCTCTCTGGGGAGTGCATTCCATAGGTTGGGTGCCACCACAGAGAAATTCTGAATCTCATTCTGTTGCTTTCAGTGCAGCATTCAAGTTTATCAAAATCTCCCTGGATCTTCATTCTGTCTTCTAGGATGTTTGCTGTTCCATCCAGTTTTGTATTGTCTGCAAATCTGATTATCTTTTCTTGTACTTCCTCACCCAAATCATTAACAAAGATGTTGAAGAGCACTGGGCCCAGGGCTGAACCCTGTGGCATCCCTCTAGTGACCTCCATCCAATCTGAGAAGGTGGCATTGATGAGCACTCTCTTTGTCCGATTCAGCAGCCAATTTTGGATCCACCTAATAGTTTTTCTATCCAGTCCAGTTTTTGCTACTTCGCTTATCAGAACATTGCGTGGTACTATGTCAAAAGCTTTCCTAAAGTCTAGGTAGATTATGTCTACAGTGCTCCCTTTGTCCATTTGGGATGTTATCCAGTCAAAGAATGAAATTAAATTAGTCTGACAGGATTTATTTTTGATGAATCCATGTTGGCTTCTATTAATCACAGCATTTTCTTCAAGATGCTCGCAGATGGATTGTTAATAACTTTCTCCAGAAATAATTTGCATGTCATCACCTATGTAAAATTGCCAACAACAGTATTTGATGGCAGAAACCATAACATCCCTTAAAATCAGCAATTACATATCTGCCCATCCTTAGAAATTGAGGATGTGATGCACTAGTCATGGCTGTTTCCATTTCTTACATTGTGCCACATTCCAAATTTCTTGCAGACATTATACTTGGGTTGAATCCAAATTGTATCCTATGAAACACATGCTGCTTACGGTCTCCTGAAGGTTGCCAAATGTCTCAACAATTGTCTTTTCTGCTCTAACAATTTTTTAAAATGCATGACAAGGCTTTAACTGACATTGTAATTAATTGTAACTATGATTCATTGCTTAAATATGGTTTTCTAGGTGTAGTTTTAGTTCAGATTCATAAAACTTCCTTTTTAATTGTTCTATTGTCCCATTGTTTTATTTTTCTACCTTGTAAACAAATGAATCATGTGACCTAGTAAACTGGCAACCAGTGACATTAAGATGTGATTTGCCCAAACCACAATACAGTAAACTAGAAAGTGCTCAGAAGCATTTTGAAACTTTTTTCAGATAGAATAATTGGCCCAATCCCACCCTTTCCCAGACATGACAAGGTGTAAGGGAAGGATTCCTTACCTCAACCACATTTCTGTTGATGATACTGCAAAACACAGGTGATGTGAGTCCTTTCACCACACTTCCAGTGAGGTGCAAATCCTTCTATTGCAGGTAAACAGAAACAACGGGAGAAAGACCAAAGCTTTTTCCATCAGACTTTCTGGTCCAGGTGAGACCCAGGCTCTTTCTACTTGGACTCTGGCAGCAGGCAACCATTCCAAAGAGGCCAGAAGAAAAGGATACTTCCACTGTTTTGCAGAAATCCGCTGTGACATTTCCAGCCTGATTCTCCTTTCCTTGCATCCCTTTACGTTGTGGCAACCTGTCAGTAAGCTTGCAGAGAAGGAATTCTAAGTGCTCTCAGTCTAAGGCAGGAGGAGTGAGGCCACGGACAGCCTAGGGCCTCTTATTCTCCCTTTTTGTACAGTATCTACCAGATTTGCTACTTAAGCAGCAAATAAAACATCAGGTAATAGAACATAGTGCTGCAACAGGCAACAGGGAGGATGCAGGCACCAGTGTGTCCCAGACACCTTTCAGCAAGACAACTTACTCATCCCGGTTTGTACTTACCATTATTTTAACGTTTCCTTGCTCACAGCTGGAATTGCTTCAGAGCAAAGTGGGAGAGTCCAGCCCTTTTAATTTCCTGCAAATGCCTATGGACAGATTATTTCTTCTTTATGACCCCCATTTCCACCTGTGCAGCTACTTATGGCTGTACCTAGGTTGTGCTGAAATTTCCATGTGGACCCCACAGAACTAAGAAAGGGGACAAGATTTTGTCTTGCTTCACATTTTAGTGTTTCTTCACAAACTGTGCAGAAGAAAAAAATCATGTTTATGGTGGCTCTTGGCCTTGACAGCCAAATGCCTGTTCAGATGCAGTGCAGTTCTGAAAACTGCAGACAAACAATGGAGAAGAGCGACTGCCTTCACATTATGCACATCAGTTTTCTAGAGGCATCTGGCAGGTCACTATTCGAACAGAAAACCGGGGAGAGAACCCCATTCTGATCAGTTGGACCAACTTGGGGTCCTCCAAGTGCTACAGACTTTGCAATTTCCCATCATCCCCAGGCAACATGGCCAAAGCTCAAAAGGAATGTTGGAAGTTGTAATCCAGAACATCTAGAGGTCACCTGGTTGGGAAAGGCTGACTTGGTCTATTGGGCTCTGTTTTCATGGTTGTGGCACAGAGCTGCAACCATGGCCAAGATCTAGGCATGGTTGGGCACTTGCAAATGGTTCACACTCCAGCAGGGCCAGCTTGTTGGCCTGCTTCCACTCTGTCCAGCAACAGAGGTGGAGAGAAGGAGGAGCAGTGGATGCCCAGTGCTTCCCTGAGCATCTAGTGATGCTGAAAAGGAAGTCAAGGAGCAAAGCAAGAGGAACCTGAATTGAGGGTGTCTTGCCCATGCGCCTTCAGTACTTGGCACTGCATTGCCTGAATCCAATCACTCCACCCAGACAAGACAACAATGCATATTTTTGTAAACATATTGTAATCGAAAGGTGAGGTCCACTGTTAAAATATCTTAAGGTTTCCATTTGTAGGAGATTATTAGTTAATAATAATAAATGATGATGATGGAAGTAGCCCAGAGACTCATATCACTACATCCAGGTTAGGCGTACTTAAAGGTAGACATACTGAAGCAAGAAAAATTAATCATAACTAACTTTAATTCCATTGATTTCAATGAGTTCACTCTGGTTCTGATTGTGCTTGAATCTAACCCAAAAATATCAGCTTTTATTTTAATTAAGCTATGTAAGAAACTATGTCTGTCTCAAAAGAATTTTTTAAATGCTCATTTTTAATTCCACAGTTTGGAATATTAGTATTTTTATTTACAATCTTTTTTTACTCTGTGGTTAAGCTAAATACTAAACCTGCTTTGCGCAAAAATTGTTCAGACCTTGGGGTCAAGGAAATCGCAGTATTACATCCCAATAGAAAATGTGTTTCCCTACTCTAAAATAGCCACTTAAGCAAGAATGTGGAAATGATTTATTTGCGGCTAAAACTTCACCTCAGCTGTGTCATGACTGCACAATCATTCATAGAAAGGCTGTTATACTTTAGATTGAAAGAAAAGAATACTAATGAACAAAACAGTTGCGTGTCAAAAGTTACAAGTTACAAAAATTACAAAAATCACCACAGGAAATTCCGCCTGTCATGTATATATTTGGGATAAGAGTTTTGCATTTCTGCACACACGCGCACACACATCACACACGCATACCCCCTCCCCCACCTATGGTTTTATGTTGCAAGCAAATTCAGCTTTTCACTCAATTATAAATAGTGGACTGATCTGGCTTTAGTTATGGACAACTAGCCATGTTTAAGAACCAGCGCTGCAGTGCTAAATTTGCAAGTGAATCTGCTTATCATAAAAGTCCCTGCAGCCAAGAACCAGCAGTCAGCAGCTGTGTTGATCCATTATTAACAAATAATTTGCATTTCAACAGGGAATAACATACTGTGGCTGAGAAAATTCATACCTCTTCCACTTTACCTACTGCAAGAATTGCATTTCAGCTCAGAGCAAAAGGAGAATCCCGAGGAGGATGCTGGCATCTGCTACGAAAAAAGTGCTGGGGATGCATCCCTGGGAGCCCTGGGTCTACCGTATCACTGATGACGACTTGTAGCTCAAGATGCGGCTGCATCCTCATGCGCATCAGGAGATGCAGCCAGCCAGCCCAACAGGGCGCAGTTATGCTGCAGTGTGAGCTGCTTAAGCACAAATATGTCTCTTGCTTAATTGGAGCAACACTTTCAAATAAAAATAGCCTTTAGAAGGAGGGCTGGCACCAGCATTTGGCATCCCTGGAGAACTGCCCAGGCCCCTTTCCTTTCTGGAGCAGTCCTCTGGGCAGAGCTGGGCAGGTGGTTCTAGCCGCCATTTTAATTTCCCATAATGCCCCTGACACCAAGTTGCTTGGAATACTGCTGCTGCCTACTGGTCCCTGCCATCACTTCCCAGTAGGCCCAGCAAAATCCTACCGGGATCAGAAGCTAGCCATGAACTGAAGGACCAGAGAGAGCCAGTGTGGTGTATGGTTAAGAGGACTGCCTCTTAACAAGTGATCTACAAGTGATCTGGGTTCTAGTCCCCACTCAGCCAACTGGGTGACTTTGGGGCAGTCACAGAATCTCAGCCCAAGCTATCTCACAGGATTGTTATCGTGGGGATAAGAGTGAGAGCAGCAAGAAGAGAATTATGCACGGTTCTTTGAGTTCTTTAAAAAGAAAATAAAAGAAAAAGTCAGAATATATTGCTGATAAATAATTAAGGACCTGAAAACCAAATTTCACCCATCTTATTGAAAGAGATTTTTCTCTCCAGAATTGCAATACTGAAATCATAACGGGTTGCTTTCTTGAAGAACATAATATCCAGCAGGGAAAGCACAGGTGATCTACACCTGAGCAAGTCTACACTAAACCTAGGCTGGCATGATCACAGAGGGAAATTAATTTCCCATTTCTCTTGGGCTGCTCATGGGCTGCCTAATGCAATGTAATTATGGCAATTAGGCAGCTAGCAGAGAGGGAAAATAAGATGCCCTGCCTCCTTTTGCTTCCATGATCATGCAAACCTCCCCTAGGAGTCAGGTCAAATGCACACTCAACCTCAGTTCCTGTGCTGGACCAAAGTGACTCAGTTATCTAGGCCTGGACCTTGTCGCTGAAGGAGATGAGCTGAATCATCAACAGGCCTGCCATCGCTTGTGGGAAGTACCTGCTGTGATTGCAGAAGGGCCCATGTCCTGCCCATGGTGTCTCCAGGGAGTGCTTGGAAGATGTCCTGGGAGAGACTGCCAGTCGCTCTTGGGCTCAATGGACTGACACAGGTGCTGCAGCATCCTTCTTCCTTTTAAAGCATTTTAAGCTGGGTGTATCTGTAGTCACAGTTGTGTGTTTTGCTATTTTTAGTTTGAAAAGATACACTTTTAAACAATGACATGGTGCTTTTTCCCAAGTCCATGTATTAATCATCAGGACAGCCTGAAGGAAACTCCACTTTACTCCCATAAGTCACAAAATCCTACAATATAAGGGAGTTTAAAATGCAACACTGCACATCCAAGAAGCACCTGCTTAAACAGGACTCTTTAGCTTGTTTAAGCTGCAAGGATTGTGTAAATGGACAGTGAACCATTAGGTGGATTCTACATTGATAGCCCCCAATACACCCATTTCAGAACTGAGCTCAACTTTTTAGCTGCCAATCAAGTCCAGAGAGGCCAACTTATCTATTACATTCTCCACTGTAAAAATGTTTACATTACAGTAAAAATAAATTCCACAAGGTTTCCATTTCCCACATCAAACTTTATCCACATTTGTATAGCAATATAGTGAGCATGGCCTTTAACACACTATTGAGTTACTGTGTACCACTAAAAAATTGATTTAAATGGAGGTCCAAAAGAAATAATATCTAAATACATTCTCCTACTGTTCAAAGGTAACCCCCATTCCCCAGTCTCTACAGAAGTCAGATTTGAACTCATCTGCTCAGAAATTGATTGCAATCTCATAAAAATGAGAGGTTCTAACCTTTTAGAGGATGAGTAACTGAGTTAAAATCCCTCCAGACTAATATAATGTAGAATTGATATTAAAGCCAAATTTTTAATTAGGAAAACTCAGCTAAAGCATTTTATGTAGCAATTGGGGTTGGGGTAGAAGAGAAAAAGAGGGAAGTGAAAAAGCAAAGGGAAAGGTCCAGCTTAAAATGTCAGCTGGACTTCTTCATAATACAAATTCAATCTGCAGGATTCAAAGATACTTCCTTCCAAAAGGTGGTTTATCCTTTGCCTTGCTGAGTATTTCTAATTAATTTATACAGCCTAGACTGGAACAAGTAAATTTAGCATTTTATTAGTTGATCCTTGTGAAATCTGCCTGGATAAATTCTGTTATTAGTGGTTTTAAAATAGAAATAAATATAGGCACAATCCTATGCATGTTTAGACAAAAAGTGTTCTACAGTTCCCCAGCTGGGAAAGGTGGGAGTTGTAGGACTTTTTAAAAATCTAAACATGCACAGGATGGCACCCAAAATAAATAATACATGGAGTAAACCATTTGTATAAGAAAACGGAAAATCTGCTGTGCACTCCATATTTAGAAAATCACATGTGAATTTGGATTGGTACCAATAAAATTAATCTGTTGGTGGAATATTGTGAAAAAAGGAAACAAACAGAACATGGTATTTAATGAAGAACAGTGAATAAAAATATTCAAAGACCGGCAAAGTGCAAAATGTTGTGGTCATTGGCTGAAGTTTGTAACCAGTGGGCTTAATACAAGGGTGGAGAACCTCAGTCCAGGGGACAAATCTATGCTCTTTGGGGTCTGAATCCTGCCCTCTGGGGATGGCCATGCTGTCCTGCTCAGGCACACTTTGAGCTACGGGGCAACCCAAAAAAGGAAAGTCATAAAAAAGGCACCAAGGTTTCAGTCCAATTAGGGAGCAGAGTGGGTGGACAGCCTGAGATGGTCCAGGTATAAGCAAAGGTCAAAGCACAAGATACATTACTCTGTCCAGGAGAAGAATCAAGTAGAAGTCTAGCAGTCAGTATCACAAACCATCAATGGGGGTCTCAGAACTAAGCAATGGAGCTCAAGAGCAATGCTGGCTAGCCAAACATTTAAGACTTCCAGAAATGGCTCAGCCTCTGCCTTAGAGGCGGAGTGCCTTGTCTCTGGCAGAGATGGAGTTATGGACATTTCCTCCAAGGGCCCAGGCTCCTCCTGGTTTTCTAATGGACAGTGCAAGGACATCCATCTCTGGAAGCTCTAGTTAACCCCTCTAAAAGCTCAACTTCCTCCTCAAAAGGGAGTCCTCATGCACCTGCTCCCTTTCCCCCAGTTTTGGTGGCTTCCTAGCTTTTTTTTCTTCCTCACCTGAAAAGTTTGAATTGCTCTACCTATCAGCAGTAAAAACTTTCAGCTACAATATTATTTCATTTGGGCTCTTTTCTTTTATGTCTGACTTCTTTTATCTTCATCCCCACGCACCACTGAAATGTATCCTATCCAGGAGCAAGATTGTATTTAGCCCTCAAATGAAAAGAGGTTCTCCAAACCAAATGAAGGACATTTCTGTCACCATATGTTGCCGTGCAGCTAACAAAGAGCTTCTCAACCAGATGAATACATGAAAGGAACTGATAGGCGGGATGAAAAGCTCATCCTCTGTGATGAAGCCCCTGCATCTGGTAGTCAAGTATCCCCTAGGAGTAGCAAATGC
The DNA here is from genome assembly GCF_004798865.1 of Varanus komodoensis. Taxonomy (NCBI): domain Eukaryota; kingdom Metazoa; phylum Chordata; class Lepidosauria; order Squamata; family Varanidae; genus Varanus; species Varanus komodoensis. The sequence goes on along the minus strand of NW_025335641.1, from coordinate 16,233,026 downwards.
TGGAACGCAACCACAGGAGATGGAGCTTACCATCAGAGACTGCTTGTGAAGTTCACTAGGCATGTGTTTTGCCATGGTCACGCATTGTTCACATGGCCATTCTTGCGACCTGCTTTCGGGCATTCAAGTGCAGTCGATTAAAAAGGGGGTTGGGGAAATGACTGGGCCAGGAGCAAACCTTCTGTGTTTCCCTAATGAAAACCTCTCCTCAATCCTTCCCCATAGGCCAAGGCTAAAATAAGCCCCCGAGGAGTGGCATGGGAGGTCCACTTTCAGCAGCATGGCTCCACTTTCTTTGCACGTGCAGCCAAATGAGACAGTCAGGCAGTAGGATGCTGTGATGTACAGCACACTGTAAGACTTCAGGCTCTGGGTGGGAAAGGCCATTTTTCAAGGCTCAAAGCTCTCTGGAAGTAAAACAAAAAGGCAAGTGCAGCAGAGGAAAAGATGTCACAGCTCCACTCTCACCTGGTACTACCAATGTCCTTTTGAACAGAGGAGCATTAAAATATGTGACCCCAGCAATATGCAACTTAAAGAGAGTCCGTTGCAAATGCCCCCCGGACTTTCCTGCGTAGACCAGGTCTCACAGGCCTGCATAAGAGGTATAGGAGCCAACAGTACCTGACAACTCAGTGTCTATGGTGAGCCAGATGTTGGTGTTAGGTGATATGGTGCAGCACTGAAACCCTAGGGTGCTACTGGATGTCAGATTTTAGGACTGGACTATTAGCATATCAGATGCTTTGAAGATACTTAGGTATGCATTTTTTTCAAGAAGTAATTCACAATGAAGCCAGGTACAACCGAAACATGAAGAAAACTAAGGAAGGAAGGAAGGAAGGAAGGAAGGAAGGAAGGAAGGAAGGAAGGAAGGAGGGGAGGGAGGGGAGGAGAAAGATCTCTGCAACACTTGATGTGTATAAAATACACACTGTTGACACTTTAATTAGACTGATCTCTTCCTATCACTTCCAAGTATAACCTGTATATTTATGGACATTTTATTGAACCTGCTAATAGTGTAAAACAGGAAACTTGCATGTTACAGCTATCTTAGTCTGTCCTTCTTGCCACATCAAAATATTGATTCAGCTTTCAAAAGCCAAAAGGACTTACCAGGCAAGAAAGACAGATGATGGTTATCAGGGTAGAGGACAAGAATTCTGGAGTGTGTCCTAAGGGTGCTGCACATCTGGAAAAGCAGCTCTTCCATATTATTTCTTGTCCCCTAGACATGACATCCTTATTTTATCAGATTTAATATTCATATACCCTACAACATAACCCACAGGGTCACTGGCAGCAGCAAATGAAAAATTAAAGCGTTTTAAGTCAGGAAAAAGACAAAATATAATGATATAGTCATAAAATTCAAACACATCTTCCCAAGATTCCAGTAGATTTGTCAAAGAATGCTAACCTCTGAAAATACCCTGCATTTTTTATTCCAGAATGTCTGAAGACTAGACTGCCAAGCCTTGCCACCACCACTTAAAGCATAACAGCAGTTAAATATTTTCTTTGAACACAAAACATGTATTGTACAGAAGACAGAATGTTGGAATAATCTGTCCTTTGCTAAATGTGCTTTCATGAGGAAATCGTCCCATAAAAACCAACCATGACATAAGCTCAGCCCCAACTTTATGCCGGTGGGGAGGTATCTAAGCTAATTAAGGGAGGAAAGTATGCAAAAAGATTGTTGTTCTAGCTTATTAATAATGTCTTTTTAAAATAGCACAAAAGAATTTAATGGCACAGAAATAAATGTTTCAAAATCTTCTCAAGAATTCAGAGATAAATGACATGAGTTTCTCATGGGACCAAATGACTATCCGTTAGCATTCAAACAACACTTACCTTTTTCAGGAAAGACTGAATGACAACTTATGCGGGAGAAAGTGAAGGGACAGATTCAGGGACAAAACCAGAGACCACGGCCATTCACAACCATGAATATGTCTGCTTCCACATAGCTCTATCCGCAGTGCCAGGCCCAGAATGGGAGCCATTGGGCAAGATATCTGCAACACACACCCTTCTTCCATGGTCTACCATTCACACCACCCATTTTCTCCAGAACCTTTCGCTCACCTTCTTTCTCATCCTCCTGCTTGATTGACAGGCTCAGAGCCTGTGAGCCGCCACTGCCACCGACTTCTCCCCACCTCACTACCAACATTGACTAGGCCAGAGTGAGTGGCAGACAAACAGGTCCAAGAGTGAAAATGAGGGTAAAGTCTAGTCACCTCCTGCAGGAGTATTCCTATCTTGGACATTACTCTGCCTATCAAACTGCACAGCATTTGATCTGTTTCTGGATCATCCAGGGAACCAGCCAGAGAGTTTCAGCTACTAGGTGGTGGTGAAGATCTGCCTCTGATATATTTATACATAGGGACAATAGAGAGATTTAATTAAACACTCTGATTTCATAAAAACAAAGAACACTGCAACCTGACATAATATATTTTGTGCCAACACTTTGTATGCGCCTTCACTTATAATGTGCCCTCTGGGAAAAAGCCAAGGTGGACCATACACTTTACACACAAAACGGTGCAGGTATGATTACAAGCATCTTCCAGAAGGGCTGGCAAATTAAAACGATGTTTTAATGCTTTACAATCTTTTATTTAATCTTGGAGACATGTCATTGTAGAAATCATGAGACCAACTCAATGACTGTGACTCAGTTTCCTAGGCACTCACACATCCACATAGTTAATTCCCAAAAAGGGCATGATGTCCCACATTTATTTTATTATTTATTTATTTAAAACTTTTGGAAGCAATTTACTGGCATGCTTAATTTGCTATGCAGCAGGCAATGGACAGAGGGGAAAGGAACATTTGGATACAACTCACAAAGTATAATTTTTGAAGAACAGGGACTATACACACATCTTCACACACAATCTTACTTATGAGCTTGCTTTTCCTACAGCTCTTTCGTAATAGCTGTAGCTTTTATAATAGCTTTTATAATAGCCAGTAACTCAACTTTGTAAGCCTCACAAATGTTACTCGCCTACCACAGAAGAATAAAAGAACATAACGCAGGTGCCTGTGGGGGACTAGCAGAAGGAGGACCAAAGAGTTGGATCTTTCTCTAACAGCTCACTGCATTTCTCCTGTAAGCAGGTTTCACAGGAAAGACGGAGTGCCATTCCTTCTTTTGCCAGCCTGCTCATTCACATCCACTGAATTCTTTGCTAGCTACAGTTACGGTGACCAAACAAGTGCTAAAAAATAGATGTCTGGACTTACAATTATAGTGTCAGAAGGCTCACCGTTTTTCCAAATGCTTGGAATTCTGGGGACAAGGGAAATACATCTTCTTGACAATTCCTATTCTGCAATATTCACTCCAATTACTTAAAAAAAATTTAAATGCTTTTCACAAAATAGAGGACACAGCTGCCAATTTGGGCATACCAAGACATGATACTTAGTAAAACTGAAACTTCTGCATGGCACCATCCATAGGGTGAATTCTTATGAATACCCTTGAAAGAACATTCCAAAATATTGAGGCACAAGAATAAGATTACCCACCTCAAAAATATTCTGCATACCTTTCTCTTCCCCACTTGGAAACCTATTAACATGACTGGAAATTAGAAATGCAGCATTTAAATGTAGTCCCTGATTCTTTGGTTAAATGGTCCAAAGAATACATGTTACTGGATATGCAAACTGTATTCACTGAACATCGAAACATTCAAGAATCAGGAACACTACAGAACAGCAAAGGCAAGTAGGTACACTAGACCTAGGGGCATGGCGTTTGAACCACACATCAGAAGCTGACCATCCAAGACCTATCATAAGAAGCTACTCATACATAGTCAAAACAAGCCTTTCCCAGACTTGGGCCCACAACTTTCTGTCTGCGAATCCTAGCACATCTGAATATTGGCCATGCTGGTAGAGGCTGAGGGGAAACGAAGTTGGAAAGATCTGGGGGTACCAAACTGATGAAAATGTAGGTTATACCATCAGACTGCCGAAACAAAAGAGCTGTTGAAATGACAAACCCCAAAATATCTTCTTTGGGCAAGCTTGGCGGATGGGGTTTACAAGACAGATGCTTTTGCCATTTTAGTTGCACATGGACCAGCAGACTGAAGCCACTGAGATAGTTGATGAGTTCACCAGTAAAATGTGGAGGCAGTTAACATTTAATGTATGCTCTTTCAGTGCAGCAGATCCGATTAGATTTATTTCTGGACCATTCCAATGTATATTATCTTCAGATGTCATCCAAATATTTTAAGCAATTCTGCCCTTGATTCTGTTATTTTTATGAGAGCAGCATAAAATAGTGCAATGAAATTACTAGAAGGCAAAATTATTAGTTCCACCTAGCACTGCGAAGAAGGATCGTAGCTTGTCTATATTCTGAAAGGGACAGGATAATGAGAAATGACTATTGGAAAGTTCTCCTTAAAAACCCAAGCAAACATGCTTCCAGTGCCTTGTGAATTTACCCTTAAATTTTCATGTTTCTTCCCCACTTCAATATAAAGTGGGGAAGTTTGAAACAATGACTATACAGGTGAACTTAGAGCATACACGAACTGTATTGTTTAATCATTAGTTTTTAATGCTCTCATTCACCTTTTTTAGAGATCGGAAAAACCATTTTTGCCCACAAGTCCACCCACATATTGAAGAAAAATTGCTTTTAAGCATCTAGGCTTCTGGAGAACTTTTGCAGTTTATTGCTGCAACAGTCTTCAAAGGAAACATTCAATTCCAATTTACAACATCATCAATTTTTACCCCCATGCGCTTCCCATTCCTATAACTAACACTGTAAAAGAAAAAGGCTGCATTTTCAAAATGTCTTTCACTGCCTTTATGTCCATTAAGGTCTAATTGATATAAAGGTAAGCTCAGGGTTTACTTAAAAGGGACAACTGTGCTGCCATTTCCAAGTTGTCTCCCATGTCTCATCCATGATCAAGCACATTCTAAAGCTTCCAAAAAAGTCCCTTCCTCCAGAGGAAAAGACATTTTGGATTCAACCCCCTAAATACCAGTTTTGAAAAGATGGGAGGCTACTCATCCAGTGCAGTGCTTGTAAAGAATGGCTTTGCAATTTCTTCTTCTACTTACCAATTAAATATAGTGACTGATGTTGAAAGCTCATGCATGTTTACTTGTAAACAAGTCTCACTAAATAGGTTTGGACAACATGCCACAGCTTCCCATGATGAGCCATGTGACCTGCAGGCACAAGACTGAATATGCAACACCTGCTCAAGAGTCACGGTGTCCTGTGAACCTGGTCAGGTGGGGATTACACAATAGTTGAACCACCCTTGCGTAACACTAAACTGTCCGTGAGCTTTGTAAGGGTTGTTTAACCCTTACTTAACATTTATTTATATTTATTTAAAACATTTATACCCAGTCTATACCAAAATAGGTCTCCAGACGTACACAGTACGTATAGATTACAACACATGTGCATATTCAAAATAGCATGCACACACGTCAGCCACAGCATGGGTTAAACAATACATGGTGGACTGCACTCCTGTGTAAATGGTCCCACCTTGCTCAACAAGGTCTTAATCCCAGGCAAGTATGTTTGCAATGGCAACCAAAGAGATTGATCCTTGAATCAGAAAATACTCAACTGAAATCTTGCCTGTTATTTTACTCATATGATGGCTTTAGGACAACCACACTCTCTCAGATTCCCATCTTGCAATATGGGGATAATGGTAGATTTTTATGCTACTGCTGTCCCTATCTCTTTAAACCATTTCTTTGTTTTATTGCTTTAATATTTTCTGTAAACCAGCTTGAGCATTTTTAAATGGAAAAAAAATCATTTACTTAAAAGTGAGAGAAAAGCTTTGTAGTAAGGATTGTTTGTAAAGCACTTTAAAAGCACCAAGAATGTGAACTAAAATAATCCAAGTGTCATGGAAAGAGCTTCTTTAGTCATGCCATAAGCCTCCACTCTAGAATAAGACCCTTCCCACAACATATACCAAAAAGAGATACTGGAACTCCACCACATCCCCTCACATCTGACAAAAAGCCCCCTTTGAGATGTATTGTTCTTTAGTCCCTTGATTTGACTATTAAAGAGTACACCTCAATCCAGTGGCAGTGTCCAAGAATGGAACACTCATTCATGGAACCTGTTGTGAAAGCTAAGGTCTCCCTCAGCCTTTCTGCAGGGAGAGAAATTGAATCCAACCCTCTGTGCTGCCTCTTAAAATCTTTGGGATTTTAGCTTTTAAAGCATTTATGCACAGAGCCTTAGCAGGTGGATTCTGAGATAGAAAGTATGCCCACTATTCTCAGTTATTCATGCAAGTCCCTACCCAGCTTATGGATTCATATGAAGAAGCTGGTTTCCAAGTGTGTAACATCCACAACTGGATGGGGACAATGCAATAACTATAACAGATTTGATTTATATCCCACTTCTCAACAGGTTCCCAGGTCAGCTGGGAACTAGAACAGATATTTAAAGTTAACACAGTAAAAGATGCTGGAATGATAAGCAAGCAAGCGTTTGCCAATTTGTTCTATTAGCAAAAAAAGGATCACAACTTAACACTACTAATCGAGAATAGTACCACCAAACAAAATTTGCAACACAAACATTTCAAAGAGAAATTATTTAAATCTCAAAGTAACGAAAAAGAGTGTTTTTATTGTTCACCTAAACAAGTTTTACAATAAAAATACCTTTAAAAGCAAGCATGTTCTTCTTCTATTGTTCCAGCAATTTAGTTTAAAACATTTTATGGAATTTTCTTGACAAAGCCAGTCATGTAACTGGATAGATAATACAACAGCATCTTCTTTCCTTAGATTTTTGTGAATAGCATTTTAATTGGTCACAGTCTAAGCAAACAATCCCGGAACACATATACTATCCAGTACACACAATATAAAGAAAATAAATCATAACCGCTGTGGAACAGAATATCCCCAAAACAAAGACAAAACCCATAGTAGAACACAGTGGTTAAGGTAAACTCCATCCCTTGATGATAAGTTGTGCTCTGTGCCTGGAAGGCAGGGGAAATTAACAGCACTAATTTGAAGGACGGGAAATACATAATCAAGTATATATACTCAAGTAGGGTTTAATTAATGATGCATTAGTAACAAGGTGGTAGTTCATTTGGTAAAACAGTGTTCAGGTTGATTTGGTGGACGGGGTAAAGAGAGAAAATGGGTATGTTTAACATTTTGTAACAATTTAAGAATTTCATAGTTCTGTAACACCATCTTCGTAAAAGAAGTGTTTTACACTCGTACAATGTTAATTACTTTATTATACATGGTAGCCTGCAATAGGCCCATTACACAATAAGACTGCAAACAACCACTGGTACTTTTCTGCCTTCAGAAAGTACGTAAGATAGAAACATCACCAAAAGTACATTTTTAAAAATCTGCATAAACATCACCAAAATTACATTAAAGAACTAATTAGGAAAAAAATACATCTGAAAAAGTGGTTCTGGGCAGTGCAACTGCTTTTTAGCAGTCTGAAAATAGCCACTAAGTTTTCTAGCAGGTTTCCGTGGCTCCACAGGTTCTAAACAAGATTCACATATCATAAATAATGTACCACAAAATATACATGAATTTGAGCAACAATTCCTTGGGAAGATCTTGGCTACAATAAGCCACATAGGTATTGGTCACATGGTTCATTCATTTAGGCCAACCTCTGAATGGAAGTGCAGACTTAATACACAAGCCTGCAAAGTGTCCTACATTTCCTTGTAACCACATGTACTCTTAACCCCCACCCACACCCTACCCTCAAAATACTCAAAACTGCCTGTGGACATGGATGACTAAACTAGTAAATCCCAACGCATGGTGCAGGGCTTCGCTATGTACAACTGAGTAACTGTTCTTAGTATGGAAACCTTTATGGCCTTCTAAAATAAAGGGGCATTCAACTTTTTTAATTGTTCAGCTTTTGATGTCACAAGACATCAGAAAACACATAATAAGTTATGCAATCTTCTGGAATGTAAATCTTCTAAAATTCCAGCTTTTACCTAAAAGGAACAGGAAGAGATCACAAATCGTGGAGAGTGGGATTGATATAAAAAATAACTGATAAAATACAGGGACCTAAGACACTAAACAGAAATACTTAAGCAGAAGAAAGAAGATTTGGAGGCCAATTTGAGGGATTAAAATATATAATAAATAATGCATCCCAAAACGTATATAAATTATGACTGTAATTTTCATTTAGGGTTCCAATGACATAAATTTGCCTCTTTAAAATTCTTCTTGTGGATTATACCACTCAAATCTCCTTACAAAATTACAGTCTTCAGGAAAAAATGGGGGTGGGCATTATAGTTTGTATTAAAGCTATCATTCTAGGCTTATACCAAGGATCTGAGAATATCTACCCCACCAGTCTGGAATGAGTATCATCATCTGGAAAAGAAACAGAGTACATTAGCATCTATAAACAAGCTGTAGGTAGCCAAGTTCTCAGAAATTTTTATCACCCAGATATAAGACAGCAAGTTGTAATGTTTTAGATCCCTTTGTTAAATGGTGAAGTAGATTTGCCACTTATCTATAAACTGGAAACTCTAATACACCAGTAGTGCACAGAATCTCCTTGCTTCGTTACATTTTCCTGAGAGTAAAGCAATTAAAATAAACCTTAATCCTAGGAACAAAGGTTTTTTTGTTTTTGTTTTTTTCTCTTTTTTAGTTTTTTGCATTTTGCAACTTTTGGGCTATTCCCTGACAATCTAAATATGTAAATTGGATTGCTAAACACTGTCACATGAACACATAAAATGCAAACTATCAAGTCTATTGATCTGATTAAAAACCATAATACAAACTGATCTAAAATTACATTAACAAAAACTAAATATGAAAAGTTGCATTGAAAGGGCGTGTTACATTATTTGTATTAGACTTGTGTAGAAACATTCCAATGGCAGTGTTATCAAAATAAAACTAATACATGAAGATCACCCCAAAACCTAGTCACACTTGGAACTTTACCTATAACTTTGGCTAGTTGGGGTTTTTACTCTTGTACTACATGGCTCACTTACATCAGACATTATATTTGTATACCCTGAGAAATCTGATACTGAAGTCCTTACTCTATGGTCCACTTCCCCATTAGAGTTAGCAATAAAAGTCATTGGCACCCTGCTGCCCGTCTTAAACTGAGAACCAAATGCTTGTGCAAAGGTCTCTATCTGATATGTTGCTCGATGTTCCAGGTCTTTTTGAGGATCTATCTGGTTAGCTAGCTCCTGAGATGGAATTGGAAAGCTTGCTGAAGATTCTAGGTTTTTTTGTTCCTTCTGGCTATTCAATTTTTGAGGCGTAGACTGATAACCTGATGAAGTGTCTAGATTTTTCTGAGAGTCTATCAGGTCATCTAGCTCTTGCGAAGGAGTCAACTGTTGATGGGTTGCCTCCAAAGCAGATAAATAAAAACCAGGCTGAGATCCAAGCAACATCCCAAAAGGAGGCTTTGTCAATGCAGAGGTAACAGATTGGCCAAAACCACACTCAAGTGGAGATGTAGTGTATATTTGTTTGTCTTGAAACAAAGTATGGTTATGAAGGCTTGAAGACAAACTTACAAATTGAAAACTGGGTCCAAAAGCAAAACCAGTACTATTGGTTGTTCTTTCAAACGCATGTTGGAGGTATTTTGAGTATTCTTGCAACACACTTGCTTTGTCGCTTGGAGCTGTTTGGGAGCTGGGGCTCAGGTTCTCCTCTTGAACCATGTCTGTGTGTTCTCCTGAGGCATGCAAGTCCACACGCTGTTCAGTGATGCTGAAGGGATCTTCTTTCTGGCCTTCTGATTTGTGAGAGTACTGCTCTAGAATACTTTGCAAGACTTCATCAGGAATGCTAGACTTGTCGTGACAAGATTTGATGTCAGCATTTAGGGATGATGAGTCTATAAGAGATAAAGGGGTTTCACTGTCCATAACACTTACACCTGCAGACTGAATAACAGACGGTTGGGAGGCCATATGCCCAACATTTATAGAAAAGGCACTGTTACTGCTGGCGGTTTGCAAATATCTTCTTTTCTTTGAAAATTGCATGGCATCATCATAATTGCTACTTAATTGACCTGGTTTACTACCTGCAGCTTGGAGAAGGCCAATAGCATCTACGCTAGTATTTGCAACTATGCCAAGAGAGCCACTGGGTTTTCCAGACAACTGTTTTTGACCAAGAAGGTCAGGTAATGGTGACACAAAGTTCAGAAAACTCTTGTCTGGAACTTTCCTGCTTCCTTTTTTAAAGACTAGTTTTGGCACTTTTTTCTGTAGTTCTTCTATCCCAGTGCCAATCAAGCCACCACTGGAAGACACTATAGGAATCTCCACCGCATAGTTCGGCAAAGTCATATTAGATACAATTTGAGACTCGGATACTTTATGACTAGGCTTGCTGTCTTTGTTTTCAGTGGATATACATTTTGCTTTGCTTTTTCTCCTTGACGAACCTGTATTTCCCTGAGACAACATAGACAAGTTGCCCATGCTATGGTTTGATGGCCCAGGATCCATTCCAGCACTTGCTTTCCCTATGGCTTCTCCACACGTACGTCTGTGCTTCAACAGTCTATCAGTCCTTGAAAAATACTGCTGACAGGTTTCACATTTGTATGGCTTTTCTCCACTGTGCGTCCTCTTGTGTCTCTCCATATGATACTTTTGGATGAATTTCATACTGCACTGGTCGCACCCAAACGGCTTCTCCCTGCTGTGGATCTTTTCATGTCTCTGTAGCAAATACTTCTGAATGAAACCCATGTTGCACTGGCTACACTGGAAAGGCCTCTCGCCGGTATGAATGAGCACATGCCTGCGCAGATGATAGGAGCTCCTGAAGGCAGCACTGCAGTGTTCACAGACATGAGGTTTCTGGCTAGGGGACAGCATGGCAGCATCTCCATCTCCTGTCGCGAGGGACTTGGACGAAGTGCTCGGCTTCCTCTTGGCTTTGATTCCCTGAGATTCTGACTTTGGCCTCTTCACCTTCCTGGCCTGGGTGTCATTCTTGGGCTCCTCCGAGCCAACAGGACCCACTTCACCACCGCTCCGGATGCCCAGCAGCAAGTCTCCTCGGTGAGGATGATGATGCAAATGGTGGAACAGGCTGAGGTCTTGGATCACACTCTGGCCAGCCCCTTCCACACCGCTGCCGCCACTAGCAAGACCAGGGTGCCGCTCCTCCCCAGCTATCCCGAAGAGGCCCCCATAATGGTGATGGTGGTGATGGGGTGGCGGCTGCTGCTGCTGCTGCTGCTCCTCGTCCTCCTGATCGCTGGGCTTCTCCTGCTTGATGTTCACCAGCGAGTGGAAGAAGCCCCAAGAGCTCCTCTGGGAGGAGGCGCAGGGGGCAGAGAGGGGGAACCCCCCTGCAGGCTCCTTCTTAAAAGTCATGCTTTGCGGGAGGGCAGGAGGGGGGGGCGGCGGCGGCGGGGGCTCGGCGGCCGTTGCCGTCGTCGCGGTGGCGGTGGCGGAGGAGGAGGACGAGGAGGCGGCGGAGGGGGTGGCCGAGGAGGAGGAAGAGGAGGCCGAAGTCAGCCCACAATGCTGCGGGGGCGCGGCCGGCCGGGTGAAGCTGGTGACTGGCGGCAGGCGGTGATTGAACATGACCATGCTGGGGGGGAAAGCGGGCTCCATCGCCGCCCTCTTGGAAGAGCCGCCGCCGCCGCCGCCGCCGCCCAGGAAGCCGCTGCCGAGTTTCATGTCCCTCGAGGACGGGGACCGCGGCGGAGGGAGGGCAGCGCAGGCGCGGCCCTCGGCGCTGCTGCGGCGGCTGCCGGACCCCCGGCCGCGGCCGCTCGCTCCTCGCTCACCCGCCGGCTGTCTGTCCGCCCGCCCGTCCGCCCGCTGGCCGGCCCGCCCGCCCGTCCGTCCGCTCGCTCGCCTGCTCGGCTCCGCGCTTCAGCGCCCGCTAGCGCGGCGATCCTGGAGGCCGCTCGCCGGGCGCATCCTTCGCCTTCGCCGCCGCTCGGCCCCACCCGGCCCAGGCGAGGCTCGCCGCCCCCGCCGCCGCTCGCTCTTTACGGCCGCCGCCGCCTCCAGTTAAAAATATCGCCGTCTCCGCTCCACAATGGAATTAGCAGAGCCCCCCAGCAAGGCCTGCACTGCACATGCGCCACGCGCGGCATGCTGGGAAGGATTGCCCAGTCAGGAGGGCAGCGGATTCGGGGGAGAGCAAAGGCGCAGGCGCGGGTGGACCCCCGTCCTCGCGCTGCCTCCCTCCCCCCCCCCCGCCTCCAGTGGCAGCACGCATTACCTCACCCTCGCCACGGGCGGGCCAGTTGCTCTCCAGGCTGACACCAACTTGGAGGGCGGTGGGGGGGGAGGCCCCCGGTGCCCCATCCTTGGTGATGCAGCGGCCCCATGGGAATAAATGCAGTTATTTCTCTGCCGGCTGCGGGTGCAAATGGGCGCCCGGGGAACGCAAGCACATACGAGTTACACGCATCTAGTATGCATGTCTCTGCACGATGCACACGTGTTGGGGCGGGGGGGGGAATGGCATTGCATGCCCGCGGTTGGTCCAGTCACAAAGCATCGCCTGCGTGCTAATGCCTGGCCGCGGTTACTGGAGAGGAAGTCCCGGGGACTCCAGGCGGCCAGAAGAGCATGCGACTAGGGGGTGCAGCCGCAAAAGTTCCGGGAACTGATCGATAGAACAGAAAGCAGCAACCAACGGCCAGGTAGTTTCGGGAGAGAAGGAAGCTGGGAGGTTTGCATTGCCCGCGGCGACCCACTGACGTCCCTGACTGAGTCAGCGTTTGCATTGCCAAAGAAGTGGCTGAGATGTTCAGAAGATGTTGCCGTAGATTCTAGCTGGATACCGGGAAATGCTGCCTGACTGTAAGGCCAGCACTGAGCAATAGATCAACTTACCCATGGAAGTTATGAAATCGCCTTTGTCCTAAAGGATATGGATGAGCTTTCAGGGCTATTTTTATTCTTAAAGAGTCGTGAGTTCTGCAGCTGCAGTACCTCGAGACAAGCAAACCACGAGTTCCTTGCCACATTACCCCAATCTGTGTTTTCCTAATCACTCTATTACTTCTTAGGCTTGTCCGTGAGGTACTACAGATCTAAAATGAAATCCCACATCCAACTGCACATAAACAAATTGGAGCCATCTTTGTTTTAGAGACGAGTTTATATATAGTGTGTCATGTCCATGTCAGAACTTAAAACCGTGCACTGTAAAACAGTCTTCCTCAATCTCGTGCCCTCCAGATGTTTTGGACTTCAGGTCCCATCAACTCCAGCTAACATAGCCGGTGCTCAGGAATGATGGCAGCTGTAGACCAAAACATCCCAAGGGCTCCAGGCCGGGGAAGGTTAATTTAAGGCAGTGGTTGCCATCACATTACATATGATGAGGCATGGAACAATGGTAATGAAAACAGTTTTTCAGAGTTGTAGCCCTCTTGTTGTTGTTGTTGTTGTTAGTCACAAAGTCATGTCCGACCCATCGCGACTCCATGGACAACATTCCTCCAGGCCTTCCTGCCCTCCACCATCCCCCGGAGTCCACTTAAGCTCACGCCAACTGCTTCAGTGACTCCATCCAGCCACCTCATCCTCTGCCGTCCCCTTCTTCTTTTGCCATCTGTTGTTCCCAGCATTAGGCTCTGCTCCAGGGAGTCCTTCCTTCTCATTAGGTGGCCAAAGTATTTGAGTTTCATCTTCAGTATCTGGCCTTCTAAAGAGCAGTAAGGGTTGATCTCCTCTAGGACTGACCGGTTTGATCACCTTGCAGTCCAAGGGACTCACAGGAGTCTCATCCAGCCCCACAATTCAAAAGCCTCAATCCTTTTGCGCTCAGCCTTCCTTATGGTCCAGCTTTCACAGCCATACATTGCAACTGGGAAAACCATAGCCTTGACTATACGCACTTTTGTTAGCAGGGTGATGTCTCTGCTTTTTAGTATGCTGTCTAGATTTGCCATAGCTTTTCTCCCCAGGAGTAAGCGTCTTTTAATTTCTTGGCTGCAGTCCCCGTCTGCAGTGATCTTGGAGCCCAGGAAAATAAAATCTGCCACTACCTCCATTTCTTCCCCATCTATTTGCCAGGAAGTGAGAGGACCGGATGCCATGATCTTAGTTTTCTTAATGTTGAGTTTCAAGCCAACTTTTGCACTCTCCTCCTTCACCTGCATCAAGAGGCTCATTAGTTCCTCTTCACTTTCTGCCATGAGAGTGATATCATCTGCATATCTGAGGTTGTTGATATTTCTCCCAGCAATCTTAATTCCAACTGGTGATTCATCTAGCCCCGCCTTTCTCATGATGTGTTCTGCATATAAGTTAAATAGGCAGGGCAACAGTATACGGCCTTGTCATACTCCTTTCTCCATTTTGAACCAATCAGTGGTTCCGTGTCCAGTTCTCACTGTCACTTCTTGACCCACATATAGGTTTCTCAAGAGACAAATAAGATGGTCTGGTACTCCCATCTCTTTAAGAACTTGCCACAATTTGTTGTGATCAGCACAATCAAAGGCTTTAGCATAGTCAATGAAGCAGAAGTAGATGTTTTTCTGGAACTCCCTAGCTTTCTCCATGATTCAGCATATGTTGGCAATTTGATCTCTAGTTCCTCTGTCTCTTCAAAATCCTGCCTATACTTCTGGTAGTTCTCAGTCCACATACTGCTGGAGCCTAGCTTGTAGAATTTTGAGCATCACTTTGCTAGCATGTGAAATGAGTGCAATGGTGCGGTAGTTTGAGCATTCTTTGGCATTGCCCTTCTTTGGGATAGGAATGTAAACTGACCTTTTCCAATCCTGTGGCCACTGTTGAGTTTTCCAAATTTGCTGGCATATTGAGTGTAGCACTTTTACTGCATCATCTTTTAAGATTTTGAATAGCTCAGCTGGAATGCTGTCACCTCCACTAGCTTTGTTGTTGCTCAGACTTCCTATGGCTCATTGAACTTCACATTCCAGGATGTCTGGCTCGAGTTCAGTGACCACCCCATGGTGGTTATCAGGGCCATTAAGCTCTTTCTTGTATAGTTTTTCTGTGTAATCTTGCCACCTCTTCTTAATCTCATCTGGCTCTGTTAGGTCCCTGCCATTTTGGTCCTTTATCATGCCCATCTTTGCATGAAATGTTCCCTTCATATCTCCAATTTTCATGAAGAGATCTCTGGGTCCTCCCTATTCTATTGTTTTCTTCTATTTCTTTGCGCTGTTCATTTAAGAAGGCATTCTTATCTCTTCCAGCTATTCTGTGGAATTCTGCATTCAATTGGGTGTATCTTTCTCTTTCTCCCTTGCCTTTCGCTTCCCTTCTTTCCTCAGCTATTTGTAAAGCTTCCTCAGACAACCATTTTTCTTTGGGATGGTTTTAGTTGTTGCCTTTTGTACAATGTTGCGAACCTCTGTCCATAGTTCTTCAGGCACTCTATCAGATCTAATTCCTTAATTTTATTTGTCACCTCTACTGTATATTCATCAGAGATATAATTTAGGTCATACCTGAGTGGCCTAGTGCTTTTCCCTACTTTCTTCAATTTAAGTCTACATTTTGCAACCAGAAGCTCTTGATCTGAGCCACAGTCAGCTCCTGGTCTAGTTTTTACTGACTGTATAGAGCTTCTCCATCTTTGGCTGCAGAGCACATAGTCAATCTGATTTCTGCGTTGACCAGCTGGTGATGTCCATGTGTAGAGTTGTCTCTTGTGTTGTTGGAAAAGAGTGTTTGCTATGACCATCGTATTCTCTTGACAAAATTCTACCAGCCTGTGCCCTGCTTCATTTTGTACTCCAAGGCCAAACTTGCCTGTTATTCCAGTTATCTTTTGGCTTCCTACTTTAGCATTCCAGTCCCCCATGATGATAAGGGCATCATTTTTTGGTGTTAATTCTAGAAGGTGTTATAGGCCTTCATAGAACCGGTCAACATCAGCCTCTTCAGCACCAGTGGTTGGGGCATAGACTTGGACTACTGTGATGCTGAATGGTTTGCCTTGGAGTCGAACTGAGATCATTCTGTCATTTTGGAGATTGTATCCCAGGACTGCTTTTCCTACTCTTTCTTCTTTCTTCTCAGGGATTCTTGCCCACAGTAGTATACCTGAAGGTCATCTGAACTAAATTCACCCATTCCTGTCCATTTTAGTTCACCGATTCCTAAGATGTCGATGTCCTGTCTTGTCATCTCTTGTTTGACCACATCCAGCTTGCCTTGATTCATGGATCTTACATTCCAAGTTCCCTGCAGCATCGGACTCTCCTTTCACCACCAGATACGTCTGCAACAGAGAGTCCTTTTGTCTTTGACCCAGTTGCTTCATTCTTTCTGACGCTACTAGTACTAGCCCTCTGCTCTTCCCCAGTAGCATATTGGACACCTTCCAACCTGAGGGGCTCATCTTCCAGCATCATATCTTTTTGCCTATCTGCGATCTTAAAATAGTAAATAATCTACAATCTTGAGAAGAGGAGGAAGAAATCACTGCAAACATTGTTTCAGAATGCCATGTCTTCATTCTTCTATGATTGATGGAAAGAAAACAAAAGCGTAATTATATGTAAATAATAATAGAATTACCTTGCTTTCTTCACTTACAAACTGTAGAATGATTCCTGTGAAATTAAGTCAAGTGAGAACAAAAGTCTGAAGTGGAGATCAGCAATTTTCACTGAAAAGTACAGATTTCAGAATAGTTTAAGTTGGAACACTCTTTGTAAAGGAAAAAGCAACAATTCTGATACATTCTTTGGTAGACCTTTTAAAACTACTAAACACTTAAAAATCAGATACCACACCAGCAAAAAACTGTGTCAATAATATAAATAATATTGGCATTATTTATTACATCACATTTATGTCTCACCTTCCTTCCTATTGCAAGGAACCCAAGGCAGCTTAGAACGTCAATTTCATCCTCACAACAACCCTGCAAGGTAGGTTAGGCTGAGAGTCTGTGGCCCAAAATCATCCAGCAAGCTTTATAGCTGATGGGAGACGAGAACTTGACTATCCCAAGACCTAGTCCAATCCAACACTCTAACCACTGGGCCACACTGGGCCATATACCCCCAATTTCATTATACATTTTTATATTCAGCAAAAGGCTTTTAATTATTCAAAGTTGTATATACTTCTGCACCAATCAGTTGCATGTAGTCTTGCTTTGTTGTTAATCACCTTTAAATGCCACATTTTAAAATGTGTAATATTGGAGCCTATATTATACTTAATATACCATTACTATATTTCTTATATGCATTATTGCACATAGGTTGTGTTGCATATGATTATGCTCAGATCATATTTTAATATGATCTTTGTTTAGATGAATCTATCAGCACCACACCTACAGAAAGAATCAATGGCATCCAGTATATTGCAGTTTTCTTCCCAGAATTTTCCACATTCATTTTTCTCTTGTCCTTGCAAAATTCTGTGCAACTACACACTAAGAGGTAAAACTGATCCAGCCTTTGGTCAACGAATGCAAAGGCATGGTTATAACTAATCTCGGAGAGCCAGCATCGTCAGGGGTTGGACTAGGACTGGAAAGACATGGGTTCCAGTCCACACAAAGCCATGAAGGTCACTGGGAAACATTAGGTCTGTCATAAGTTAGGTTGAAACCTATCGTAGCTGGAAGACAGGATTCTGTAAGCCACCCTAGGTAGTTTAAAAATCTTTAAACATATTAGGATATCCATGTTTAGGTTCTGTCTGTTGTGCAATGCACACACATGTATACCATCCCATGGCACTTTAGCCCCATCACCACATTATTTCTGGCTACAGGCCTGCCTCTAACATCTAAACTTAATCACATTACCTACACATAGTAAAAAATTTCTAACTTTGATCATTTAATAACTAGTGATAATAGACTTCTAGGTCAGAGAATGAAGTTCAAGTTGATTACCATGCTGGGCTGGCAACTAAAGATAGCACAAATATTAAAACATTTTATACTTAAATATACAAACTATTTAAGAATGTGGGTCATAAAGCTCTTCTTGGACATGCAATTCATTACAAAATAGTATTAATAAATATAATTTAAGCTTGAGGAGACAGTTGTCAAATAAGTTCTGGGAATCAGTTCTTCCAAAACCATCAAGTATAGAATCAAATAGCTCTTGATAATTGCTCATTGCAATTATATCTGTTGATATTTAATAGAAACAGTACATGAACCTTCCCTTGTATAAAAATAAGATTCAAATTGACCATGTTTTAGTACACATTCAATAAATGCAGAGATACTTGGCAGTGAACCTCAAAATATCATTCATTACAGTATACGAGCAAAAATGATTATATGAATAATTATGGTTGCAATCCATGAACTTGAACACAGTGACACTTTTTCTGTTGTTCTACGGAAGCATCCATAGGATTGGCTATGGAAACAGGTTATTTTCTCCTCCCTGCCTTTCCCATTTGTATTTGCTGCTAATTGAGTGCCCAGGTTAATTTTAATAAAAGGAGAAATGGTGTCAACATTTGATTCCAAAGGTATTTAAAAGTTTGCAACATATTATCATGCTAATCTCTGAAGCACACCCAAAGTAATTTCTGCAGCTGATCAGCAAAGATTGAACATTAATCTGTTATGCTCTTATCTGCAAACAGAGGTGATCACATTACCTTGCAGGAGGTTGTCTGCCACGCTCACAGAACAGATACAGATACACACACACATCTGTGGCATAGACCAGAGGGTAGAAGCCAGAGTGTAATGCATCGTACAGAATCTGCATGCTATTCACTACTATTATTTTTTAGACTTCATGACAATATAAATGGCACTCCACCCCGCCCCCTCTTAAACAATTTGAGAAAGTTCATCTTTTACTGCACATAAACTGTAACCTGATTTTGGGAAGTTTTAAGACTGTCAAGTGTAGCGAAGTGTTAAAAAGAAAGACTAGGAATTCAAAAACTTAAAGCAGCAGTAAAATATTAGTCAATGTCTATGAGAAATGAGTCTGTCCCTTTATTCAGGGTGTATGTGTTTAATGGTAAGCTGGGATGCATATAAGCTAGTCCAAGCATGAAGGGCAGTAGGACACTCATATGGAAAGCCAACTTTGTCCCTCAGTTATCAAGATAAGAAACCTGTCATTTCTCTCATTCACTCTGTCAGCCTTGAGATACTCTAAGCAGACTTACCTCTGTGTTGTACACCCCATATATCAGGAAGATGAAGAGACCCTGTAAAATAAAATGGAGGGAAAAAGCTGTTAACTCTAATCATTTCAGCAGTAGAAATACCTGAAATAAACTTTCCTGGGAACAGACAAAAGAAGACACACTTCATCAAGGTCAATTTATTTTTCTATTTTTCAACATTATAAGCTGTACCTTGAGCATTTATTTGATAACGTGGGAGTGCATTGCCTACTGTATTTGTGCTACTGAACAATTTGGCATAAAAGACATCAAATATCTAGACTGTTAATTAGACAAAAGCACTAAATAGCGCACTGTAGAACATCAGAAATGTACTCTTAAAGAACAAGATCTTTGAAGACTTCTATGAAGAAAGTTATTACCATCATCATTGCATCTCATTAGTGTGTTGCAAACTGTGTTGTTCTTGAGCACAAAATATATGCTTATGATTGTAATCACATTCTTTGGTGATGCATCAAAAGGGTTTCTAAAACTAAAAATAAGGACTTGTGTAGTAAGTTTTCCATTTAATAAATCTCTTTAGTAGATTTTTAAGATACACACATATTACAGATGTACATTATTTTATAATATTGTTGAATTTAATAAAGCCAGCTTCCTTGGAATAAGCACATACTTTAAAATTTTCAAGTAAAAGGGAGCACTGACTGAATTCATTGCAAGTCTTTGCCAAGTTTCTGCTCTGTGCATTTTCAGAATAAAGTCTTCAAACCATGCAAAACAGTGTTTAATCCACTTAAGCACAGGCAAAACATAATAAAAGTTTAAAACATATGCAAGCATAGTATTGATGTTTCTTCTTTAGGAAGAAATTCTGTTTCAGTCATGTGTCTTCCAATCATTTCAACATACCTGGTTTTTATATAGAATCACTCTGAACTAAATACCTGAAAATAAGCTAGTTTCCTGAATTCAAAATCGCATTTACAAAATGTAATATTATCTTACAGTATATGACATTTTTTATTTTCTGTAGTGTATCTACACAGTCATATAACTCCACAAAGCATACAGTTGTCAAAAGATAAAAAGGAAACAGCAAAATGCATTCAAAGAATACACATTCAGTTTAAAAGTATGAAGGGCTTCGGTGTCAAGTTTTGACATTTGTAGACAGATGTACTCCTTATTCAAAAGAATGTCGTTATTTTGCATTTGCAGGCACAATTACGCATGCCTGTTTGACATTAGGGCATTGTAACAACAACAAAAAACTTGTTTATATAGCATTGCCACATTGTGTATTTGTCCTTAGTTCATTCTGGCCCTGATTCTGCAAAATCTTGTAGATCACCAGGTAGAGGTTATAAAGAATGCTGGGGGGGCATTAATGCATAATGATGCCCTACAGTGCAATTCTATTAATGTTTACTTAGAAGTATCCTTGAATTCAATATGGCTTACTTCCAGGAAATAGGTATAGGATTACAACTTAAAGTGAAGATAAACTTCTCTACCTGGGCTGCCCAGGTGTAGAAGTAACAGATGGCTAAATATACCCATTAATTTCAGTAGGACTTTTAAGTAATCTGTGTTTTTTTCATGGAGTTAAAAGACTTACAGCTCAACCCTATACATGTTTACTCAGAAGCAAGTCCCACTGAGCTTAGTGTTTATAGGATTGCAATAATATACATATATCACTGATGAAAGCCACCTTATTGCATAGTTCCCGTTCATTTTAACAAGGAATTTGCACAAGACATTTTCCCATTGAATTTTGCTTTTTGTCAGTATTTTGATGCCAATATTACAGCTGCTAACGTTGTAATTTTAACCACATTTATCAGAGCATTCTCCCACAGCATGGTAGCTTCCAGATTTTCAGGGCTGATGGAAGCTCCCATCAGCCCAAACAGGATAGCTAGTAAGAATGCTAGAAATTGTAGTTCAAACCATTTGACAGTCACCAGGTTGGAGAGACTTGTTCAACCAAATTAGACTTCAGAGTAAACATAGGTAGGATTACAAAGATAAGGACTGATGTTAGACTTCAAGCTGACATCAGCCTTAATCAGCCTTTAAAGTACCCCTTGTTGTTTTTAGCTTTTGATAATATAGGATTTTAAGACACTCAATATGTAAGGTGACATGGCTTAGTAAAGGTACAGATTTAATTCTCTTGCAATTAGCAGGAAACAAGATTACAATTCCAGTATGACCACATTCAGTCTTCAGTCCTGTGCATATTTGGGATTGATAGTAAATTCCCTTGGATTCAGTAAAACTGGCATTCAAATAAACATAAACTCAAACTGTTAATTTCATAACAGTAAATCAGTAAGCCTGCCCCTATCTGCCAACCAGATATACTGGTTGTTGCAGATACCAAACGAAATATGGAGACTGAACCTTTAAAAATGGTATAACAGGGCAAATTCCAGTAGACAGAGCTTCCCTTAACACAAGTGTCTGCTAAATTTCTCCCTTGTAAAAGATGCTGTTCAAAGGCCAACAGGAAGTTCCCTTCTATAGTGCCATCTTGCTTGGTATTTTCAATACTGAGTGCAGCTCTCCAGGGAGAGAGATCCCAGCCCTATATGAAGATAATCAAATGTGAACCTGCACCATGCAAAGCATGGACTCCACCACTGTAGATCAATGGGATCATTGGATCATTTCCCAACTTGGTTCCCTCCAGATTTTTGAACTACAACTACTAACTAGCTGAGGCTGATCAGAGTTAAAGTGCAAAACATCTGGAAGGCGTGAGAAATTGGAAAGGGGTGTATTGGAGTATGCCATTGAATATTTGCAGGATCAGGACCCTGACTAGCATGTTGGAATAAAAACAAACTAATTCAGTGGGTTCATTCACCCAGGTGCTGCCATGGGTATTACAGGGAGTTGCAGCTTGAAGCCCTCCAGCTGTTTTGGCCTGCAACTCCTATCAGTCACAGGCAGCATAGCCAGTAGTGAAGAAGGGTTATAGGTCAAAGCATTTAGAGGGCTGAGTTACCCAGCTCTGATGTGTCACCTTCTCCTTTCAGATCATCAGAGTAACTCACTGATCAGAGTAATCATTGTGCTGTTACTGAGTTGGGACACACTGCAACCATTAGAAACTACAAGCTCACCTGATACCCTTTTACATGACCATATCTTCACTGAGCTAAGGTTACAAAGTCCCCGATAGTTTACAAACTGCTTATAAACTTTGAGTGATAGCTCCAGGTATGTCAACATCTATGTTCGTCTGAAGTTTTGTATCATGTCAGCTGTACCTAGCACATTCTGCACTAAGCATAAACCAGCTTCTTTGTTTACAGTACAAAGCCAAAAGGAGGTGGTGATTGTTTATTTAGAATATTTGTACACTGCCATTCACAACATGCTTTTGTGATGAAAACAGGAATGCTTCACCTTAATTCTCACTTTCAAATCTGTCTTCCCCATGGTCATTTTGGTGGACTTATCTTTCGTTTGGGAATGGGGAGGGAGCAATTATTTTAAAATACTTGAGAGATCATATGCAGGGGAGAATCGATAAGCACCCAGAAAGTTCAGTACCCTGTCCTGCCTGGCAGTTTTCCCCTAGCAATTACTCCATTCTCACGTATTTTGTGTGCTTCATCTGCACACATTTATGTAAGGTTTTGTTTTTGTTTTTTTAATATCCTGCTCTTCTACTGAAAATACCCATAATAGCATGTGGCATAGGGGGGGGGGGGGGAATCTAGCAATAAAATTAACAAGCAGCAACTACTTTTTAAAGGCAAAAACAAAAAGCACCTAATACAGTTGACATTTAAAAACATAACAGCAGCAAGCTGCACATTAAAACTAGAATCAATAAAACTAGGTGCTACACATTCAATGTTCATTTAATGCAAAAAAGGTACACAGAGATTATCTGACTAATTCACATGGAGAAGCATTCTAGAGTCCAGACACCATTACACAAAAGCTCCTCCTCCTTGTGCTCATGGATCGAATAAGCAGTGATGGCCCTAAAAACCATATTCATCTGTCTTCACAGTTATGACCCACACTTGGAGCAGGAGCCCTGGGATGGCCTAGATCAGCCTTCCTCAACCTGGTGCCCCATTTATTCATTTATTATCGATCTTCTAGATCACTTCAATAGTCCTATCAGGGTCTCTATGCAAGTCACAGTCACAACAATCAAAACAGATATTAAACAGTTAAAACAATATGTGTATAACAGTATTAAAATACAACAAATATAACAGCTGTAAGTATTAAGGTATGTTGAGTTAAAATCATTTAAAAATCATTATGATAAAAATCAATTATTACAATGTCTGGCAAATAAAACTATTTTCCCTGGCACTGAAAAGGTTGTTAGGAAGCTGCCAGGAAAACTACTCTAGGGAGGCTACTCCATAAATGGGGAGGAATAAATGAACCCCCACCTTTGTTTGCCCTCCTCCTCAGCTCTTTCAGAAGGGTCCCTGAACTCAATCTAAGGGAACGGGTAGGTATGGATGTTTTGGACTACAGCTCCTCACCATCAGCCATGCTGGCTGAGACTAATGAGTTGTAGCTTAGCACATCTGGAGGACACTTGGTTGCTTACCCTTGTTCTACACTACAAGCCTTTTTGTGGCAGAGCATTGCTCTGACAGTATCTTTGGATCAAGCCATTCCTTCTTGGTATCAAGCCACTGCTTCTCATATCAAGAGATATTTCACAGTATGTTCTGCATCTAAAACGTATTTTTCTGCTGTAGACTACCTACTAGTGCTTTCAAGAATATGTCAATGTGTGCACTTTCTAGTGCCATTTTGTATTGCATGTTGCTCTGTTTTGTTGTATTAGAAGGGACAGAGGGTTCCAAGATAACACTTGCTGTCTTGGAGTTTTTACTTTTACCATGTTTAGCACATGCACATTGGCGCAGGTGCGCAAGACTTTATTGGACAGGATTTTTATACAGCATCACTGCAATCTTTTCCACTGGCCTGTGTCCTATTGCAAAACATGTACAGAAAGATGATACACCCTATGGCTGCTGCCATAGTGCCTCTCCTCATTCTTTTGCCTGTGGAGGCATTTTACTTTGCTGCCACTTGGAAAGAGCAAGGTCAATTAATGTCAAGAGGCGGATCTTTCCCTCTTTTTACTCCCAAGGCCTACCTTGTGCTTCCACCTCCCTCCACCAAAGATAATCCTTAACCCCCTTCTGAAAATAAGCATGGACACCAATGCTCCTCTTTCGGGTGCTTTCCTAATTGCCATGATTCTGGCATACTTACCCACCTCCCTATGAGAACATGGAGACAAGCCACGGTGGATCAGACCAAGGGTCCCTCTAGTCCACTATTCCATACATATGGGGGCAAAGCAGCTAAGCAGATGCCCTCAGGATTGCTCAAACAGGATGGGTGCAAGACTTCCTCCTGCCCAAGCTCCTCAGCAACTGGTGTATGCAGGCAGGCCATCTTTGGTAAAGGAGGTAGCACATAGCCAGCAAGGCTGGTAGCCAGGGATACCCTCTTCTCTCACGAATCTGTCCAGTTCCCTTCAAAAGCCATTCAGTTTGGTGGCCATCACCACTTCCTGTGGCAGTGAATTCCATAGTTCAAATGTATGTCGTCTGAGGAAATACTTCCTCTTGTCTGTACTGTACAAAAGCAAAGCATATTGATGTACTTAGGAGTAAACCCCTCTGAAATAAGCATTCTAGCAGCCTTTTGAGCAGTAGTGGAAAGCCACCTTAGTACCTAATATGTAGTGGAAGTCTGGGCCACATTCTGCCATTGGACCCCTCTCATGAAGTAATTGGGCCTTCTGAAGCCTCGACTGATGCCAGCAGAAGCTCTTTAAATGCTTAACAGCATGCACAAATTCCAGAAGCCTGGAACAGGCATTCAAACATTATTTCCATGTCAAAGAAGGGAATGGATAGGGAAATAAACTCAATTTGATTGAACAAGGCAGAAAGAGAGTAAAGACAGAGGGTGAGGGGTGCCCTTTGTGGGAGATCGGAAGGGAAGGAAGGCTGATGAAGCAAAATCCTCTACCCTTCAGCTACATCTTAGAGGCACCATGAAATGTTGTATTCCTGCTTATATTCCTCATTCCCCAAGCCACTGCTACTTTTCCACCACCATCAGGTGCCAAATTCAGAGGGTACCAAAGAATGTATACACATTTTAAGAAAGGAAAAACTGTATTAAAATTGTAATACTCAATATATAGGGATAACAGATGAATATAAGTCACGTTTGACTTCTGCAATTGAAAGAGGTGCTCAAAATGGTTACCATCAGTGTCCAGACTCTTCTGATTATGGTGAACTACTGTTTGAGCAACACTGACCAAAGTGTCCACTTGAATCGCTGCGCATGCCATTTCAATTTCTTCCCAAAATAGTGCCATCTTTTGAGTGAATGTCATACTATACATTGCTACCATAATTCAATTCAACTTTGAAAAGTAATGCATAAATAACATCTCTTAAAATGTGTGTACATTTTTGGTATATCCTGCTTTGCACAGCCACTACCACATGGCCAACGCAACAAAGAAATCGGTTTTCATAAAACGTGTCTACAAGATATTGGAATAAAGTAGCAGAGTCTGGGTGAGGACTGACATGCTGTGATGCATGTCATGTGTGCTGCTAGTTATTCAAATGTTGTGGTAGACTAGTCCTTGGTCATCCGTCATACAGGCTTTAAAGGCTTTAAAGGCTAGAATCGAATTGATCCAGAAAGCAGTGAGCTCATACAATGAAGTAATATGTTACGACCATCAAGCATCTGACAAAAAAGTGGCCATCGCATTTTGGACCAGCTGAAGCTTCCAGATATAATTGTCTTGGGGGCATACTTCAGAATTGCTGAGATGGTCTTAGTTTTCAGCAAGAACCCTGAGATCCACCAGCTGAAACCAGCTTCAAGAGAGAACATCCAAGCACAACATTCCTGGGCTCAGAATGGAAGGATTTAATTTAAGGATGAAACCGTGCAGTTTCCCATAGACCAAAGACATTTTCCTGGTCCTATCTTCTTATGAAGTTTTAAATTAGTGTCTGTGAATGAAGACATCAATCTATTCCTTGTGAATTAACTGTCCACATTTTTCATTGGAGGTTTTTAGTGGCTGAAAACAGAGAGCCTTATGCATATCCAACATCTCTTGCAGAGATGTTCCAGTTGTCTGTGTTTCAGGTTGCAGCTCCTAAACTTGCATCAGAGGCTCCTTTGGAGAGCAACCATGGTTTTATGGAGCAATATTTGCAGAAGGGAAAAGGCACACACAGTTGGAGTTGGAAAGAAGGATGTGATGTTGATATTATTGGGCACAATCTAGCAGTAATCTCTCCTGTGTAGGCAGCCATGAACTAAAGCCACCCAAGAGAAATCAACACAAAAGAAACTAGTTGATCATGCCATAGGTTTTAAACCATTTTCAAGCATTTCTGCTTTGAAGCATCATCTTTAAAATGACCTCAAAGTTGGAATGATTTTCTAACTCTGAACAAATGGTAACGTTAACTTGAGCTGATATGCTACAATATTTACTTTAATTGTGCATTAATTGACCAATCAGTTATAAAAATAAGACAGCTAAGACGCTTGAAAGCCTCTTAGCAGTTGACAGCTCTAACATTAATGCTTACATTTTTCAATTACTAAAAATAAAACAGGAAGCAAATATACAAAAATCAAGATTTCACCCTTAACAAATAAACTATCAATATGAACAGATAAATACCCCTTTAACATATGCATTTAATATTAACAACCTAATAAAACTGTTTATTAGAGGAATAAGTTCCTCCACTGAAAGATACTTACAGTTATAAACGTACAACATGTGGAGACAGACGAAAAAGGCAATGCTTCACATTAAGACACAGTGAATTAATTATGCTCATTTATTCCATGAACAAGTGTGCGGGCATTCTCTGTCAAATGCAATCTTTAAGAAAAATACTTAGGTTAGGAAAATATTTGTCACATTATTTATACAAATAATACAATGGAGATCACTGAGAATTATATCAAATGTTGTTCTGTATGAAGATATAAAACATTTTATCATTTCCGGGCTAGGCAGCACAGTCCTAGTTATCTTTGTCTATCCAGCAACAGGGACCAGGACTCTATCCATTATAAACATTCTTGTTCAAGCAAAAGGAAAATCAGAGGGTTTTTAAAATTTTGACAAATCAAACATATTTTCATATTCTATTTTCATTTTGCATATTATTCAATTTCATATAACTATGAAATAAAAATATTTATTGAAATAAAAATGTTTAATATTTTCTATGGCCAATTTATCAACATTCCTGTAGTACATTTTGGTTGCATTGAATAGACTGATATTTATTTCAAATATTTTTAAAGCCATTCCTTAGGACTGTGCCCATGCCTGTGACAATCAGAATGAAACTAGAGCAAGGGACACTTTAAAAATAATCATGTCAAAAGAGATGTTTACAATTATTTTGTGCAGGTTCTCTGATGCAATTAGCTCCAGTATCAATCAAAGGCAGTCTTCAGATGCTGGATTAGAAGGGGTAGGATACAAGTCTATTTGAATGGTGTTCCAAGGCATCCATGCCACCACCATTGCATGCCAGAATCACTGATCATAAGCATAGGAACTTCAGCAGAACTCCTGAAATAGTTCTTAGCATGCTGGGCAGATTGTACTGTCTAGATGAAGGAGACAGTAAGAGTTCTGAAGATTAAAACCATCACCGTTGGACCTGGAGCTTACTGGTAGCCAGTGCAACTGATGCGAAACTGAAAATACTTAGTCAGATTTTCCAGCTTCCACAAGCACCTGATCAGCTGTATTTTGCCGCTCTGCTGTCTTAGATGGAGAACCACAGAAAGCACATTATTGTACTCTAGTTTGGAAATGACCAATGCATGAGTAACCATGACCAGCTCTGAATGCTCCAGAATGGACCATACCAGCCTATGATTATGCAAGCATTCCTCTCCAGTGCTGACAATGACAAATCCAGGAGCACCCACCATACACCTGGTCCTTATGGGAAACACAACCAGGACTGGTTGATACCACTATTCAGAAGTGCACAGAACTTCTGTCTTTCCAGGCTTAAAGTCAGGATTGAGGTATGTGGCAAGCAGATGGCTAGATAGGTGCAGCCTACATGACGATATGGCTTAGAGTAGCCTTTCCCAACCTCATGCCCTGCAAATGTGTTGACTACAACTCCCACCATCCCCAGACAGCATGGTAATTGGCTGTGCAAACTTATCATCCAACATATGCACAAAACACCAGGTTGGGGAAATCTAGTTAAGTGTCTAGAATAGTAGACTAGTACTGTTGAGTTGTGGATTTAAATTCCCAGATAATTTCCATTCATTCATTATCTCTTTCTACTGCCTTATCACCAAAGCATTCTGGGTGGTTCACAATTTGATAAAACATTAAACTGTCAACATACAAACATTTAAAATGGTTTCAAACAGTTAAAAACAATAAACAATAAATTTACAAGGACCTGATTTTTATAAATAAAAGCAGGGCTTTTTTTTGTCATAGAACGCACTGGAACAGCGTTCCGGCACCTTTTTTTCCAAGGGATTTTACGAAGAGATTTTGAATCGTAGCAGTTCAGCAGCAAACATCATTAACATAGTGCCTGCAGGCTGCTTTTGTCTCTGCTATCTGGTATCTGATAGTGAGATAGTGAGGGTGCTGCTCTCGCTTGGGATTGGTATGTGTGGTCCAGCACCTTTTTTTTTACAAAAAATACAAGTAGCCTTAAAAAGTCCAATGTTATGCCTTCAAATGCCTGAAAGAGTATTAACCTGTCACCAAAAATGTGGCAATGTTGGCACCAGGTGGCTCTCATTCCATGCTGGTAAATGTGGACAAGTTAGAGTCTGTCAGCTTAATACCACAGGGTTCTTGTGTGGATAAAGGGTGCAGGGAGGGAGGCAAGGAGTCACCCTGACTGAATTTGAACACCATGATAACAATGCGGTGTATGAAACATGGTGGGGTGGGTTGTTGCTCACACCCAGCATTGTTCCCACAGGATGGGTTCTAAACCACCCCAGTCACGCACAGCTTGTTCGTAGCTTTATTTAACACCCCAGATGACGCCCTAAGCTGTGGTCAAGCCATGAGCTGAAAGAATGACTTGGCCAGAGTGGAAAAGGCTTTGCTGTAGCTGAAGACAGCCATGCAAAGTTGCACAGTGGTCATCAGGTTCTCTCATGCTCCTGCCAGACAGGATAACACTATAATAAATATTAATAAAGTGATGATATTTCCAACGCCATGAGAAGAAATTTGCACAACATACTTGTTCTCACAAAGCCACTCATGGCACTTGGTAATGAAAAGGACAGTGAAGAGTTCTTCCACTACTCCATGACCCCATCTGGTCCATTACTGAGACTATTGCCACGAACAAAGCAACATTGAGCAAATTTGCTGGAATGTATTCTTCATGTATTTGCATTTACTTTCTGGAATTCTTGGCCTTTGTGACAAAAAGCTAAGTTAAAAGACTGTATGGTTTTTGAAGGAACAGTAAAAGTTATGTCAGGTGATAAACATGGGTGAGTTCACATTTACAAGAGCTGCAAATAGCATCTTCTTCTGCCCTGTACCCCACTCACTTCCCCTTCCCCAGTAGACATATATGCTTGAATGCAAAATAGAGAAGTTCAAGATTTTTCATTGCATCCTCTTCTGGTTGACTTTTAATAAACCATGAAATTAGTGTTTTCTTTACTGAAAGAGATGAAGAAATCCTTTGGAATTCTATATATGCATGTATGTATATAAGATAATTTTGTTTTAACTCTCAACACAGAAGTAAATACTCAGGATTAATTTAGTGTCTTACTGTTGTTTTATTTTTCAGAATTCTAAGCATCTAGTGTTCATTATCTTGGTAATCATAGAATCCTGGAACATGGACTAACTTCTTCAACTACCAGGAGCCAGAAGAAGGAACTGAAGGTTTGCACCTCTGAATTGATCTTGTTTTCAAAGCTGTACAATCCTTAAGTCTACCTGTAGATCCACTATTGTTGTTATTACAAAAGAAAATGGAAAATTCCATGCAGTGATAATATTTATCCATGTGTGAAGATGGTGTAGTGAAAAGTGATCAATACATGTTCACTTCCCAAAAAACAACTGCTTCTGGAATGCAGTCTTCAAAGCTTTTTTAACACATTTCAGGACGGGACCATAAAATAGTAGAGTTGGAAGGGGCCTATGAGGCCGACAAGTCCAATGCAGGACTCCCAGTGAAAGCATCCATAACAGATGGCTACTCAGTTGCATCTTGAATGCCTCCTATGTTGGAGAGCTCTCTAGATTGTGGGTTCCATTGACATATGGCTGTAACAATCAGGAAGTTTTTCCTGATGTCCCGCCAGAATCTGGCTTTATGTTACTTGACACCGTTATTCTGCGCCCTGCATTCTGTCACAACTGAGAAATGTTCCTGGATCTCCTTTGTGCGGCAGCCTTTCAAGCACATCCTATCTCCCCTCAGGACGGACACCCATCACTTTTCAGATGTCAGAAGCTTGGAGAGAGGACTTCTGTAGATAGGGACTTGCACTGTGGCAGGCTCCACCCTTGAGCTACTGATGTTCCTTTTATTTCAACCTCTGGAGCAAGCCTATATGTGTATAGTTGTGCATGCATAGGTGGGCACCACATCTCACAATAATAAGATGCCCTGAGGTCAGAGAAGAGCCCATATCTGGAATGCTGCTCCTCTGTCAATGCACCTGTGTTCTTTCTTCCAGTGTCTGGCTTCTGAGTTGAACTGAGGACTTCCCATTAAATTCACAGTTCTTTTATTCAAGATATTTGAGTGCCTCAGGCAAAG
Organism: Varanus komodoensis; assembly: GCF_004798865.1. Lineage (NCBI taxonomy): Eukaryota > Metazoa > Chordata > Lepidosauria > Squamata > Varanidae > Varanus > Varanus komodoensis. The sequence goes on along the minus strand of NW_025335641.1, from coordinate 16,201,969 downwards.
AACAAGATTTTGTCCTGCCAGCTATACATACAGAAGCCAGTTAGACTGACCTCCAATAATACTTCAGTATGACTGATGGGATGAACCCTTCTACCATATCTAAGGGTGAACCAAGTCAGGCCTGTCCCATCTTCCAAAAGAAGGGAATGGACGAGGGGACTCAGGAGGACCTGATGGGGGGTTGTGAGCTCCCACACCAGTCTCTGCTACCTGGGGTGATTAATTCACTTGCCATAATGAAGGAGCGAGCCCTCTCAATAGCAACTACATTACCCTTCCTCAAGCTGCTGCCCTTCAGAACTGCAATTCCCATTATTCCCACCCAGCATGGCTGCACTACACTATTCCAATATTTAGCAGATGTTGTGATTTTACTGTTTCTTTCCATGTTTCTCTAAGTTATTATTTTGTTTTTCTGTTCTGAACCATTTGATAATCACCCTTCTCAGTGCCAGAAAGGCAGTGCAGAAATACAATAAATTCAAAATATGTAAACTAGTAAATAAATATATGTAGAAAAACACACCTGTACAGCACACACTTGAAATTTGAGCCAATCTGTGAGTTTGGAGATGCAGACTTATCTCCATATTTATATGTTTACCAATAACATGCCAGGGCAGCCTTACCTTCAGCTACTGGTTGGTATAGAAATGTAATAAATAAACGTAATAAACAAACAAAGTGTAAAGTAACTCTTAGTTCCTGTCTCCAGAGACTTATTAGCACCTTTGCTCTTACCTCACCTTCCCTCTCCCTTACCTGTTCTAAATATTCAAAGCTCTTTAATCATTTAAATATAACTCCCCAAACAATTCATGGTAATAACTACACAAAATAGACTGCAATCTCCGTGTCTGTCAATAAAAATATCCTCTGCGGCTGCATACTTTCTCTTTTTATTTCCTGTGTGCAAACTAAACCGTGCACCATAGCCAAATCATGCAACGTACCCAATTTTAATTACAATTGCAAATGTCTTTAATGTATTCATTTCTATTTTTTCTATTTCATGCTGTAGACTTATGAGAGCTTGCATTGTTAGACCCCTTCTTCTCCACTGGTTTACATCAGAGATGGTGAAATTCAGACCTAGGGTCCAAATCCAGTCTTGCGAGGGTTCCCTAGATAGCTGTACTCCTTCCCAGTCCTCATCCCCTAATCACTTATCTTTGGGAAGCTTTTTGCTCCTCCTAAAATGAGGGAAAGGCTTTCAGCTTCACTTAGGGCTTAGGGCTTTTCTTAATGAAGTTTTTAACCCACCACTTTACTGAAACTTCTTTTTCTGGTTCTCTACAGGATTATGATCAATTCCCTTATAGATTTTTTCCCACAGCTTTTCATTTTCAGTCTTTATATATATTCATCACATAACCACTAGGTGGTTCAGTAGCATAGCAGAATTGCACAAACACATGAGTTTTCATGGCATAATTTACAGAAAATACTAGATTTTCTGTATTAATTTCTGTTCTTTCGTATTTAGTATTTTTCTGAGGTTAAAAAGGTGCAGAAATGGTTGAAAGAAAAGGAGAGGCCCTGGAAGATTTTGACATTCTTTAGGGCACTGAAAAACTAAAAAGTCAAACGTTTCCCCATGAAATTATTCTGTCTATCATGTCTGAGTCTAACGAACAGCATCATCTCTGTTTCTTAGCTGAGGGAGCCATGTCATGTGTTGCCATGGTCACATGGCCAGCATGACTAAATGCTGAGGCACCTGGAATGTTGTTACCTTCTCACCGAAGTGGTACCTATTTATCTATTCACACTTGCATGTTTTCAAACTGCTAGACTGGCAGAAGCTGGGGCAAAGCAAGAGAAGATCACTCCATTGCGTGGATTTGAACTGCTGAGCTTTTGGTTGGCAAGCCCAGTGGCTCAGAGGTGTAAACTTTTGTGCCACCTGCATCTCGCTGGCAAACTACTGAATGGCAAACCTTGAGCTCATGGTAAATACCTGAGGTAGAAAGGCTTTTGATTATTGGCAATAAGAGCTTTAAGATGCAGCATACGGGTTCCTTTTTGCATTTTGGACCCACCCTCTCTTTCCCACTCTACCCACCATACCCATGATAGTTTCTTTGAAGCAGAATCCAATCTTGGGCTGAAAGATGGCTTGTATTATCCCATCCTTGCCAATGAAAAGACAAGGGTTTGACCTGAGTTAGGGGTCATCAAGAGCCAAAAAAGGCATGATTTTACATCCATGTTTAGCAGTTACACCATCTACAAAATTTACTCTGGAATAGGTACAAGTTTCTTCGTCTGACTCTTAAAGGCTCTTCTGCCTTCTAAACCAAGTCTGGATCAGAGTCCTATGCCTACTCTAGAGTAAAACAAAACGGGGAGAGACATAGTTGTCAGGTCTAATTTAAAATAGGGTGTATTTGGATCCAAAACCTCAGGGCAAAACTCCACCAGTGAACTAAACATGCATTTTTGTTTATATCCTGTGATCCTAAGAGTAACTCCAGGAGGACAATTTAGATTGGAGAAACAGTGCAAGAGGAAAGGTTTAAACAGTTTCTGCTGCAGAATTTCTGCTCTAACCAGCCTCTATGACATGCCTGTTTTAAAATAAAATTTAACAAACCCATGCCAACATGGGTTCTACTTTTATTTCCTACACCTGATTTAGTTCTAGGGCTCTTCCTTGACCTTGCAAATGCCTTTGGGTATGTGCAGAGTAGTTTTTGCTTATCACTGAGTAGCCATCATAAACTTCCCCAACTCTAAGATTAAGATGAAGGGCTTTCAAGGAAGCCAGGGGAATGTTTTGAAACATCAGCAATATTCTACCATGGACATGGGGCCATTTTTCAAGAGGTGTCAGTTAATATTATCCACTTCCAGGGCTCCCATATTGGGTGGGTCAAAAGCAGTATCTGGGACATTAGAAGACATCCTAATGGAGGATGCACTGTCAGTATCATTCCAGCCACATTCTCTTCTCACTAAAAAGAACATCAATGAGCAATGAGGTAGCATATTGGCCATGTGGCTAAAAGCCATCAAGATGCGAAAGCATAGGAATCTATGAAGTCTTCTTCACTGGAGCATGCTTAATATTCCTGAGATGACACCTCTCGGCATTACCAATAATGGATTGACAGCATGTTTTGGTGTGTTTGTACCACACACAGTACTAATTGTATTCATGGAGTAAAATACACACTGGGGTTTTCTTTGGCCAATGGACTGAGAACAAGAATCCTGACTTATACGGTTACTTGGTTAAATAATAATTTGATGGTTAACTCATTATGGAACACCTTCTATAAAAACAGTACAATACATCTAGTCAGAGTTTGTAGGGTTCCGGCAGAATTCTCTGTGATTTGTTTATGATGTAGTGATGATTGACTCTGTCAGTTACTAATAAATGGTAAATAAAAAAAAGTAACCTGTGATATTAAAGTACTACATTAGCTACATCGCGATTAAATTACAGTAACATCACCAGCTATAAACCTTTATAGAATCTTCTCAACCGTGCAGTAATTCTCCTAACTATACGATTATGTAGAGCACAAATATTTCTTTGTAAGTCCAAAGCAATACATCAGGGAAGCATTTACTGCTAAAGCTAGATTGAGAGTAAATGCATCTTGGGTTGCTATGAATAAAAGCTCTAGCTTCTCATTACTTTATGACAAGACACAGAAATTCACTTTACTTTTCATTTAAGCTTTTCTGCTCCAGTTTATAGATGTATGCCTTCACGCTTTTATTCCCTTCTCGCTTCAGCCGTACGTAATAAATGATTATAAATTTTCACATTTGACCACCTCTCTGCTAGTCTCATGCTTAATGCACAAAGTTAGGAAGCTGCAGGTAAAAATTTCACAAACACTTTTATTTATGATGTTGTCCTTGGTAACGGAAATTTCAATGTACTGAAATGAAAAGTATGATTAAAAGGATACGACGACCTGACAAGGATAGTAGAGGGCAGCCTTCTATTTCCCACAGAAAATATATAATACTTTTTTGACATCAATTTCATAGAGAATAGACATGGGCTATTCATGAAAAAAAAGACACAAACATGTTTCTAACTTCAGCGCTCTTGTCCCTTAAATGAAACTTCTGCCAAAGACCATCATGACTGAATTAATGAGCTTCTCATGTAGAAATTATTCTGTTGAATCATAACTAATTTTCAGTAAGAGTAAATGGCAAAACATTCTAAGATAAATAGAATAAAACTGTACTGGCCTTAAAATCAGTTTAACTGAAATTTAAAAGTTACACCTTTTGTAGAACCAACTTTGTTTAAAGTGCTTAATAAATGGATTATTATCTATTGTCATTGTTATAACTTCCCCATAAATATTACATTTTTATGTACTCTTGTTTGCCACCTCCTTGCTTATCCTGCCACCAATATTAAAACAAGCCAATTTCAAATTTTCACTTAATACCTTAGCCTAAACATATTACTTGATTTCAAATTTGCAGTTTTATATTTATCCATTGTTTGTTCCCTTTTCAATTTCACATCCACCCACCCACTTACTTTTCTGGCCACAACTGATCTTCAGATCTTTAAAACCATACCCCTACCAGACAATACAATTCTAAGAGTAATAGAATAAAAAAACAGGTCGAACAACAAGGTCTTCCTTCTTGGCAGCTGTATGACTGGTTGCACATTGCTTATTCAACATCAACATCAGTGCTAACATTCTATATTAATAGCACAACATTTTCATTGTCTAGCATCCCAGTTATAGTCCCATCTTGGCTACAGTGTTTGGTGGATTGACTTGCATCACACATACCATGCTTATGGATGAATATGTGAAGTCGTCATCTTCCGTCATGTCCAGTAACACAGAGTTGGGATGCTGTACCACCAAAAAGCAGCTGCCATTTCTGGTATGTACTCTGCATTGTTCTCGTAAAGTATCTTAGCCAAAATAGCTGAGTTGGCTCAGGGAACTGTACAGTTTGCAGCTTGGGGAAGAGAAGAGAAAGTTGTCAGATTAAAACCACAGACAGGGGCAGGCTGAAGGCTGTAAATATGTCCTGATAGTGCAGGCAGGAGAACCTCAGAGACAAGGAGGCTGAAGAAAGAGTGCAGACTGAATAGTGAGAGAGGAACCTGAAAGAAGGGTAGGGGTGAGAATGAAAGCAGGAAGGACAGGGAAATAGCACCAGATGAGTCTAACCAGGGAGAGAACTTTAAAGGATCTTTACAGACACTAGCTGCATTCACACAACACAACTAGCAACCCTGTGAGGTTACCATAGTTTATGGTTTTTTACCAGGATCTATCTGACAGACAATCAAGAGGTTTCTATCCTCCTCATTCAGTCTCCCATCATTGGCACATTGGCACATATTCTGTCAGCAGCTATACCTGAAATTCAATCTCAAGGTGCATCACTGCTGGCTTATAGTACCTGCCTCATCTCATTAGTCCAAACACTTGCTGCTCCTGCACTTGCTGCTCTTTCTAGAGAACTCTGGTAAGTTGTGGAAACCATGAGCCTGGGTTCAGATTACAAACCATGATGGAGAAGCCATAGAACAAACCATGGTTTCTTATCATGATGTCTAAAGGCCAAACCTACCATGGTGAAATAGCATGCCTGGGTTCAGACAATATGACAAACCAACAATTGTATAGAAACTAAAGCTCTGTGGCTTGTTGCCACTGAATAAGATCAGTGGGGACTATATGCTGGGGAGCGAGACAAGAATGCTAAAGAAACTGGTCAAGAGGCATAATGTATGCATGAAAAGAGCACATGGAGGAGGGTTCACCTAATATCCAGGCTTGTACCCAGAGAGTTTATTAGGGTCTAAGGTTTAAAGGAGCCTGACGGGCAGACAGTCATTGCAGAACAGCCAAAAACTAATTTCAAATATCCTAATGTGTACAATGTAATAACTCTTAGTGACCAATTGACTAGGATATGGGGCCTAATTTCCTTGCAACCACAGGCTTGATTTAACATGGCTGGTGGCAGCCTTTACCTCAGCTGGTTGTCCAGAGCTTCTGCATGGGGGCTTACATACAAAGGGGATGACCACAAAATTCTGCAAATGGGCATAATCCAGAACCCCCCTTGTCTAGAGCCCACCACAAACACGCAGCCTACATCTGTACCCACTATGACCATCTGCTTGAGCTTAGGGTAGTTACAGAGAGTGGATTTTTCAGTACAGACCAGGCTTTCCCTCCGTGGCTTCTTCCACAATGAGCAAAAATAGTTTTACCAGGTTCAGGGGTCAGAAAACAGCTTCAAAATCTAGACAGATGAGATCATCATGCTCCTAATACAGAATATCTCACTGATGGGTCTACCTTTTCATTCCCTACATAATATAAATGTGCAAACACCATAGGAAACATTGAGGAGAATCCATCGCACTTTCAAGGTGGTCCTTCTTCGGATTTTAACAAAGTAGATTTATTTAGCTATCTGAACAGCAAACCTTGAAGCCACAATTGGCTTTTCAAGAAGACAGCCTTGGTTCTGAGAACCATGCTCTCTGTGTAGTGCAAAGAGAACTGTTTTGCTTTTGTTGTCTGTATATCCAACTGCCTATCCTGGCAGATGGGCTGGTACAGAGGGTGACACTTAGTTCTTGCTTTGGTACAAAACTGAGAAACCTCATTCACTTGGCATGGCTGTAGCACCAAGAGATGGAGGCAGTACTCGGTCTCCACATCTCAGTGGTAAAGACCACTATGCCTACTATTAATTCTGAGAACATTTAAAACTCGGTGAGACAATCTCACCAGGGGACAGAACTATCCAGTCCAGCATCCTACTTCCTTCAGTAGTCAGGAGGCCTACGAGAAGCTTACGAGGAAAGCACAAAGACAAAAACCATCTCCTTTGGTTGTTCTCCTGCAAGTGAGACGCAGAGCTGCTGCACCTTTGAGTCTCCTCTCAAGAGAGTTATGTTTAGTACATTCAGCCTTCCAAACATGTGCAAAGCACTCAGCTAGTGTTAGTGAGCTGGAGTTCCTACTCAGGAAGTATGATCTCCAGCACTTATCAATTACTTCAGGCAATCCACATCTTTATATCAGCATCAAAATTTTCTTTCCTTTTAATAGTTCTCAGTTACGTGTTATTTTCCAGCAATTGCATCATCTCTATAGCGTCTTGGGAGTTCAAGGCTAGCCCAGGATAGTTTGCTGTCTGAGACAGAATAGCATCCTTCCCTGGAAATATGAATAAAATAATAATCTACTAAAGTAAAAACAATATGCAACCCTTTCATGACCCCTACACCAGCTGCCTGAAGCAGCCACCACACTCTGTCCAAATGGTAGGGCCGGCCCTTTTTGCATGCAGAATGAATGAGGTGGCTCTAAGAAATCTTGTATAATGTACCTGATAATGTTGGGTAATGACAATAAGCAGGAATGGAACTTGCTGTATGGCATATGACTGTGGTTATTATTACCTTGTTAGGGAGATATTTCATGGATCTCGATACTAAATAATTTGCAGTATGCACTCGTACTCTAGAGCATTACAACCTTCACAAAGGGGAAGCTGCAAATACTTTGTGACAGATTCCATTTGTCGGCTGGCTATTGCAAAACCCTGAAAACATATTATGTCTCATGTCAGCCATAAAAATAACACCACAAATTACAACCTAAACAAAATTATGTAGCAATTATCATTTGGGGGTCTATTTTAATCCATTTCAGATTTACTGTTAACCTGGGACTTTTTTTTTTTTTTTTTTACACCTACAGATCTGATATCAGGTCAGGCAATTATAAGCTACTGTGGCCCTTCAAATTGGTCTCTTTGCAATCACTGCTATTATAATGCCAGCAATCTGCATTGCTGAGCATTCTGTGTAGTGTCCCAACACAAAAGTGTGTTGCTTTCTAAATAAATTTGATTTTTGCAGTTTGAAACTTGACAAGAAATGCTTTAAAAGCCAGCATGTGGAATCAATTATGGAAACAGAGCAAGCACACAGGTTAAAAGTGCAAAACCAGAGCTCACACTTTCTTTTAACTTCCTAATGTCTCTGACCCCCTTCACACAAAACTACTTTAATCAACATTATATATATTATATTTTAGTCTCACCATTTAGCCGGCTGTAAAAAATGTTTGCTTGTCAATTATAGACATCAAGTTGATAAGCTGCAGGACCAGGGGCCATTTAAGTTTGCAATTAGAACTGAGAAAGTTAAGGAATACCCGGAGAGGGTAAAAATTGGGATTTCTGCCCTCTTAAATTCTGTTTTAAAGTTTGCAAGCCAAAAGAATAAATATTAATTAAAATAAAAACAACCTGAGCCAATTATTTCAGGGACCTGGTCCTTCATAGAAGATGCATTTGAGTTTAATACACATGGTATTTTGTTCCAATCTTTCAAATCTTTGCCACAATGTATGCTTCCACAATGGCCAATAACAACAAAATTGCCCCAATCATGTAATTGTGTTAGATAAATTTGGAACCAGATTTCATTTTAAGGCCCTAATACACTGTTGGAACAATGACCTGAATCTGGCTACCGATAACTGGTATGAGACATGGGTCAATGCACGTAAGTGCTCTATTTGTAACCATAAAAGCAAGATAATGTATAGGATGCTAAACCACTGCTTTACATTCCCTTCACCTTACGAGGAAATTGATGGTCCATGTTCATTCAAGGAGGATGGAAAGAGAGTGGTCATTTAGAAACTTGATGCTTGGTTTGGCATCAGGTACTTTTAAAGCTCCTTTATTTCAAGTTTTTTCAAAACCATAGGTATGTTTATCTGCCAGCACTCACTTGGACCACGACACAGAAAGCAAACTTTCTACTACCAGAATATTAGGAACCTCTTACTGGATGTTGTAAGGTGAGTGACTCCTCTGTGACTCAGTGAGATACTAATAGCTGGTTTGTAGACTTACAAACAGTTCACTATCTTCCCTTCTACACTATTTGGTAATGTGTGAAAAATGTGTATTCTGAAGAATATCCTTAAAGATAGCTAATTTGTTGTTCTGTGGGTGGGTCCATGCTCGGAGCCTTGTAACATAAACAGTTCAGGCTTAAATGCCCCACTTCAGAGTATCTTTAGATGTAAAGCCAAAAGTTGGCAGGATGCCACAGTCAGAATGAGGAACCCACAGGCATCCTGTGTGGTGAAGCACCTGATCAGCAGCAAAGGGTTGCCAGTTACTGGATGCTTCAGCTACCCAAATTTGCCACTGGCTTTCCATAACTACAAAAGGACTTGGAAGGATTATTTGGGACCTTGGTCAGATAAAATTGTCTTCCTGGCTCTACTGGGTCCACTTCAGATTTTTTGGCCAAACGCAGCACACACCTGACAGAGAAAGTCAGAAGCAGACATACCACTGAAATGAGCAATTCCAAATTTAGAAATATGAGACCCAGGAGCAACAATAGTTGTGTCAAAAATAAGATGAATGTTATAAGTTGGTCTTCAGCTAGGGTTTTAATATGAGGAACACAGTGGAAAGAATTTGGAAACTCACAGAGTTTAGTGGCAGAGGATTTTCAAGCCAAGCCAATTCAAAATGGAATGGATTTGCCCTTCCTTAGTCAATAATGACACACTGTACAACACAAAAACATGGAATATTTTAATTATGGACTTTTCTACAGCAGTAAAGCCTTACAGTTGTTTATGCATTCCTTAGAAGATGTCATAGTTCTCCAGTTTTCTTTCTCTTTCTTAAGAGCACATTTCCACTTATTTGATATTTTTAGGAGCAGAGAAAATTAAGTATTCTTTCTGCAAGTAAAAGAAAAGGCATTTTCTACTTGTGTATTTGCACTACTCCCTTGCAGCACAGCTCCATCTAGAGGTTATTTTGCAGAAAAGCAGAAAGAAAAAACTTGAACTGAGATGTCAATTTTGCAACAAAACCAAAAGTAGATAAAGTACATCCTGGTGTAGAAAAGCCAATGAATAACTCTTTCACATCCCCACAATTCACAAACGAAGGCAGTTTGGAAGGCAACAGAAACTCATGAAGATTAGTAAGAGTTGTTAGAGGAGCTGGACCTTGTTGCATGTGTATTTGGCAGGGTCAAGATTTAAGGAATTTTGCCTAAATAAATACCATTAATGGGAAATCTGGCTGAGAACGGGAAGAAATACACTCAGCCTTTCCACTTTTGTAAGCCAGCTTCAAAAGCAGACACCCAAATAGGAGGAAAGCAATTTCTTATGCCTCTGGCAATTTGCTTTTCAAGTTCCATCTTTTCTGCTTCACACAAACCTGGAAAAACAGATGTAAATTCATAACAAGGCAACCAAACGAAAAACATGTGTAGCCTATTGCCAACAACTTAAAAAGAAATTATACAATGTCTTTAAATACATTGAAACAGGAAATCAGCCATAATGAAAGCCCTAACAAGAAGTGAAGAGCACCAAAAAGATCTTATCAGTTTTGGTGAATGGCAACAAAAGTATAACTAAGATGCAGCTTATATCTGAATAATTATTAAGTGATGCATCTTGGAGCAAAAAAATAAAATAAGATAGTGTCTTACATTGCTTTGGTTTATCAGGAAAAGGATTTTGTAGCAGCTAATTCTATCTTAGAAATTATTAAAGAATGGGCTGAAAATAGAATACTGGAATATTAAGCATAATTTCCCCATCACCACATCCTTTGATCCCAAAAGACCTAGAAAAGATAAAGGAAAGGACCTAAAAATGAATAAGGGTCATGATTGCATTTCCTACAAAGAAACGTTAAAACTGTTTTTGGGAAGGGATTTAGGAAAAAGATGAGTCATTAGGGACATAATGGAAATTAATTAAGGGCTTCGCTACCCTTACCATTTGAACAGCAGTAAGGGCAAACTGAGGTTGTTCCAGGGTAGATCAGATAAGACTTTGAATTCTGTTTCTCCAGAATGCTCCTGGAGAGGGGAAGATAACCAGCAGCCCAGAAACTGGGACCAATGGGATGGGAATTTAAAAAAAAAAAGTTTGGAGGAAAAGAATCCTAAAAGGAAAACCGAGGAAATTGCTGTGTGAATGCCCGTCAGGTTTTTGGATTTGGTGGTTCCTCCATCGTAGACTGTTCTTCTCTATCTATAGGACTGCCTTGCAGATACATTTTGAAAGGCATTGCACACATTTGCTGCTGTTGTTGTTCAGTCACAAAGTCATGCCTGACTCTTCATGTCCACTCCATGGACAACATTCCTCCACGTTCTCCTATCCTCCACCTTCCCCTGGAGTCCACCTAACCCCACACCCACCTCCCCAGTGACCCCATTACATGCATTTAATGAAGGATAAATCTTAACAGAAACTACATGTTCAGAGGAAATATATTCTGAGCATTGGTGGGCAAATACTGAGAGACAGTTGCTGTCAGAACCTATTTAGGCACTTCCCTGTGTCACCCTTCTGATGATGTTGGACTACATGGGCCCCGGTGGTCTAACAGGATTCTGATGTTCACATGATGTGTACAACACAAACTCCTAGCACTCTGGAGACCAGCAAAGAAATTGTAGAAATACCTGGTATGACCCTTCTAGAGTTCTCCTGACTAGATAGGGATTACAAAAACCTAGAGTTGACCCCAGTTCTTAGTATGACAGTCTTTTCCTAATGGGGCAACATGAGGAGCTGCAAAATTCCTTATTCAGTTGCATCTTGGCTTAATAAAAAAACAACAGGACTGCTGATCAGGAAGAAGATCAATGATGCAAGCCTGTGAAGATGCGCTCATTCATTTTTGTACAGACTCAGAACCAGGATTTAGTAAAATTTCTAATTTATTTCCTATTCACAGATGTGACTTCAGCCCAAAAGTTGCCAAGGTTTTATAAGGCAGCAGTAAAGCTCTCTTTGCATTAAGCAGCCAAGCACATAAACATTTTAATGAACTGTTTTTACACGCTTCATTGGAAAGCTTCCAGTCTCCTACAATACAAATCACTCCTCTGTCACACGCCATCCTCTCCGCTGGTGCTTACATTTCAGTTTACTAAATGCTAATTGAACAACAGCATAAAACCAAAGTTCAGCAAAACCAAAGTAATGGGGAGAAGGGCAAACCTTTCCTTAGCTGCATGTCTTACATTGCTTATGGAGGGATGGCAAATGGGCAGCTCACAGATTGTATCAGATGCCTCTTCTGATTTTCCAAGGCTTATTCTGTCTCCTCCTGACTCTTTGCCCAGTTCAGAACTGCCAACTGGGCCAGCTAATGCTACTCCTTGGGAGACATCCAGTCAAAAATGGCACTAGTCAATATAGTCTTCTAACCTGGCTGGCATTTATCCCATGAGCGGATGCTATCAGAGACACCTCGGGGATGTTATTTCTTTTCCCAAGGGCCTGCCATGCCTGCCCCACCAGACATATGGTGGCTACTTATGAATCTCCAGGAAAGAGACATGCATCAGCAGAAAAGATAATAGAATATGACAGCAATTCACATAAAAATGTGCATGTGCTAATGAAAAATGTAGAAATAATTATAATTTAAATAGACATATAGTACATTTCATTAGATCATGGAAGACAGTGACCAGATGAACAATTTCGAGGCCCAACTCTCTCTTTTGGTTTATTCTTATATTGACTTGGACGAACTTTTAAACAGAACAACTTGACTCTCTCTGGTTGAAGGGACCACTTACTGAAACAATTTTGTCATGCAATTGCCCTGCTTCATTCATGGAGTTTTATCAAAGTTCAAACAAAGTTATCTTCAACCTATAACCTGTGTTTTCCTACTGCTTCATCGGTTATTTTCTTTTCCACCAAATCCTGGGGAGAAAGAAAACCTTCAATAACTTCACACTGGCTTGTTGCACATGACACACTTAGTCACCTTGCTCATAAGCTACCAGGAGTTGGTTATTCATGGAATAACCAGTGGTACTCTTCTGCGTTTGCTGCAGCTTGTTCTCTCATTCCCCTTCAGCCCTTCCACAGCGTCTAACTCCTATCCAAGGCAACTTTGTTTCCTCAGTCCCTATGACGGCACACTTAGTGCACTGGAAAACTCTGTGCTCCTCACATCAGTTTGCCAAATGCAATTAATTTTCGGAGCCCTTATAATCACAGGACCATGTTTGCCAGCTTTTTCCCCCAGAGCACTTTGCTGTTACACAATAGCACAAAACCAACTGCCCAATATTTAGCCTAGCATACTGATCTCTCTGTTTGGGAAACATTCTAAACAATTTCATCCTCCATGTCAGAGCTTGTCCTTTTCAAGACTATCTCACTTTACACTAAAGTAAGAGCACCTTCTCCCAAAGTGCACTTTATTCATTTCTGGCTCCCTGCTCCCCTTTCTGCTTGTCTCCTCCATCTGTCGCTAGCTCTCTCCAGAAAATGCTTGCACTTTACACTGAAGCAAGACCAGCCATTGGCAAAGCACTTTCCTCAAGCAGCTGTAAACCCCCCCCCCCCCCACTTTCCTTCCTGCTTAGGAGAAGGAGCTGCAGGGAAAGGGGATGGAGGAGGGGGAGGGGGAGGAGCCACTCAGTAGAATCCATGCTGCGTTCCCACCAAGTGATAACTTCCATGGCTGATCACTCATATCATATGAAATGCCTTTGGACCGCAGCACAAGGGGACTTTGGTCTAGAAGCACCTAAAGACCCAATATCACCAAGCCCTGAGACAAAAGCTTGGAGAACAAAGCAAATAATTAAAGCACATTTATGGCCTTAAATTATTTGGCACATGCTATTTAACCCTCCAAAGCAGCACAGAGAGCATCAAATATTTATTATCCTGTTTCCATGGTTGTATTTCAAATAAATTTTTGTATTTATTCCACCAATATTTTGATAAGCCTACCGGCAAAACAGGGTTTTGTTCAGGTAAATCAAGTTTTCTGTCAATACTAGGCTCTGAAAGCTATTGCATGTCAGTATCATCCAGTATCTCACCACTAACCAGGTACACACACACACACACACACACCCTGCTTCCACCATCCACCAGATTCCATGCTGCTATTACTTCCCAGTTTTCTCTGGGCTCTACTCTTGACCCAGTTGCAAATGCACAGTTGCTCTGCAGCTGATTCTTAGTCTCTGTTTAATTTCCAAACCAAAAGCTTCCACTCTTATTATGTAGTTGGAAGGTTTTGATCATCATGAATACACAGTTTCAGTTAATATATAACAAACCATAGCACATTTTATGTCTTAACATACCCTCTGTCATTAATCTGGCTGAGAGAGGAATTATCTCATGATAGAGCATTCCACGGCCTGAGGATCTGACATTTTCACCTTGATGTGACCTTGATAAAAATGAAATTGTTAACATTTATCATGTTTTCTGTTAACAGAACAACATACAAAGAGGACTGTCTGTGTCCAACCAACTATGCAAGAATAGATAATATTTATTTGTCTTAACAAATAGATTTGCCCATTTAATCCTGAAAAAAAGATCTAGTCTGTTTATTCCTAAAATGAGCCCAGGATTAAGTGGTACTAATGGTACTATAAAGTTGTTATATGGTGTTAATATAACCTGAGTATTAAAAACATAATGGATTCACTATTTATGAACCATTAAGTTTTACTTCACCCCTCAAATAAACTTCATATCATTATTGGCCTATTAATACATTTCCTGTTCTGTCTTTTTTCCTTCAATCCAATTGTTTCCGCGCACACACAGATCAGTCAGCTGGGCACAGCTGAATGCAGAAGAATATACTATATAAAATGATGTGGTAAGTTGCAATCTGGACATGTGTGACAGCATTCACAAGATCAATACCAAAATTAAGCCCATGTTAACTTCAGCATGTACAAAACAGTGATGTGGAACATCCCTCATTACTATGAAACTAAGGCAGTACAGGACACAGGATCTGGAACTTAAGGTTTTTCTACACAAAGTTCTTAACTCACTGGATCAACTTTCATTTTTGTTGCAGAAGTGCAATCCAGGTGTTAGATGAAGAGTGTTTCTGTGCTGCTTTTCCCCTACATAACCTCTAGCTGGATCTGTCTAGTGGAATAGCACCAATACAACCATAGAAATTGTATTTCTTGGACTTCCACAATTAAAGGCCACATTTTGCAAATTTTTGCTCAAAAAACCCTCTGCCAAAAGTGCAGGTTCGATGCAGAAGCAAAACTGGAGGCTATCAATATTGTCTAAAGAAACTGTAAACAACCGTGAATAGAGAATGACGAGTACATGGTAATTATCTCATGCAGCAAAATCCCTTTGTCAGAAACGCATGTCCTGGTCATATCTGTAAAGTTACCAAAGCCAGCTTCCCCACAGTGGGCCATCTCTGAGCACCAGCCATATACAAATCCACAACCTCTAGACATATTCCCCATGGACTGGTGATATGGCTTATCTATTGGGAACATAGAATGAAGGTGTAAGATATGATCTGATATGAATCTACATGGCAAGAACATTTAAACTTTTCAGATAAGACAGGAAGGCTGTTTTTTGCAACATCCCAATATCTGTCTATCCATAATATAAGTTCCACAAGGTGTCCTCTGTGTTCCAGTCCTGTGGCATCTTGCATGATGTTTAAACAGGCCGCTGACATGACAACCAGTGTTGTTCCTCTGCAAATGGAACTTCGTGTTAACATTTTGCCAGGGAACCACAGAACTGAGCATCTACAAGTTTCCAGTATCAAGAGATTCTCAGACATTTCTCTTTTTAAAAAGAGCTCTTTTATCTATGCAAGAAAATTAAGCATGTGTGGTTAAAATATTTTTGTTGCTATTGTAATGTGAATGCTATTGTGTCCAGTACCAGTCAAACTTATCTTTAGGCATAATTAGTTATAAATTCTCTTTTAAAGAGAACTAATGTTTCTTCGGTCCATACTGATAGCCTGAAGCTATTTCTTTAATTAACGTCATTGCTTTGATGGCTGGCGACCACTGGACCACTGGCTCTTGAATACTGTTGAACACTTGGGTGCATCCGTTTAAGCACTCTGGATGAATGCAGCCTGTGAAAGAGACAGCTGCTTGTAGCTAGCTGGAAAGATGCAGCCTTTTCTGGAAGGGGTGATGCTCAGTTGCTCTGGGATACTCGCTGACAGGGACTCCCAGCACTAACAATTAAAAGTCTTGTGCAGCTTTCCCTCTCTTCTTTGTGAACAGATTTATTCTGCTATGAAAAAAAGATGGGAAATGTGATAGGAAATCATGGGAGGGTTCCACATGGAAAACACCTTTGTCTGTATTCTGTGTAAAATTCAATGAATGAAGCAGTGCATCTGCAACTCATGTTTTAAATAAAATCCTCAAGATTTCTGGATAGAGCAAGGGGGTTGAAGAGAGCTTTAGCTACTGGGCGGGATAGAAATGAAACAAATAAATGAACAGACTCATATACAACACTCATCAGCAGTACCCAGTGTCTGGCCATCTTTAGCCCTTATTTATTTATTTATTTATTTATTTATAACATTTCTATGCTGCACCCATCGCCGAAGCCTCGGGGCGGCTCACAAGGAAAAGGTATATATGGCGAAAGCACAACATTCTCTGTTTCAGAAAGGATGAGTATAGGGCCTATATTGATTATTTCATAAAGACAAAACTAAATGTAAAGATATATACAGAGAGAGAGAGAGAGAGAGAGAGAGAGAGAGAGAGAGAGAGAGAGATCTCAATGCAAGATGCTCACACCTATTAAGTATATAAATTACTACAGTGTCTCCACATGGAACTGTACTTTAAAAAGTACCTGCTATACGTAGCTCACAAATCCATATTACTAAAACACAGTACTTTTAATGAAAAACAGCCTTGGAATTACAATGTTGAACAGAAACTGCCTTGGGGAGAAGATGAAGTCCCAAAAGTCTGGAGAAAGCCAGGGGAGCAGCACTTGGATTTGTCCTGTATCAGCCATATGGGTCAAGTGAGGGCCGAGGGGGCCTGAGCAATCTATATCCTTCCTGAGCCTCATATGCCCCTCATCCTGGGCTGGAGGTACGTAAGAAGAGCCTGGAGGGCCTGCAGCGGTGGCTGCAAGCTGACAAGCAGGACATGAAAAGAAGAGCCCATCCCCGCCATCTGTCCATGGGCTCCGATATATTGCCTTTCAACTGAGAGATTTCGCCTGCTTAATAGCACGCAGGGGCTCTAGCAAGAAGATGGCCCCAGCATTCAACAAACTTCTTACTCTTGTCCAAGCGCCTTTCTCCATTCTGCAAGACCTATCATTAGAGGAAAGAACGCGGCTTCCTTCTTCCCTGCATGCTTCTGGTCATTTGCATGCATTTCACTTAGCATGTCACCGTATCTTTGCAATGAGTCTGTGGGAGGTATTCACTTCAACAGGGTAGCAAGTCTGCAGACAGGTAACTGCAGGGATCTTGTGGTCAACAGTGGGAACCCTTGAGTGGTAGAGCAGGAAGTCCTCTGCCATGTTCTTCTGTATGAAAACAAAACCAAAAATACCTCCTTAAAGGTGAAAAGCTAGTACAACAGGCACTGGACTGGACTGGACTGGGTCTTGGGGTTTCTTTGTTGTGTGTTTTAACTTGGGGGGTTGCTTTTGTGCTTTAATCGCCATCTCCCCACATGAACGCCTGCCAACTTTTCATGTTTATTGTTGTATAGGACTCCTTTGAGAGGCAAGCCAAGAAGGTCTCGGTAGCATGAGCTGGTCATGTGAAAGGATCAGGAGGAAATGCTTTGAATTTGAGGCAGAAACTGGGGAGCTTTGGACTATGCCTGCTACTGGAGACACACATTCATTTCAATAGCATATGCTGCTCTCAAATGTCAACAAAGGCTACTCTGTGATTACACACACACACACACAATAATAATATCCATTAAGTGATCAAAAGAGTCCTTTTTTCAGCTAAAAGAGCATTTTTACCGCAAACAATTTAAGCTATTTCCACAGAGTTGTGTTAACCACTTAGCTTTAAAAAAACCTGCTAGTTTGTAGTAAGGAGAGTCAAGACTATTATTTCCAGAACCAAAGGGTTTTGTAATAGTAAATTCCTGGCTCTTTCACAGTCATCCTCAAAAATGTTCAGAGAAAAAGTTAATGGTTCAAATTATAATTCTCAAAGCATTCTGTTGGGAATAGTATTCCAGTTCCGATGAGCTTCAATATTATTTATTATTTATTTTCATTTTCTAGACTTGTATCCTGTCTTATTGTCATGGCCCCATGGTAGTGATCCATGATAGTAAATATAAAACAAACAATTAAAGCTATATATTTCTCTTGGCTCCTGGTATTCTTATTTTATCTGCTACTTTTAGTGGGTTTTAAAGGTTTTTAATTGTTAAGAAAGCGATACTAATTTCCTGTTCTTCTGAGAATCACTGTTATTTCTTTGGTACATAACTAACACAGCCAGAGGTTTATACCATATTTTGCAGGTGTGGATAGCATATATCACCCTCCACTGAATGGTGTTATTATTAGTATTAGCATAAGCATTTACTTATCACCTTATCTGCAAAAACTATCAAGCTGATGTACAGCAATTTAAAACAATAAAAGCATAAAGCAATTAAAGCAAGAACATTTACAACAGTAAAAACATTAAAATATTAAACTACACATTTTAAAAGGCTAAACAGGAAAGATTGATACACTAGTTAGTGTCTCAGTTGTAGCATTCTCACAAGGTACAAAACATCAGGCAAAAGTCTCACATTTTGGCCAGAATACTAGCTTAGATAAAAACAGCTTTTCTGAGTCTAGGTTCTAACTGGAGGAAAATGTTTTGAAAATTCAGTTTTGCAAAAGGGATTTGTAAACCTGTTGAGTACCACAGCCCTGACACCAATTCTGAGGATGTTAAGAGTCATTTGAATATTACAAATATAGTCAAATAATGTTTATCACCCACTTTTGCCATGCAAAAAAATTCAGAATAAGTTCTGAGTTCAACCTTTGTAGACAGGATGACTAACAATTTTAATAATAAATAACTTTAAACCTGATCTGCAAGATTTTTCAGTTGTCCCCATCACACTAATAAAGGTAGAATTGACCTGCAAAGTCATAAGGATAAAAACTGATTTTGCACTAAATCAAGCAGCTCCTGGCCTTCACAAAAGGAAGATAAAAACCTATATAACCCTTCATATGTTCTCATGAATGAAGACTTGTAGGAGACTGACACAAAAGTTTCTATTTCTTTTCCACTGCTGTTGGGTGCCCTTGAAGCCCACTTTCATGAGTCTTTTGCTTCTGCCATCCTCTTTTGCTTCTATTATTCCATCCTCTGATCCAGGGTCTTCTAGACAAGGCTTTTATTGTGCAATCCCAGAATTCTATGGAACATTCAAGTGATGCTTTCTTCCATTTGTAACCCTCCCATGTTTATCCTCTTCTTCCATCCTTGTTTATTCCACACACAAAAATCAGTTAAAATTGGAAAGACTGAATAGCTACAGGGTACCTTTTTATCAGTAGTGCTAGAAGCCATAATCCAGAAACAAGATAAGACAGGTGTGGCCAGGTATTATTGGACTATAATCACCATTATCACCCACCAAGCAGTGTTGGCTAGGGCTGATTGGAGTGGCCTTATAGCATCAGGAAGACCACTTGTTTTCCACCCTTTCTTTAGACCCCAAAGTAATTTAATACTAAATGTGCAATCCAATGTATGCTTAGACATAAAAAAGGCTTACTGCTCCCAGCATGCCCCAGCCAACTGGAGAAAAAAATGGCACCTCCTAGCCATCTACAGAAGCCAAGCTAGCAGTTGAGTCATTGTACAATGCCGATGATGGAACTGCATCCTCCATATTTGAGAACAGCAAGCTAGTTCAGGGAATACAGAGCTGACTGCGTTGCACATACAGTTCTCACCATCACTTGCCATTCCCCCATCAACCACTGCCTGATGCATCTGCTTCCCTTTGCCTAACAGCAGAGCCAGCCCTGGTTAAGGAGGGAAAGATGGGGAAGCTACACAAGAAGGTAATCCTCATACAGGAATTCAGTATAAGCTGAGTATGAGCTGTTCTTAAAATGTGGCTTGTTATTGAAAAGTGAATTATATTGTCTGAACTCAGCTGTGCTAACAAGCCATGGCATGTTAACCATGAACCACCAATGGTTTTTATTAGCTTGTAAACTGTGGGTTGTTCACCGTGCTTTGTTACCTGGGTTGGATGTAGACAAGAGAGCCCATATTTCAATTATAACCCACAGTTCAGTGACAACCTACACTCAACCTATATTCAACCCTTAAGTGCAGACTATTGTGATGTCTGAACACGGTGAGTACGTTTTATTGGTAGAGCTAGTGGCCGTCTGTGGAAGCACCCTACATTTTCAGATGAGAAAAAAATAGTATGAAAGTCTTGGGAGCAGTTTTGGAGGAGCATGCATGGAACTGGGACTCTGAGGATGGGGTGGAAATGTCAAATATAATTGCATTTGTGAGGTATCCAAAATTCCTCTCTGAAATTCTAGAAAGAAAGCAAGGAAACAATGCAAGGAAGAAAAGGAAATGGGAGAAGGAGATCACTACCAAATTAAACAGTTCAATAAAACAAAAACCTGTTTAAGGTGCAGATAGTCTGACACTGACAAGGATTGTGTGAATTGAAAGTCATGCTCTGTTTACAAAATACTGTTTGGATATATTCTGTCCTCAAGAAATAAGGAGCCGTGGAGGCAATGGGGGAAGCAGAGGAACAGGTATAAAAGCAATTTAGATGTAAAAGGTAGTACTCTTTGGACTCAGGTGGCATGCAAACAGCAGTCAGAGATCAAACAGTGGCTTCATACAAGCAACAATGCTCTCAATATTTTTACATGTAACCTTAGGAATGATGGCAGTGGTGGAGGGCGAGACAGCAAATTCTTCCCAGAGGGTTAGACAAAGAAGATAACCTCCCTGAGGAGCCTGGCATGATAAGTAGCCACAGCGAGAAATGCTGTGATCAGTCAGAAAGGCAGAAGAGTTATTAGCTTAGCCCTGAACCTCCTACTTAATGTGGGACCAGTGGTGATAGCTAACAGACCCTGGCTAAGGTGACAAGCTTTGGACCTGCTCGAGGAAATCCAATTGAAAAGCAGCCAAGAGGAACAACGAGTTAGAAACAGATGTTCCAGCCAGGAGGACGTACACACATTTAAACAGAACATGCTAAAAAAATTATAAATATAGGATTTTGTCGCTTCCTGTGGTTCTCTTATTGTCAAATACTGTGATCCTTGGGGAGGGGAGGGGAGGGGAGGGGAGGGAAGCTAGATGGGGGTGCAGAGAGAAGCATCCTTCTAATTTTGAATACATCTTAAATATTCAAGTTGCCTAAGTGACCATCTTTGTTGAAGCAAGATGTTAAAATAGTAGTCAAGTTCTTGATTGATCCTTAAGATAATAACAGGACTCTGCGCAAAAGCAAGCAAAAACATGCAGATTTGCTTATATTCTGTTTTCAAAAAACACACTTAAAAAGCTGATTTACAGCATAAGGAAAAATGCTAATGTTTAACTTACAGGAAATAAAAATGTTATTTAATTTTCCTTGGACCTCAGGTTATTTTTAGCAAGTACTCCTGATTATGTACTCATCTACATGCTTCCCAAAAAAGAAAAGAAGAAGATTGTCAGAAGGACCTAATTGTACTCCAAGGAGAATTATATCAGCAACAACAAAAAAGTCACTGCCCTGGGTAAGTCCTTTGTGCATCTTTGTACTCTGTTCTATGTCCAAGAACATATATACATCTGGCAAAGCTGTTAATATACAGTACATAAAACATATATTGGACTATATTCTCCTTGGGCTATATTTCCATAATTCTCATTAACATTAATGGGAGTTATATATGCACCCCAGGAGGGGACAGTGGTCCCACTGTGTTGATTTTTACAATGTATTTGCTATTCTTTGCACAATATATCCGGTACATATTTCGAGCTGATCCTATCTGAGTCAAAGCAGCATTCCAAATGAATTTCTCTGTGGCTCTGCACTAGAGAAACAGAACAAGGACAATATGTTCAGGGAAGGATGGAAGTTAATAATTCTGGGCCTTGTATCTAATTAATATAATTGTCATTAGCATGGAAGAGCTCAGGGGCAGCAACACTATTTATTGTTGATCTTCCTAACATTACATTCATTAACTTTTTATTAATCCTTGTTTTTGTTATTATTTTCTTTTTAGCTGTTTAGAATTTTTAAATATTTTTTCTGATTTTATGACATGTTATTGTATTTTTATAATCTGTTTTTATGGACTGTGTAAACCACACAGAAAGCTTCAGCTATATAGAAATGAAATAAATAAATCTCTGATATATCTGTGTTGGGTCTCAGTCTGAGCCTTCTCTTCTTATTTTTCAGCCTTATTTTTTAACTGATTTTACCAGAATAGTTACATTGAGAGCAATTTGGGAGCAAAATCAAAGACTGAACATGTAAAGTCTTCAACATTTGAAAGGTGCAATATGAAGGGAAAGTGTTACCAGACACCGTACAGCACATAGATCCATGCATCATTTTGGGGACTCCCATAGAAACTTGCTGTAAAGCTCTAGTAACATTATGAGTTCCATCCCATACATACAATTACAGTATTTGCATCTACAGCCAGCAAGACAAGGTAGTGCTATGCGTACCTTGCGTGTCCATATATACTAGAGATTTGCTCATATATATTCCAAGTCTGTAAATCATTTGAGCACAAATGCCGCCCCCCGCCGCCCCTGGGAGGACCATCTCTGATTATTACAATGCTTTGTTTTTCTTACCCCCTGTTCCTCACTTGTTCTTCACAAAGAACTCTGGGATTGGTTGTTCTGGAAAGAACAGAGAATCATAAACCTCTCTGTTTCGCAGACTCTAAGTCCAAGTTTATTTATTTATTATGTAAAACATTTATATGCCGTCCTTCATGTATAACATCTCAGGAGGACTTATAATATTAAAATCAGAATCCAATAAGACAATCAATACCACAATATGATAAAACAATATATAACCAATCAAAATAAATCAAATCCAAAACAACTGTTATAACCATTAAAATGCTAATTTTTAAAATAACGCTTGAATAAAAAGGTTTTGACCTGGTGCCGAAAAGAATATAGGCTCGGCGCCAGGCAAACCTCTCTGGGGAGCACATTTCACAAGCTGGGCACCACCGCAGAGAGGTGGTGTTTAATGGCACAAGGCGGAAGTTTGATAGCACCACAGCCCAAGCCAGCATTTAACTATTCAGAATTGTGCTCTAACTTCTTGTTTTGCTTGCTCTGAACAATATACACACAGAGAAATAAATTTCCATAAATATCCTCAAGGATGGTCTACAACTGAGTCTCAACTTCTTTCCCCAAGTAATGGACCTGCAGCCCTGGACTGGGCTGTCCTGGTTCTCCAGGCCTTGGCAAAGGACACCCTTCTTCTCTCCCTCTGATGTGTTAGCCCAAAACTGTGTTGGACTTAGTGGTCCCGGTTCAAATCCCTCCTCAGCCATGGAGGAAGAACAGGAGCTAGTAACCCATGTTTCCACTTGAGAACCTTAATTGTGGTGTCGAATTCATGTCTGGTTCATGGGCCAGACTATAAAAGGAAGAAACAAACAAGAGAGCCAAATAGTGGTGGCATCATGTGTCTGAGCAAATAATCCATGGGAGAGTTTTCCTGCCATCTTAACATATCAGGAATAATCCAGAGCAGGAAAACAGTGTAGGGTGATTACATGCACCATACTGCAGTCCTGCTATTCTCACCAAAGCTTGAGTCTGTTATGGCCACTTTGAAGTGTTTAAAACATTTGATGACCCAGCCCCAAATCTTCTGCAATGGTTCTGTTTCAATGCTTCATTTAGGCTCAAATGCACTCCAATTCTATGTGCTCATCCTTGCCCATCTACACCAGGCACTGGGATAAGATGCAAAGCAAATTGTCTTCTACACACAGTGACTCACTCCCCCTCATATTCACCAGTCATATCCAAATGGTATGAAGAATCCTAATTAAACACAAACATACAGCACTGAATTTTTTTAAAAAAAATAACATACATACTATAATGTTCATTTTAGTACAGGTGAATGCAAGGAAAGGGTTGATCAAAGTTGTACTATGGGTCTCATCCCTAAACCACGCACCTTCAAATTCATATTTTGTACAGAGCTGATACATGTGGCTTCAGACAGTCATAGGCCCCTGTATACAAAAAAAATGTGAGTTCTGGACTTCATACAAACAGGTTTTTTTTTAAATTCATGAAGACTGGGGCATGGTAGTCAGGGCAATCTCTGCTTCTCCCCTATGTATTCTTTTGTAACAAAACAAATGTCAGTAAGGGGTTTTCCCACATAAGTATCCTCACAGAAGATACTTCAGTCTATGATCTCATGCCAGTTTTATACAACTTTAACGATCATGGATCCACTCTCCCCCCACCTTGCTCCCTTCCTAAATGGACAGTGGTGAACAGCTAAAAGAGAAATTATCATCTTTTAAAAGAAACACTTTACATCTCACCATAGCGTGGAAGACAGTGAGTAGCTGGCCTGTGTTCTTTATTCAGCCTGCCAGCCAGATGCTGAGGATGGGCAGTTTCATGATCCAACTGTGCCTTCTGGGAGTCCTTATCCTTGGGATTGGATTGCACAGCCCTTCAAATAGATGGCTTCCTCTGTAAAAGAGGAGAGATGATCATCATCCACCCACTGTAAGAGAGAGATCCCTTGGCCTGGCCCATCTTTTAGACTCAGGGACCAAATCCAGCTCCCTCAGTTTTTCCCCTTCAAAGTCAGTGAGCCCCTTCCCCTTCCCCTTCATCTGGTCCTTTCTCCCAGACACAGATTGGTGGTGATCAGGCATTTGTTGAGTTTTCCCTTATTCAGAAAGGCTTCTCCTAAGGTTTACTTCCAAATAATAAGAACTTGAGAGTAAAATATGCTGCCATTTTTTTGGCTTGCCCCTTTTAGTTTTGGCTATACTGAAATGTTCCTCCTTTCCCAAAAGCTTCCCTGGAATAGAATTTGACCCTTGGGCTTGAAAGAGATTCTGCACTGCTGACTGAGAAATGTATTTCCTCAGGCTGTTTGGCAAGAAGGAGTAGCTAAGCTAGTTTTTGTATTATGTAAGTACACCAGAGAGAGTCTGACAGTCTTGGAATAGCTGGGATCCAGTTTCTGTCACAGCCTGGAAAAAGTCATTGGTTCATGCATAACAACATGGGTTGTTGACAAATTGTGCAATATCATATGGCACAAAACCTTCACTATCACTTAAGTATGGATTGCTAATTACAAGCAACCCAATGATAAACCCATGGTTTTTGATGGAGTTGTGATCTCTGGGTTCTTCATAGTTAATAATCCATAGTCAGAACACACACATCATGACAGCCCATGATTCAGCAACAGCCCATATTCAGCCATTGCCATTACATGTGAACCAGCTCATTGTTCCTGATTCACAAACCGAAAATCAGACAGATAATTAATGCCTTTATTAAACAAGGATGCTGTGATACACCAAGGAGGCTTAAAACACAAGGTGTGGGCACAGGTTAATTGCGTTTAGGTGGGAGAAAGTCAAACAAGTGCAGCTCCTCAGTTGATACCAAGATTGTGTTTGAAACCCTATTGCTAAATGAAGAAAATGAAGATGTTTCCAGAGAGCTGAGGGAAAAACAAGGCCGGGGGGGGGGGGGATGCAGAGGGTAATAGTTGTGTTGAAGGCTATTCTGCATGGGCCCTTGTGTTTTGTTTGTTTTTCCAATTGCTATTGTTTTTACAGTAGACCCATTTTGTCTGCAACTGTTTGTCATTGTTAGCATTTGCAGGGTTCATTTTGTTACTGTCACAGCCTCTGATTAACTCTGATGCTTATTGTTGCATTATTATTATTGTCATCACATGAGAAGCCTTAAAAGGGTTTTGTATCCCAAATATTGGCTTAACATATTTTAACATTTTTAAACAAATATTTCCATTTTGGTTCCAGTTATATATATTTTATTGGGGCTTTGCCTAATGCTGACTCAGAACATCCCTTTCCCTAACAGGGTGGACACTTTCATGTTACCAAAACAGAGAAAATGCATAACCATTAACAGATCAAAGAGGGTCTGGTTTGCATTAAAAATTAAAGAATTTATATAATTTAAGTAGCAATTTATTTATTTATTTATTTAGGGAACTTCTATGCTGCCCCATTCGCCAAAGCCTCGGAGTGGCTCACAATCATAAAGAAATAACATAATATAAAACAATATAACTTAACAGTATAAATTAAGTCGCCCTGGCCAAAGAATAAAATAAATAAATAAATATTAACAATTAAAATAACGTTTGAATAAAAAGGTCTTTGCCTGGCGCTGAAAAACAAATAACAACAGCGCCAGGCGGACCTCTCTGGAGAGCGCATTCCATAGATTGGGCGCCACCGCAGAGAAAGCCCTCCTCCGAGTACTTACCCTCCTAATTTCCTTCACGGAGGATTCCCGGAGAAAGGCCTCTCCCGCTGATCTCAAGGGGCGGGCGGGCATATATGGACACAAGCGCTCCTTCAGGTAACCAGGACCCAAGCCGTTAAGGGCTTTATAGGTCATCACCAACACCTTGAATTGGGCCCGGACTTCAATGGGGAGCCAGTGAAGCTGACGGAGGACTGGAGTCATGTGAACATAACGCCCCGTCCCCGTCAGCAGCCTGGCAGCTCTATTTGTAGATTTGTAAGATGTAGCAATGCACTACATCTTACCATAGTGAGGAAGCTTGTGGCCAGGTGACTGCCTCTCATTCTCTGCATTTCATCTAGAGAGCCATTTTTTGGCCATTGAGATTTCGTGCCAGACAGCAAGAGAAAAGGAGAAATGAGTGCCAATTAGAAACAATGTAATTCCATGGCCCCATTCTTCTTTTCCACCTGTCAACCCTGCCCTTTTCCCCTCCTTGAGGCTCGGTTGTGACCTGCAGAGTGCAGCATTCATTGTACTTTATGTGCCATTTATGAAAGGTCTAGACGGGGGTTTGGCTTTCCAAGGACCACCTCCTGGATTCTAGGACCATGGAGCTGGGACTCCCTAGAATTGTGCCCTAGGAATGGTGCATGGACTTCAGTGGATATACTGGAAGTCACTGCAGTGCAGGACTGTGTATAATTCCCCTTTCAAGTGAATTTAGTGATGCCTTTTCTTCTAGAGGAGCCACTCCATATTATTTGGGCATGCAGGGTGCAACCCTGCAACCCATAATTAAGGCAAATGCCAATTTTTAACTAGAACCAGTTGATAGATACTTCTCAACAGCTCTGAAGAAAACAGCATTTCATATGTTTGCCAAATTATTAAATTCAATAAAGTACTTCGACTCTTTAGATGTATGCCACATATGCATGTATAAGAAAATACACATGTAAATCTATTGCAAGTGATTGGTGTGTATAAAGTACATAGTTGATTGACAGATGCTTTTACTTAATGAGGGTAATTACAAAGAACAACAATTCCAAACCACATCTGTTCAATGTAACAGCCCTGTAGCGCTGTGCAGCATACACTGAAAGCGATCAGAAATGCCAGTTTTGCCACAAATCATGTGCAAGCCCACTTGTAAGACAAGAAACAGATTAATACGCATCAACACATTCCTATAAACACTTGTTGAAGAGAATAAAAACTGTTCACACTAAAGGACATTATCCCAGAGTGGACATTTTCTCTTTGAGCCCAGTGGGGGTGGAAAATAACACAGAGGACTAAAGTCCAGGACCAAGACTTGTATAGGAACATTTTGTTCAGAGAGGAACTTAAACATTGAAAAGCTAAGTTCTGTGTTTTATTCAACTAATGTAAGATTCTCTGCATTTGTTCATGGAACTCTGAACAAGAAACTTCATTTAATGCATCCTAATTTGTACTTTAATTTGTTTTTCTGAAGTATATTATTGCATTAACTGGATATATACTTTTGAAATGGCTAAGAATGCTCACATTAAAAATAATTGCCTGAGGAGCAAACTATATTTTATTCAGGACTTTGTCCTGAATCCCCAGCCCCTGATGCTAAAAAGTTTGTAATGGAAGCCACAGAGGAATAGCGAGTAGGCAGTGGAATGCTTAAACCTTCCCTGGCCAGCTTTTCATCCTCTCCAAATCATCTCCCTCCCCAGCTGCAGAAGAAAATAACATGGAATTTTACATAATATGTAGTTTTATCCAAATGCTTCAGACATACTTATTCTTTTCAGAAATTTTAAAGCAGAATAAAAGAGGGAACTCTGTGCAGGGAAAGTGCACTCATTCCTTTGCCCAAATTGGCTGGATTGTGTATTGTTTTAAAAATCTGCAAACCCTAAGGCTGTAATCCTATGCACATTTATTTGGGAGTAACACAGATTGAACTCAGTGGGTCTTAATTTTGAGTAAACATGGGTACAATTATGCTGCACATCTGTTAAAGAAGTATTTCTATCCAGTTTCAGCAACATTCATAGGAAGCATGAGATAGTATTCAAATAAACACACATAATAGAAACAACGAAATCATAAATAATATCAGGAGCTTTCTTAACCATGTCTAAAGTATAGGTGCTTTTATTCAAATGCTGTTTAACATTCAGGGTCATGTTTTTAATAGCAGAGGGGCATGGAATTATAGCCAGTCAGTCATATGATCTCAGACAAGTCATTAATGTAACATGACTTTGTTTGCTTTTATATGACAAAAGACATTACAAGACATGGTTGACACATGGTATTATGGCTGAATAAATAAATAGCTTGATTTTGGAACACAAAGCTTCTTAGATATGTTTTGTAAAGTAATGTTCTTTTCAAAATGTCTTTAAAGACCAAGATTTATTCATTTGTTTGATGCAGAAATAGTTTTCCATCAAACATGTCTTGCTTTGCTACAAATAACCAAAGTAGAGTTTGAGATATATATATATGTGTGTGTGTGTGTGTGTGTGTGTGTGTGTGTGTGTGTGTGTGCGTGCTAGCATACGCTGTGAAAAAGCTAACAAGCAATCTTCCTGGGGAACACACACACACACACACACACACACACACACACACACACACACACACAGAGAGAGAGAGAGAGAGAGAGAGAGAGAGAGAGAGAGAGAGAGAGAGAGAGAGAGAGACTGACTCAGCTCCCTATACAGCAGCAAAACAGGGAGAGAAAGTGCACCAAATTTTATTTAGATGTGCCTGGCAGGGGAAGGCAGATTGTCTGATTTGAATAAAATCTTATGGCATGACCCATCAAAAATGAAACTCTGGAAGTCAGGTTCTGTTAATTAAGTGGGATGTGCTCAGCTGCCTTCTCCATTCAATGAAACTCTGAATGGATTCTGTCTTTGATTTTGAATTACTCAAACAGTAAATGTTAGGATGTAGAACTTTTCTGCATGAGTTATTTATCGGGTGTCTGTGGGTGTTGTGATTCTTCTGATTTCTTTTTGTCTTTTAAGAGCACTTTCCAGAAAGGGGGCAGTTAGATTAAGGAAATGGGGTATTATTTCTGAAAGTGAAAGACAAAGCATTTTCCTACTTGGCAATGGCCATATTCTTTTATGAAACAGTACCACTTAGAGGCTATATAGCAGAAAATCAGAAAAGGAAAATCAATTTAGTTGAAGCAACTAAAGCAAAAATTAGTATAGTAAACAGCTTCATGTTAAAAAAAAGAAAGCTCTTAGTGCTTTTCTACATGATGTATTATTTATTTATTTTGTTTAGGAAATTTCTATGCCGCCCCATTCGCCGAAGCCTCCGGGCGGCTCACAAACATGTAATGTGTATTTGTCATCCTCTACTCTTGTTTAAGGAGTCTTTAGATGATATGACCGTCCAATTTAGCTTCTGTGCTAAACAAGCACTTTTGACAATTTTTTTAGAACGGGAAATGAAGCACTTAATTGTGAACGTGGAACAAAAACAAACTGCTTTTTCACTTGTGTATTTGCATTATTCCTTTATACCACAGTGCCATCTACAGCTTATGTAGCAAGAAAGGAAATACTGTTCATCTAGCACTTGGATTCCAATTCTGCAATGAAACCAAAAGTAGATAGATTTTTCCTCACAAGAAAAAAAGTGGGATTTGAATCCAATGTAAAAGCAACAATAATAGCAGCTGATTAATAGCCATGTGTAGGAAAAACTCTTATCGCTCTGGACACATTATATAACATGGCAGATTCACTGACATGTTTTGCTTTTCTTTAATAAATGATTGCGCTTAGGTGGACTCCGGGAGATGGTGGAGGACGGGGAGGCCTGAGGGAGTGTTGTCTATGGGGTTGTGATGGGTCAGACATGACTTTGCAACTAACAACAACAATAAATGATTGTATCCTGGTCCCCAATGTCATACAGGAACAGAAATCTGCTTTTGGAAATCCAAAGTCCCTCACTTTCAAAAATGGTATATCTTTGGGAAGAACTTCTGTTTGTGAATCACAAACCCATTACTCACTTGGTTCTTTGGATTCCAACTTGTCTTTGCTTTTCATACTTGCTGGTGGCTCATGGGAAAGCTGGTCTCCTTGAAAGGAATACAAATGTGCATCTTGTATGTTTCTGAAAAATCACCATCCTTTACATTTTGCACACTAATGAAACTGGCTGGGTATGAAGGGATTTGTAGTCCAACATATCTGAGTTGGTCAAGAATCTAAGACTATTGCATTATCCCAACCCAGCACCTTTTAGATGCATTGGACTACAGCTCTCATCATCCCCAGCCAGAGGGGTCATTGGTTGGGGATGAAAGGCGTTCTTTTCCTGTACATTTGGAGGATGCCAAGCCAAGGAAGGACACTCCACCCGCTCATCACAGAATGAGCTCTAAGATAGGAAATCCTAGGGCTGAGAATCTCTTCTGCTCTTGCCCCATCTACTGAATCTGGTGCACATAATCCCATTGCAGTGCAAGTGTGCAAGCATTTCAGCTCCATTGGCATCAGCAGGGCAATTCATCTGACCAGACCTGAGCATCCAAGTGAACTCGAGCTGTTGTCTTCTTGTGCAACAGTCCCTGCTTCGTTTTCACTGATGCCTTGCACATGTGTCACCACTGTCACAGATCGGACACCCCTGAACATTTACATCGCTTCAAACCAATGGAAGCGGCTCACATGTGCAGCACTAATGTATTTTTGAGTGCTATACATCAATATTATTATATTCCACAAGATCTAGCAGACAGGACCAGCACCTGTCTTTTGGATTACCACGCTGCACTAAACCGCGCTATTAGAACTTGATCCTCAGGGCCCTAACGCCCCCTGTTTGCTGTCTTCACAAGGAAGGATTGCTGCAAGCCATGTTCTAGCCCATACCAAATATGTAAGCCTGAAGCAAATTTCCAAAGAACCAGCTGTTTTTGGGTATCTTGGCATCTGATTAAATGATTTGCAAAAGGAAAAAAAAAAAACCCAATCCAGAGGGGAAGAGGTACTTTAAAGGCTGCCGGAGAGTGCAGTAGGGTTAGAAGAAGAGTGAAGAGGCACAGCTGTGACAGCTGAAAGCAGGATAAGCCTCCACTGATCTGTTTCCCTGCTTATCACAACACCCATTAATCAATTCCCATCTCAGCAGGCCCCCCAACTCCAACTCTCAAAAAACTGACTGCTCAGCCTTGTAATCCACTTGAAAAACTGTTCATCTGAGGAAATGGCAGTCGATGCTACTCACTAATAGTAGATATTATTATTAATGCAAAGCTTGGTTTTGGGTATTTTGTTGGGGTTTTTTTTTACAGGTCTCTTACCTTGCAGGACTTTCGCCCACTCCCCGTTTCTTTCTAAAATGTCTTGTTCAATTTTCGCACAAGTGGGGCTTGTCTGACTTTGTTGTACGCATTGCTACAGACTTTTCATTGTAGGCAGCCTAAATCCCATCTGTTTACTGTGACCACATTACAAGCTAACCTTTAGCCTAGCCAGAATGAAGAGAGTCATTAAAAATATATCCTAGGGGTATGTAAGGAAATTAATTAAGACTCCAGGATCAAACTATGAAAATAATATCACAAAAATGCCAGCAATTATGCAGCAAGCACTGTCAACCCCACTGAAGCTGAATATACAAAATAATGGACTGCAGACAGACATTTCTTCTTTCTTTTTTCAAAATGTTGCTAGCCACACTGTAATTTCATTCCGCTACCACCTCTAGCAAAAAGGTTCTGCCTGTTTTTGTTGTGTTTCAAACCAAGCAAAATATTTTGAGTAGAAATGACAGCAAGACCAGGGAAATGTGCAAGGAAGCTTTTCTATTTCAGGCATTTATCAGACAGTCATCATTCCCTACTTGCAGTTGTCTGTGGGTTCTTCAGATAACTACACGGCCTTCTAGTTTTGCTTCGATGTCTAACCAGCACTTGCAGCAAGATGGTGCTTGTTTTTTTGCTCGTTTGTTTTCAGAGCAGAGAAACGTAGTACATTCATATCCTGCCTTTTTTTTCTCTTGTAAGGTGGCTTAGTCCTCCACTTAATTTTATCCTCACAACTGCCCTGCTAGCTTGAGAGTCAATGGCTGACCTAAAGTCACCCAGTGAACTTCATGGCCAAATCTAGAACTCAGATCTCTTGAGTCCCATTCTAAGCACTGCACCATACTGGCTCTCACATTTAAAATGGAGCATCTAATTTAGAAAACAAAAGAAGGTGCTATTTTTCTTGTGTATTTGTGCTATGCTGCTATATCACAGTGCCACCAAGAGAATATGCAACAGAAAAGCAGGAAAGGAAACAGTTCTCATGTAATTATCAGTTCTCAATTCTCTGCTGAAACCAAATTAGATACAGCAGATTAACAGCTTGTGAGGAAAACCTCTATGCATCAAGCACAGAAATTCTTTATTGTATTATTTCTCTTAAAATGATGGGTTGAATGCCACATCATACTAGCAGGGGCCCATTAGTGCAAAGAATTTTTTTTCCTTTCGTTTCCCTCTGTGCCATCTGAAAATTTACTCTGGAGGATTTCCCAGCTGTATAGAGGAGAATTTTAGGGAGAAATAAGGAATTCTTACCTCCCAGTTCCACCAATGGAATGATGCTCTTGGATCCTTCTTTCTCGAACTATGTTCTCTTTGGAATGATAAAGAATCCAATATTTGGGATACAGCATTATTCATAGAACTATTTGGACTGAGAATGTCAGTTCACAATGCAATCTAGGTTCAAAATTGGTTCAATCTAGATTCATTAACTTGATCTATCATCATCCAGGTGTATAACCTGCACACATACACCCCCCCAACTTCCATCCCCATAATAAAGTGAATTGCCCAGAGAGTTCTAGCAATGCAGCAGTATTCAGCTTTAAAGCAAACAAATAAACAAAGCCAACCTTAGTACATTTTCAGCCAAATGAA
The DNA here is from genome assembly GCF_004798865.1 of Varanus komodoensis. Classification (NCBI taxonomy): domain Eukaryota; kingdom Metazoa; phylum Chordata; class Lepidosauria; order Squamata; family Varanidae; genus Varanus; species Varanus komodoensis. The sequence goes on along the minus strand of NW_025335641.1, from coordinate 16,168,647 downwards.
CGTAATTTTTACCTGCTCAGCTGTGTGGAATGTAGAGATGTATCCAGTTCTTATTAAGTTATCACTGTTCTGATAGGTTTGCTAAGAGGGGAACCCGGTGATGACACAGGTGAAATGTGAAAGAAGATTATCTGACTTTCCAAAATGAATGACTGCAAGCATGACTGAAAGGTACAAGTGTGTTAGCAACAATGTGATTGGGTTTTAAAGTAACTGACACGGAGGTGTGGGGTATCCATGCTGGGACAACAGTGTGAGAGGACTGTTTCTTTAATCTTCTGCCCTTGCAATTTCCTGTGTGCAATTTCCTGCTACTATTTGAATTGGGAGGCTCCATTGCTTCAATCAGAGCACTGATAGAGGTAAATGGTTAAAATCTTCCTGCACCTGTGCCCTTGTCTGGAGAGAAACTGGTATTCTGCATGGCTACTATGTACTTTAATGAGCATACAATTGATTAACCCAATTAATTTTTTAAAACTTCAATTTATTATAGAAGTATGAGCCCAGTTACTTTTGCATAGACTGGGTTCAGATAACATGAACACCCATAAACTACACTCACAGGATAAGAGTGTGAGTTGTCATTAAACTATGTTGGTTATCATGTTGTCCAAACCCACTAACACTGACAAATGCTAGTTTGTTACCTAAAATTACTCATGAAGAACACACATGGTTGGTTGTCAGGTTGAGAACTGTGGCTTGTTTATTATAAACAAATCATGGTTTACTAGTGCAACTGGGTCCAGACAATAAAATAATCCACATTTCAATAATTACCCACAGTTCAATGAGAATCCACACTTAGCCCATATACAGCCCTTGAGTGTGGACTAGCTATTATGCTGTCTAAACCTGTCCTTAGCTTTCTTCTGCTGAACTGTATACAGCAAACTTTTCCAATCAGGTACCTACCAGATCTGTTGCATAGTGTCTCTACCAGGCTTGGTTAGGCTGCCGAACACAGTTTTGTCTTTGTTTTCAATGACATAATTAAATATCTAGACTGAAAACACAATTTCAGAACAATTATTCAATTACCTGTCTGTTTTTCATCCCAGTTATCATTCCATATTTGCACATTTATTTTTGTAGCTTTTTAGGTGAGATGTTGGGAGAGAGCAAGTAGATTTGAAACGCATCGTCCTTTCTGAAGAGGTGAATTTGTGGAGTGGTAATTACGGGATATTACTCATTCCTCAGAAATACTTGAGTACTTCATAAAAAAGAGTATTGCCAACCCTTGCTGTTTTTAGTGCTTTGTGACATGCTTTACTAGGTAATGCATGTGCCAGACTCTTGCTTACACCCCACCCACTCAGCTGTCATTCAGAAGAATGAACCGGAGTTCCAGTACAGCCCTCAGTCATTGGTCAGCAGCAGCTGCATCACGCAGTACTAGTACTGCATTCCGCATTCAAGCCACAGGATATCCACCAGTAATTTGGTGGATTGCAGATTATTTATTTTCTTACTACTTGTTTATTAAATTTATAAATAGCACCCTCCATCTGCCAGGTCCCTACAGCAATGTACAATAAGACTATGATTATATTTTTTCATAAAATGAAGAAATGCAAGAAATGCAAATGCAAAATCAATGGTCTTCAAAAGTGTGCAATAGATCATGGGAACGTAAGTCCCCTTATTTTTGTGTAGACTGGCTTCAGAGACATGATAACCAACAGCCCACACTTAAGGCTTAAGGATAGCTTGGGTGTGAGTCTGCCTTTGAACCACAGATTGTCACTGAAACATGGGTTATCATGTTGTCTGAACCCAGCCACACTAACAAACTTGGTTTGTTAAACATGAACAACCCATGAAGAAACTTCATGGTTTCTTGTTGAGTTATGATCTATACACAAAATTTGAAAGCAGTGTTGAATCTAAAGTTGAAGAGTGGTAAAACATTATGCAGAGTTAAAAATCTAATGAAACAGATCAATCTTTACTGACCATCTAAAACATAACAAGAAAGGAGGCCATCTCACCTCTCTCGGGAAAGACTGCCACCCCTGCTCAAATATTAAGTGACAGGATATACAACAGTTACTTTGACAATGGTTGCAAATTATGGGCAGGTTCATACAAAAGAAGGCAGCCATGTCCTCAAACCATTTGTAGGTCTAAACTAGCATTTGAATTGTGCCTCCAAGCAAACATGAAGCTCTTAAAATTGTTCCAGAACCGTTGGAACAATTGTTCCAAAGCACACTCCTAAAAAAAGAATAACCTCTGCTTTTTGCACTAGCTGCAGTTTCTGAGCACTTTTCAAAGGCAGTGCCATGTAGACCATGTTACACTAATCTAAACAAGAGGTGATAAAGGCATGAAGCTTCCTTTGCCAAGCGAGGGCCCAGCTGGTTCAAGGAACAAAGTTGGGCAAAGAAACTGACCTCTGAGAACAAGATGGATTCAAGAGGGCTCTCAAACTGTGTACCTAACCTTTCACAGAGATTGTCACCCCATCCAAAACAGGTTGTACCTCCAAACCCAAGTAAGGTTGTTTATTGATCACAAGGACTTCCATCTTGTTTGAAGTGGGCCTCAGTTTGTTGGTCTTATTGTCTGAGGAGCCATAAGGTTCCCACTTCCAAGATCAGAGACATTGCTCCAAGTTCTGAAGAAGGAGTCAAAGATCTCACCTATCTGCCATGACCTCCCACAACCAACACAGAAAGAATCATGCCAGCTGCTCTCCAAGATCAGCAACTTAACCTCAGGGAAGATGAAAAGCAGTCACTCTGGTGGGCAGGAAGACAAAGAGACCAAGATGTGAGTTATCCTGAGTCTCTGCCAGACTGCTTCCCTCTCCCTCTGAAGCACCATCACAAGATGGGCTAAATAGCCACAACTTTGGTCTGCTCTGGTCTGAGGGGAAAGCACCTTTGTGGGGGCGTATCCCAGGTTACTTCCAGCAGGAAGGTTTTAGAAATGGCAGTCAACACATACTGTGCAGCTATCCTGACTTTCCTTCTTTAATTGATTTTCTGTGGTAAGGAAAAAATGGATGGAAATAGTGGTGGGAAAACATGAGAGAGCCAAAAATGTAAGATATTGGTGTCTGGATTGCCAGGATGGTTCCTTGAATGAAACAGGCAATCACATATAATAACAGACTCTTTTAGAAGTAGCTCTTGTTGAAAGGGCTTGGGAACATAAGCTATCATTCCAAGGACAGGTGATAACTACTCCCAACCAAGCCTATCCAACAGAGATCAGAGAAGCTTAGATTCCTTCCCAGCAGGACAAACAGTTATCTTCTAGCTGTAATAAAATCAATGTGAAAATCATCTCCCGCTGAAGCAATCAGACAGTAAGAACATTTGTTTGAAACGGTGGCAACCTGTTAGCTTCTCCATCCTGACTGTACTCCACATCAGTTAGGAAGAGAGGTATGCAGAGTTAGTCCAATATCATACTAGAATATTACCTAATGCAGAGTATAGAACCTCAAGCCCATCTAGGGGTCATATCCAGGCCTATCTGGGGGCTTCTCAAGGATCATGCCTATCATTCTGGGGTTTCCCAGAAGGCTACGGCCATGCTCCTTTCCCTGACCCAACCACCAATCATTTGGGGACCGGTAAAATTCAGCCCTAGCTAGCATAACTAATGGTGAAGGATGGGGCTAGATTTGGGGCTGTAGGCCAAGACATATGGGAGGCCATACACTGGTAAACCAGTACAGATACACTGCTGTTGTGTGCCACTTCTGCTTCATGGATGGTATCTGTCATGAATTGTCATATGTCATGAACTGTATCATACAGAGCATATTACTGTAAGTCAACAGCACTGACTCAAGTCCAGTAATGTAAGGAGCTATTCCTCTTAAAGGGAAACCCAATGAGCGGAGCTGAAGGAAAAGAAAGAGAATGCACTCTCCTTGCATCTGTCAGTAGTTTCATGGGAGCCAACCTCAAGTCAAACCAAATCATTTGCTGCCCTGTTGCCAAATTCCTGCAATCTGCGCACTCTGGTATGACCTTATTGAAAAGCCATACTCAGATTCTTTGAGGGTGAGACTTGCAAAAACGAGCAACATGGGTTTGCAGATGGAGCAGCTACACACAACACACGCAGACACAATATTGTATAGATGTACACAGGTTCAGGGACATGGATTATGATGGTGCCACACTGTTAATTCTGGAGCAAACCACACACCAATTTCTAACCCATCTCCAATGGTTTTAATACCACCCTGGTTCTGATGCAAAAAGAGTAGCGTGCAATGACATAATACATCCAAAGCAATTCTTAAGATGCATATTCCAATCTTCATCACAGTGACAATAGCTGTGTCATCACATCTTATAGCTGTGTCAATGCAGAGTGCTTAAGTTCCCCAACCGAATGCTACCCACAGATAATATTCTGCACTGGACATCTAAGCTTTCAGTTGCATCAATACAACTCCGTGGAACATTTTGTCATGAGAGTTGTCAGCCGAGCTGGTGGCTTACTTACAGAGGACATGCTGCCTTCAGCTATTTTGGCATTGAATATTAGTGTCCAGAAGGACACTCTCTAGGACACGAGTCAGTTTGCAATTTGGAAAGATTAATCAAAATGGGCAGAAACACCCTCAGGACGTTGGTAATAAATTCTGTACAAATCACTAACTTGCTAAAACCAGAACTTGGTGAGGAGTGAAATAACTGGCCACACTGTAAAGTCTCCACAGCCACAAAGACACTAAATAGACTACACCTGGGGCCTCGTACCCCATCACCCCACTTTTTAACTTTTATTTTGGGGCATTCCAAAATGTGGGGGATGGGGCTACGCCAGAGGAGCCACAAGCTGTGTGTAGCCTGAGGTAAAAGAGACCAGCTAAAAGCATCACTTGGATTGCTCCTGTCAGAAATCACTTTTCTCCTGCAGAAGCTACTTTTCTTGGAAGCAGACCTTATTGGGGTTTTCTTTTCTGTACTTGGGAGGTGCCTGTGGACACCTCTCTTGATGCCCACAGGGCTCCCTACACCTCCTAATTTGTATTTTAAGGTCTGTTTGTTTTAACTGGGACACTAGTAGCCTGCAAAGTGATGTTTTCTGCCATCACGTACCATCTTTACTTGGCTTCAAAAGCGTTTTGGAACACAGACCCCACATCTGCTTTGTATTTTGGTTCCTGGACAAGTTACTTTTCTTTTAGCATCACTAGTTTGCCTTCTGGGAACACCCTTCTGTGGTAATATTTTTTACAGTGTGCAAGCCATTTTGTGGTTGCACTCACAGCAATCAAAATGTGAAGTGTGGCCCACCAACACCAAAGGTTTGAAGAAGTATGAGGAAAGGTGTAGCTTAGCCCTTGGCTGGATAACCTATATAGTCTGATTTTCTGAAGATGCATCCATTGTACCTTTATTTATTTTAGGACGGGATGCATAGATAAATGCAGGTTGCTAACAAAAAACAGAAATATCTTTCTTTCAGAAAATATCTTTCAGAATTAGTACCACAAACAGATAACACAAACACTGCATTTTTCTTGTCTGTTAATCAGCTGTTCGTCTACTGTACCACCTTTCAGTTTTGGTGCAGCCTGAGAGCCACAGTGTTTCCTTCTCATTTTTCTGCTGCACTGTTGCACTGTGAGGTATCAGAGTAATGCATCCACATAAGTGAAAAAGCAGTTCATTTTGTTTTCACAATGAAATACTGTATTTCCCTTGTTCTAAAATGACTCGTTCAAAGTGCTCTGTAGACACAGAAGCAAAATTGGAAGGTCACAATTCTGTCTAAACAACCCATAAAAAATCGAGGAAGGAATAACAAGTGGGGAATAAGTGCCTTGTGAGCCCCTAGAACCCCCTTTCTTTTTCTGAGGTTTAGTAGCCTTCTGGGCCACTAGTGTCAGTGTAACTAACTTAATTATGACGTAAATTGAATGGGTCAGATAGTGCCTGGTTTTTTTTCTGGTTTTTTTTGTGGGGGGGGGGTCAGGAGTTGTTGCTGTCAGTTAATTGTATTCAATCCAAGTGAGCTTTCTCTTGTGAAGCAATAATCTCTTATCTCTAGCTTTTTTTTTAAAGTTCTTTACACATATGCTAACTGATAAAAAGACATTAATTCTTCAGAACTTTCAGAGTCTTAAATAGCCACGCTGGTTCATTAGTGAAAAAAATGCAGGAGACTCTGTAGGATCTTCGCTTCTTAAGACGACATTGTTCCAAACTGTTGAACGAAAAGAGGGCTCTGCTTCATGCCACAGATGGATCAAGAGTGTTGAATTTTAAAAATAGCAATGGGAAAGCATTGGTCCTTTCTTTGGTCTTTGTGTGTAGTCCTTAGTGTAGTTTGAAATTCTAGCATGGTCTAATCTAATTAAGTCTACACAATCTTAGGACGATTGTAAACTGCAGACAGCATTTGAGGGATATGAAATGTTTCTATTTTTGTTGTTGTTTTATCTAAGGACTAACTGAAAGAAAAGTTGTGGAAAAATCAACAGTTTGTTCATCATTTGTGTCATGTTAGTTGGTCCTAAATGCCCACTGTGGCTTTTAGACATTAATGCTACAATCTTATATTCAGCTTACCAGATTGTTGTTGTTGTTGTTGTTGTTATTCTAATATTTCTATACTGCCTCATAGCTAAAACTCTCTGGGAGGTTTACAACAATACATAAAACAATACTATAAAATACAATAAAATGTTATCAAAGAAATATTACAAATTAAAAACAGCTAAAATAGGATTTTTATATGTATAGGATTGTGCTGTAGGGCTGTGATCCTAAACGTACATGCCAGAGAGTAAGCCCCATTCAACACAGAAGGAGTTACTTCTAAGCAAACATGCATACAATTGCACTGCAAAATGTTTTCGTTTTGCAAAAATTTCAAGGCCAGTGCATTGGGATTTTACCACCTCCTTGCTCTATGTGGAAAGTACCACAATATTGATAATATTTATTGCTATTAAATTATAAAATGCTTGCATTGCCATTATAGTCAAAAGTGTATACTAGACAGAAAACAAATATTAAATCATTCAAAATTATAAATCACAGAGTAGCAACTACCAATTCCTTTACTAATTTTCCCTAAGAAAATAATACCTTTACACATAATTGGTATAGTATTGAAACCTAAATGCTAACCTCATTGGCTCAGGTTTCACATACATTTAGTTTAAAATCAAGATCATGGTAAAGAGGTTGTCAGTTTGCAGTTTTGTAAAGTTGTGAGATTTTTCCTAATTATAAATTAGAGCTGATAAAGCCTATAGGATTTACTCAGGGCAAAAGTCTATAGCAATGCATTTATTAAGATTCAAAATAGAGCACTGTCTATGGGGAATATCTCACAGGTGGGCCCCATCAAAATGAATGAGAGCTGCACACAAGAGCACCATGGAGCTTCTGTCAGAGCTGCCATTCATTTCAATGGACACTACCCAAAACAGTCACCCATCTGTTTCCTTGCTTCTCTTTTATGCAAGCAAAAAAGAAGTGAAATCAGATTAAGGTCTTCAAACTACAGAGATGCACGCTAAGAAAGCTTTATCTGCCACTGTGGTTGAAATGCTTACTTATGGAACTAATCTACACACACACACTTTTAAGAGATTAATATGGCCTTGCATTTAAACCCTTGCCTGTTAGCTACTGGCAACAAGTAATTGCATGGAACAACATACTGACAGGAAAGGTACATAGCCTTCCATCCCTTCTCCACACTCAACACAGAAGTCCCATCAGGCTGTTCCCAGAAGACTAGTAGACATTTCTTTAAGCTAGCCAATCTGGTAGGCTGGAACTACAACGCTGAATTGATATTTTAAACCAAACACAACAATTCTTAGCAACACTTCACATTTTTGAAGCATGCCTC